>NC_136261.1:304215845-304433345 GCF_964187855.1 Myxine glutinosa
TACTGTATATTTAAAAAAAAATTGGTGTGGTTTTTGGCGGGCTGGAACGGATTAATAGCATTTCAATGCATTTTAATGGGGAAATTTAATTTGAGAAACGAGCAAATTGAGTTACGAGCTCGGTCACAGAACGAATTAAACTCGTAAGTCAAGGTTTCACTGTGTATATATATTATATATATATATATATATATATATATATATATATATATATATATATATATATATATATATATATGTATAGTGCACTCCATCAGTATTGAAACCGTAAAGTCAAATTTATTACTAGTACACCCGCTCACTATGGGAGCGGTAGGAAGGGTCATTCCTCTTTGGGGTATATAGATTACAGTCGATCTATGGTCGGGTATCAATAACATTGGGTGTGTGTTCATTTACCAAGTTTTTTGTGGAGATATCGCCAAGTGGTTTAAGCTTTCGAGCAAGCACTCCATTCAAAACCATGAAGGAATGGCTGGCTTGGCAAGTGCTAGCTAGCTGCTTGGCTAATGAGCACAACGCGATCTTCCTCCCTTTCAGTTTCGTGTTAAACAACAGGAGCGAGTTTCAAAAGTTCGCTTCGAAAAACGCCACATTAGCAGCAGGAAGGGTCATGTTATTAACCCAACCCTTGTGGGGTATATAGAGTACAGTAGATCTTCGCTCAGTTCTGGAAGTAAAACTTACCTCATGGGTGTTGGGATTCCTCCGAATTTCTTTATTTAGTGTTATAAACAGCATTAGCAACTGTTTAAAAAGCTAATTATACGTGTTTGTTGTTTATAATATTTTTACTTCTGTTAGAGGCCGTTGGGCCATTGCTCCCACGAAAATGCCATGATAAGCTCTTTATAAACATTGACTCGACGTTTGTTCAAGAAGGAAAAACCCGTGGGGGAGGTGGGATATTATTGGTATTAATATTGTAATGTAATAACGTTAATATTATGCTATTATCGTTGTAGTCCAGCGGATAGGTGCTAAAAAAATGAACAAATTGTGCACTTTATGATAAAAGCATGAAACTTGGCAGGCTGAATACTAGCATCATGGGGATCATTTTAAAGATTGGAGGCATTCTGTATCTGTCCTGTGTCCACCGTAGCGGCCATTTTCCAAAATGGCTGCCATCGAGGAGATTTTGCCGATAAGTGAATGACAAAAATACCTCTATTAACATAAAATATATATGTTCATGCTATATATATATATAGTGGGGCGGCTTAGCCCAAATATTCAAAAGAATTGTGCATTTTGTGATACAAGCACCAAATTTGGCACAAATGTACATTAATATGTTGCGAACATTTTCAGATATTGGGCCACTTGAAATTCCGTAATTTTTTTTTTCAAATTTTTTCAAATTTCGTAATTTCAAATTTTTCGGGTGACACCGTCACAATTTCGGTCTTCGAGGCTGGCCGATAGGCAAAGTGTGACCGGAAGGGACGAGGTTCTCCTGACCACGTGGCCCTCGATCTGGGAAGCGAGAGGCGTTCCATTAGTGGACGCGCCCCTCACGCACGACTTTTGGGCGGCCCCGGCAGGCCGTTTGTTTTGACGTTCCGTGACAGGCCCCGCACCCCCACCTCCGGGCCGACCGGAAGCTTGTGCTGAGTACATCATACCTGAACAACTCAGTGAGGCAGAACACAGCAGTGCACACCAGGGTGACCCCTTCAGTGCATAAACCAATTAACCTGTCCACTGCAGGGCATATAGAAATGAAGTTATTTTCTGCATATAATAATAATATAAGTTCAGTTCTATATAACAATTTCTGTTATCACCACTACCACTACAACTACCACTACTACAAGCTTTGTGTGGACTAACAGACATACAGACAAGCTGGGATCAAAACATCACCTCCTTCCACCATTGAGTGTAGAGGTAAACATCATGGAAATTATATCATGCCCTAGATTTAATTCATGCTTACCCGTGTATTTGCTTCACTGGTTCACAAGGTCTTTTGCATACATGTAATTCAGACTCTCATCTTCATTGCTGACCACACAATGTTCGCAACATATTAATGTACATTTGTGCCAAATTTGGTGCTTGTATCACAAAATGCACAATTCTTTTGAATATTTGGGCTAAGCCGCCCCACTATATCGGCCGGCCTCGAAGACCGAAATTGTGACGGTGTCACCCGAAAAATTTGAAATTACGAAATTTGAAAAAATTTGAAAAAAAAAATTACGGAATTTCAAGTGGCCCAATATCTGAAAATGTTCGCAACATATTAATGTACATTTGTGCCAAATTTGGTGCTTGTATCACAAAATGCACAACAGGTTTGCTATGCTGCTACACTAATAGTAACTTACTCAAACACAAGAATTATAAATATGCCCTAAGAATATATATTTAATGGATGTATGGACCAATTTAGGTATTTTGATGGTCAAAATATTAAAGAAATGAACAAATTCCTTAATATCACTTTTGTTTTTTAAAGATAAGGATCATATTATATTATTAGTTATAAGTTTAGAAGTAGAAATTGTTAGTAGTCATTATTAGATATAAGTTGTTATATTTGTTATTGATCATTATATGTTATAAGTAAAACATGTTTTAAATAATTAAATAGATTAATTAAGGTGTTTTTTTTGCAGATCAGATCCAGAATTCTTGCAATATTTAAGAAATATAATTTTCTATAATTTATTGAATTGGTGTGGTTGTGTTTCTAATAATCATTGCTTCTGTCTGTTTCAGATTGTTGTGAGTGTTAATCTAATCTACTGCTCATCATCATGAAGAAAGTCTTCAAACTAGTTCAAGCTAGCAGTGATATCACCATGTCTGTGAATGAGGACGACACACCGATGGACTGGAATAAGTGTCTCATCTGCCAGGAAAGCACCAGTGAGAAACTCATGTGCCCAGCAGACTTTGCAGAAAGGTTCCAAGGAGTTGGGTATACGTCTATTGTTCAAACTTTATCAGCATTCAACGAACTCGGTTGCTTGCCACCAAAGCTTAAGTTGCCTCGAATGGACGATGGTAATGGACTGGAGAAAACTTTTTCAAATAGGAAAGCAAAATTTCATAAAACATGCAGACTTAAAAAAAAAATTTTTTATTTTTTATTTTTATTTTGGATACAGAGTCGAGGCTCGTGAAAGAGCTAACATTTATCAAACAAACAAATCAAACAAACAAGCAAACAAAGTATATAAAAAGGGGAGTGGTCGACAAGATGGGGAGAGAAGGGGAGGAAGCACACAAACACAATATTTGAGAGCAGGGACATCGGGAGATGTTTTTGGAGGGAGAGGGCCTGGGGGGAGGCAGGATAGGAATAAAACGCAAGGACACCAAGGACTTCCAGGAAAGAAGTCAAAAGTCACCTCAAAAAAGTGGATTTGGGGTGAAATTAGCGGGGGTAGAAAAGATCAAGGTTTTGGATTGGGGAAGATAAGAGATGGTGGTGAACAGCCGTTTTAAAGACCTGGAGGGAGGAGTGGGATTGAAGAGAGTGAGGGAGTTTGTTCCAGAGGTGGGAGAAAAGAGGAATGAAGGAGTGAAGGTGAGCAGAGAGTCTTGATTTTGGCAGTTTAACCATAAGAGGGTTGCAGGCAGATCTTGTGCGACCTGCAGGAATATTTGGGGGACAGAGCCCAGAGAGAGCTGGGGGAGCAAGGCCGGAGAGGAGTCGGTAGAAGACGGAAAGACCACCAACCTGCCTGCGGTGATTAAGTGAAAGGCCCTCGGAGATAGCGTCATCGTGGGAGATTCCAATGATTCTGAACGCTTTGGTTTCAACAGCGTGAAGACGAGCTAGGTGTGAGGCAGGAGCACCAGCCCAGAGGGGAGATCAGTACTCCATTGAGCTGCGGATGAAAGCCTTGTATGTGGTGAGGAGGGTGCTCAGGTGTGCCAAGGAAGGACTTCGCACGACGGAGGATGCCCAGTCGGCGACTGGCTTTGGAGGCCAGCTTGGAAATGTGGTTTTCCCAGGAAAGATCATGGCAGATAGTGAGACCCAAAAGCTTGAGTGACAGAACTTCTTGGAGAGGATTATTCAGAAAGTAGATGGGAGGGTTGTCCAGTCGGTCTTTTCGGAGAGACATCGTAAGAGTGTGAGATTTGTCAGGATTGAAAGACATGTTCCACTTGTTTGCCCAGTCTGTGATTTTGTCCAGGTCTGCAGAGAGTGAGGAGGCTGCAGACTGCCGATCGGAGGGATGAGGAATGGAGCGGCAGAGAGTGGAGTCATCAGCAAAGAGATAGAGAGGATTTTCAAGAGAGTCAGAGAGATCATTGATGAAGACCAGAAAAAGCACAGGGCCCAGAACACTGACTTGGGGAACGCCAGCCTGAACAGGAAGAGGAGATGAGAGAAACCCATTCAGGGACACACGTTGACGACGACTAGAGAGGAAGTCCGCCAGCCATGCGTGGAGATTTCCATGGATACCAAAGGAGGAGAGTTTGGTGAGCAGAGCGGGGTGCCAGACCGTATCGAAGGCACGTGATATGTCGAGGGAGACAGCTCTAATTTCCTGTTTGGCATTGAGGACCTCCATCCATTGTTGAGACAGCAGAAGCAGCATGTCCAGAGTAGAGTGACCTGGTCTGAAACCAAATTGATGATCGGAGATCAAGCCATTGGAGAAGAGGAAAGATTTCATATCTGAAGCAATGATGGATTCCATGACTTTGCTGATAATTGGGAGAAGGCTGATTGGTCTGTAGTTGCTAGGATCTGTTTTTGCACCTTTTTTGTGCAAAGCGGTGATGTTGGCTGATTTCCAAGCAGATGGCAGTTGACCTTGAGCAAAAGAGAGGGTGAAGAGAACAGAAAGAGGGAGTGAAAGAGCGGAAGAACATGATTTTAGGACCCGTGGGCTTATGCCGTCAGGTCCAGTTGCAGAATCAGAGTCGAGGGTTGACAGAAACTTTTCCACCTTGGCAGGAGGAAAGGACACGGAGTCCAGGAGCAGCTGGGTATGACTGGGTATGGTGGGTACAGAGAGGGATGGGTTTGGGACACAAGATTTAGAGGCAAACACAGAGTTGAGGCATTCATCTTTTTCACGTGCGGAGTCAGCTGTGTAGCTGTTTGAGGTAAGGGAGGGGATGGAGGGGGAACAAACACTAGAAACAGATTTGACCAGACACCACCAGGATTTGTAAGAGGGAGACAGATAAGAGAGTTCGGTCTTGAGAATGGAGAGATATTGTTTCCTGGCTCTCCTGAGGGTGGACACACACTTGTTTCGGGCTTTGTGAAAGGAAATGAGATTTCCTTTCGTTGGATTTGCTTTCCAGGAGACAAACGCAAGTTGTTTCTGGGCAACAGCCTCACCACAAGATTCCGTATACCATGGACGGTAGGAAGGGTATGACAACTGAAAACGAGATGGGATAAATCTGTGCATGAGAGAGAGCAATTTACTTTGGAAGAATTCCCAGGATGAGTTGATGCCAGAGGTGGTAGAGATGGGAGACCAGTCCAGATGATTGATGGCTGCTTGAAGACCGTGCCAGTTGGCCTGAGTGAAATGCCAGACTCGTCGACGCTGAGCAGGCTCCCTGAGAATGGTCAGAGAGATGTCCACTTTAACAAGGACATGATCAGATGATCCGATTGGAGCAGAAGAAGAGCAGCAGACATTTTCAGGGAAGTTAGTCATAACCAAGTCCAGAAGAGAAGATGCTCCGTTGACTGATATCCGGGTCGGGAAATTGACAGATTGTGTCAGTCCCAGTGAGTCGCAGAAGTCCTTTGCTGAGGAGCCATGGCTGGTGAGAGAGGTACTCACACCCAGCCAACTGGCATGGTGACAATTGAAATCACTACATATGAGGAAGAGAGAGTTGGGATGAGTAGATAGAAGTTGGTCCATATTATCAGACAGCGAGATGTAGATGGAGTCATCACTGTTTGGTGGACGGTACAACACACATATGAACAAGAGGTGGGAGCGAAGGGGAAGCCATAGCCAGAGGTATTCCTGGGGGTGAGGTGGAGAGAGTGCAGTGCAGGGCGAGTGAGGAAGAGAGTTTTTGATAAAGATAGCAACCCCACCTCCAGGACGAGGCTCAGGTCTATCATACCGGAGGAGGGAGTAACCCGGGAGAGATACTAAGGAATCAGAGGCATCATGAAGGAGGAAAGTTTCTGTTAAGCAGATCACGTCTGGTTTGACAGAAGCAACCTGTATGGAGAGATCAGTTCAGTTTGAACGAAGGCCCCGGATGTTTGAGGTCCATACCGTTAATGAAGAGGAAGGGGGAGCATCGGATACAGAACAGGGGGGAGGAGGGGTAGGGTAAGATGTGGAAGAGGTGGAAGACGTAGGGAGAGCTGTTGAAGGTGTGTCAGAGATTTCAGAATAGCTCGGAGAAAGGGAAGGATGGGGCGGACAAAAGGTTTGATGGTGATTGGGTGAGGCACAATGAGGTGTTATTTGAGGAGGGGGAAGAGCGAGGCAGAAGGTTGGGGGAGATGGAGGTGAGAGTTGGAAGGGGGAAGAAGCGGGGAGGACGCTTTGAGGAGGGGAGTGAGAGGGGGGAAATTGAGGAGAAATGAGGGTGGGGAGATTTGAAGGGGAGGGGCGAGGGGGGCGTTTGGGAGGGAAGGGACAAGGGGAGAGATTTGAAAGGGATGGGATATGGGGGAGATTTGGAGGGGAGGGGTGAGGGAGGAGTCTAGGAGGGGAGGGGCGAGGGGGAGTCTTGGAGGGGAGGGGTGAGGGGTAGTTTAGGAGGGAGGGGGCAAGGGGGGAGATTTGAAAGGGATGGGTGATGGGGAGGATTAGGAGGGGAGGGGAAAGGGGTAAGATTTGAAAGGGATGGGTGATGGGCAAGATTTGGAGGGGAGGGGTGATGGGGAAGATTTGGAGGGGAGGGGTTATGGGGAAGATTTGGAGGGGAGGGGTGAGATTGGATTTTAGAAAGTGTACGATTCATGGGAAACGAACATTTATTGCAAAATGAGTTTCTTGTGAGCTTCGAGTTAAAAATACGTTTAAGGACGCTGGATGGAGGATGGAGTGTAGGAGAGTTTCGGGAATGTAGAAAAAGGCACTATAGGAGATGGAATTTTTTTTTTGGATGAATAGATTTGGTGAGCAAGTCCAAAGCAGCCTTTTAAAGAAGAAGAAGAAAAAGGTGTTATAATATATGACGGAATACAGAACTTGAGGGGAAAGTGTAAACATTGAAGGTTAATAACAGTGAAAACTATCTGGGGAAATGGGGGAGAAACACGTGGTCGAAGAACGAACGAACGAATAAGAATGAATAAACGAATGAGAACAAGAATAAGAACAGAGAAGGAAATGTTTTTGTTTGTTTTTTGTTTGTTTTTTTTGAGTTGAGATTTACACAAGGAAGTAGGCTATGGGGTGAAAAGACTGGGAAAACAGAGAACGAAAGTTATTGGATCACAAACGACGGACCGCTGAGAGAAAAACAAAGCCTCAAGGTTGTTCACTGTACAAGGCCTCAAGACACGACACGAATGAACACGATTTTCAATACAGGTATGAAAGATTTGCACCGAAAATCTTCCTCGGGACACAATATACGTACACACACCATAAAATAAATACAGTTATAACGAAAATACAAATGGGAACAATTACTTAACTTCGATTTCAAATCGCTCGCGACGCGGCAAAGGCCTTGCTCGCGACGCGGCAAACAGACTATTGATTTATGAAAGATAAACACCGAGAAACTTCCAAGGTGCACACTATAACTTCACACACCGAAAGATAAATACAGTTTCGACAAAATATAATTGTGAACAGACTTAACTTTGAAAACGTGGAGACCATGTGGAGACTCCCAAATTCATGTGGAGACTCCGAATTTGGGAGTTAGACTCCCAAATTCAACCAAAATGAACTCAAACGTGCAGCTAAGCGGAAGATATGTGTAACGGACAAGAGTTCCTCTTCTGGTGAAAAGGAAAAATTCAAACGCCAAAAGGTCTCCAGGACTGGTGATGCTGTTAGCCATTGTTTCATCTGTGAGAAGCCCGCATCTGATGCCCTACCTCTCCATAGAGCCTCAACGTTTGGCCTTGACACTCGAGTGCGACAGTGTGCAATTAATCTACAAGATGAGCGTCTGTTGGCAAAGCTCAGTGAAGGAGACTTAATCGCTGCAGAGGCTGAGTACCACAGCCCATGCTTAGTGTCATTGTATAACAGAGATCGAGATAGACCAACAACATCACATGACGAATGCAACACAAATATTGCTCATAACACTGCATTTGCTGAACTTATTTCATACATGCAAACTGCTCTTGAGGATGACAACATTGCCCCTGTTTTCAAACTATCTGTATTGAAAAAACGATATACCGATAGAGTTAACCAGCTGGGAGAGGGCTCCTCTGTAGTTCACTCTACACGATTCAAAAATAAAGTTCTAAGCTACTTTCCTGAGTTAGAAGCGCACAATGAAGGTCGCGATGTGCTTCTTGTCACCAATGCAAATATTGGTAAATCGCTAAGAAGTTCGTGCCAGCTCGACGGTGACAGTGAAGCAGTGTTCATCTCTCGTGCTGCAAACATTGTTCGTAGAGACATGTTAAGAATGAAATGCTTACCATTCAGTGGTTCATTCAAAGAGGATTGTCAAGAAAATTCTGTGCCTCACTCACTGCTGATGCTGGTCACAATGATCATGTATGGGACAGATATCCAAAACCAAGAAAACTACTTGTCACAGCCAGCTTTGTCTGTATCACAATTGATGACATATAACAGCTGTGTGCGTCGACGACAACAACCATCATTGGAAACAAGACATACTGAACAGCGTGAGACACCACTTTCACTATTTCTCGGATCATTGATCCACTCAAGGACAAGATCTCGAGATCTTGTTGATACACTTTATAGGCTTGGATTGTCAGTTTCATACGACCGTGTGCTAGGCATATCTTCAGATCTAGGAAACTCTGCCATTAGCCACTTTGAAAGTATTGGAACAGTGTGCCCACCTGCACTCCAAATTGGAGTATTCACATCAGCAGTCGACAACATTGACCATGACCCGACAGCAACAAGTGCGCATGGATCTTTCCATGGAACGGGCATCTCCTTGTTTCAGCACCCTGACATTGAAAATTGTGGGACTGAGCAAATGCGCATACCTTTAACAAAATCTGGCAAGAAGGTCCAAAAACTACCAGAAAGCTACACACTGGTACCTGCTGTCTCTGCACTGAAGAACGGGCCGCCAGTTCCAGAAGTATGTGGCCTCATGCAATCAGACTGCAGTCTAATGACTGCAGCAGTGGCAGAAGAGCAAAGGTGGTGTGATCATATTAGCAACGTTGTTGATGATGGAAATGCAGATAAGGATATACATGTGTCATGGGGTGCATATCACGCTACAAGAATAGAATCATCAGAGACCACTGATAATGGCCCCACAGCAGTCAGTGCTCTTCTCCCTCTATTCCCTGACGACTCAAAGTCAATCGCAATGATAAGACATTCAATGGAGGTGGAGAAAAAAGCTGTAGCCATCCTCAATCCGGGACAAATTTCAGTCATAGCGTGTGATCAGCCATTGTTCAAACTTGCCAAAAACATTCAGTGGATGTGGCCAGAAACATATGGCGATGGCTCATTTCTGGTAATGTTGGGTGGTCTGCACATCAAGATGACTCTGCTTAAGGCACTTGGTGATCTGTTAGGTGGCAGCGGTTGGACATCGGCAATAGTGCAAGCTGACATAGTTACACCAGGAACTGCAGACTCATTTTTGAAAGCGACTCATGTCAAGAGAACTGCTCGTGCACATCAAGTGACTGCATGCACACTGCACAAGCTTCTCCATGAATCTTATACCAACTACCAAGTATCCCAGGCAGACACTGATGCTGTATCATTTGAAGAGTGGTGCAAATGCAGAGCAGAAGCAAGTCCACAATTCTATTTCTGGCAGCTTGTGCTGGAAACACAGTTGAATATACTGGTCTGGGACAGATCTATTCATGAAGGCAATTTCCTTTTGTATGTGGATGCCTTGACACAGCTGGAATGGCTCTTCTATGCTCTTGACCACTACAACTATGCAAGGGCTGTGTCCATTCACTTGCGGGACATGGTGGTGCTTCGCGACAAACAACCAGGTGTGTTTGCAGCTTTTTGCAAGGGAAAGTTCACCGTCAACAAGACATGCCGATCATTCTCAAGGATGTCTTTGGACGAAAGCCATGAACAGAACAATGCCTGTGTGAAAGGTGATGGGGGAGCAGTTGGTCTCACCGAAAATCCAGCAGCACTATTGAGGTGGATGGTGGCTGGACCAGAGATTTCCTGGGTGGTTGGTGAGTTTCAAAGTGAACTGGACAGGAAGGAAGCAGCATCACACCCACACCATCACGAGGACAAGCCAGGTCGGTCTTATAAGTATCTCCATGAAATTTGGCTAGTTTTTGTATTGCATTACTTGTTTTGTAAAACTAAATATTTTGACAGTTGTGTAATCCCCAATTACTATATATTTTCAGGAACACAAGTGGCATTCCTCAAGAATGTGAAGTCTCTGATTTTAACAATGAAAACTATGGGCAACCCCTTCTCTGACACCAGTGGAGATCTCTTGGTCCTCGACACGCAAGAGGTGGTTGATTCATCTGTTGTTGATTCTGTTCGCAAAATGAAACTAATTGGTGAAAATCAACACAATGAGCTCTTTAAGAGTCGGCTGGTTGAGCGCACAACTGCACTCAATGATAGAATAACAAAGAACAATTTGCCTTTGTTCAGATGGCGTCCTGAGAAAGAAAAGTCTCGCACCCAGGAGCAGCTGCTGTCCATGAAACGTGACCGCAATTTGTTTTCAACATTGTACATTGCCAGTCAAATACGTGGAGCTGACCTGGAAGATTTTTTCCAGCATGAAAATCAGTCATTTCCACCTTCAATATCAGACTACGGGAAAATGAGACTTGGCAAAAAGTCAGACTTGCTCCAGTGCCTGGAAGATCTGGTGCCACATGGTGATGATGCCGACCACACTACATCTGAAGTAGACATGGTCATCATTGATGGTGCAGCTATTGCCAACGTGATTACGCCTGGTACATCAGAGACATTCAATGAGTATTCTAAAGAGTTCATGAACTATGTACGAAGGCAATTCACAGGCTCTGTTTGCCGTGTTGATGTGGTATTTGATGTATACAGAGAAGATAGTCTGAAGGCCGCCACAAGAAAGAAGAGAGGGAAGGGCATACGGATAAGAGTGGAAGGAAACAAGAAGCTGTCTGGAAACTGGTCACAATTCCTACGGGAAGATGGCAACAAGACAGAACTTTTTAATCTCCTGAGTGAACGAGTGACAAATGAAACATTTCCTGGTATAGTGGTCATGACTCATGGAGAAGAGCTGCGTTGTTCAGAGACAATTGACTCAGACTGGTTGTCCCCTTCTACACAGGAGGAAGCAGACACAAGAATGCTGCTGCATGCAGCAGATGGGGCCAGGCAAGGTTGCAAGAACATCTTGCTTAGAACTGTTGACACAGATGTAGTCGTACTAGCAGTCAGTCTTGCTCACAAGCTTGACAGTGCACAGCTAACTGTAGCATTTGGAATGGGAAAATCGTTCCGTTACCTAGACGCAACTCACATGGCACAGACGCTGGGAAATGATAAGTGCAATGCAATACTTGCTTTTCATGCACTGACAGGGTGTGACACCACATCCAGTTTCACCGGCATAGGAAAAAGAACAGCCTGGTCATCATGGAATGCGTTTGTTGATGTCACGCCAGACTTGTGCAGACTTGCACAGACTCCAACAACAGCTAGCATAACCCAGCTTCTCCCAAACATCGAGAGGTACATTGTGGTTATGTACGACCATGGAAGCTCTGATGATAATGTGAACATGGCCAGGAAGACTCTGTTCACACAGAAAGGCAGGAGCATTGAAAACATACCTCCGACTCAAGATGTTCTCTATCAGCATCTACTTCGAGTTGGTTATCAGGGTGGCCATGTATGGGGTCAGGCCCTGTTAAAAGCACCTCACCTGCCCAGCCCAGCAGAGTTTGGATGGACGCGAAAGAACAATTTGGCCGAATGGGAAGTGATGTGGAGGAACCTGCCCCCTGCTGGTGCAGCATGCCGTGCTGTTATTAAGTGTGGCTGTATTAAAGGCTGCAGAGGAAGATGTAAATGTGCAGAAGAAAATCTACCCTGTACATTACTCTGCAAGTGCGGTGGTTGTGAGCGAGAAGGGTGACAAGAGAACGGTTGACATTGAAACGAGTGTTCTTGGACCTTATTGTTCTATCTCATGCACACCAAAAAACTTTTGTACTACTACAGTGTAATTTTCTGAAGTGTTTTCCTAAATGAAAGGAAGATAACACTTTGTACAAATAAACTAGTTTATCGAAACCAGTTTGTGTTACTTTATTCCTGGAATTTTGCATTTTCCCCTCCAAATGCCCTTAAAGTGACACATAGAGGTCCCCAAAACAATCAAAAATGAATATTTATGTTATCATATATAATCCTTGGTGATACTTTAGTGTGCAGATGATATTAAAATAACAATTAGATATTTTCTGATGTAATAGCCGGCGAAGCCGGTGTTGTCAATAAAGGAGTACGTATTATGTTGAAAACCTGATTATGCCTTGGCTCGAGAATCCGAAGCGCAGTGGACGCAGCCATCTTGCGGAGGCGGAAGTATGCATAACAAATTTAAAACGTTCATTAGGAGTTTCTTTCACCCATGGTCGTTTGATTCACAATCTTATGCACCTCCGATGTATTAATAAAATAATTTAAGACCAACATCGGCCCGCACGAGCCTGGTTATCTTCAACAAAACGAGTCACCAAACACCGGACCCAATGAGAGTCGAGCATTTGCAAAAATATGTCTAAAATGAAATCGCTCACTGGATGGAGTGCTGGAGACAGCCATCGACCGGATGCGGAGGTTTGCATAAAACAATTGCGAAAAAGTTCAATAGGAGCTTGTTTCACCCGTCGTTCTTTGATTCATAATATCATGAAACCTCTCATTAGTAATTAAAATACGTTAAGACCAACCTCGTTATCTTCAACGAAAATCATCAAAGACCAGAACCAATGAGATTCGAGCATTTGAAAAAATATTATTACACGTTTCGGACGGTGAAAACGGCGTCAAATATTCTAAAATTGACGAAGAATTATTTTTTAGAAATCTCGCGGCCGTACGGGATAGTTTTTCACGGCCAGAAATATGGTATAAGCGGTTTACATATTTAGTTTAGAAATACGGATAGTTTTTCACGGCCGGAAATGTCCGAAGTTGAGATGGAATTCACCGAATTAATCACTGCAAGCTAACGTCTTCTGGTGGACGAAGCTGCCGTGCCCGGAGAGTCAGAGAACCAGCCCTGGCGCCTGACAGCGACTGAAGTTAGAAGACTACACACTTACTGTGAAAACGTATGTTAAGCCCAGTTAAAAATAGGCCTTAAGCTAGCACATCCTATCGTTACTTCCTTAAGCTTATTGTGACATTTATTGTATTGTATGCAGGTATTGCCATTGGGGAGGACTGTCTGCTCTTCTCTTTAACCAAGTCTTACCAGGTACGGTACCTACTACACCTACCTACTACCAACTACCTACCTACCTACTACCAACTACCTAACCTACTGATGCCATGGTGATGGGTAAAATAGTGGCAAGGGGTATGCAGGTATTGGGGAGGACTGTCTGCTCTTCTCTTTTACCAAGTCTTACCATGTACGGTACCTACTACACCTACCTACTACCAACTACCTACCTACCTACTACCAACTACCTAACCTACTGATGCCATGGTGATGGGTAAAATAGTGGCAAGAGGTATGCAGGTATTGGGGAGGACTGTCTGCTGTTCTCTTTTACCAAGTCTTACCAGGTACGGTACCTACTACACCTACCTACTACCAACTACCTACCTACCTACTACCAACTACCTACCTACCTACTACCAACTACCTAACCTACTGATGCCATGGTGATGGGTAAAATAGTGGCAAGAGGTTTTGGCTTCGCCGGCTCATTGCGGCTTTGCAGTCGGTACTAGTAGCCGGCGAAGCTGGTGTTGTCAATAAACGAGTACGTATTATGTTGAAAACCTGATTATGCCTTGGCTCGAGAATCCGAAGCGCAGTGGGCGCAGCCATCTTGCGGAGGCGGAAGTATGCATAACAAATTTAATACGTTCATTAGGAGTTTCTTTCACCCGTCGTCGTTTGATTCACAATCTTATGCACCTCCGATGTATTAATAAAATAATTTAAGACCAACATCGGCCCGCACGGGCCTGGTTATCTTCAACAAAACGCGTCACCAAACACCAGACCCAATGAGAGTCGAGCATTTGCAAAAATATTTCTAAAATGAAAGCGCTCAATGGTGGGCGCCATCGACCGGATGCGGAAGTTTGCATAAAACAATTGCGAAAAAGTTCAACAGGAGTTTGTTTCACCCGTCGTTCTTTGATTCACAATCTAATGAAACCTGTCATTAGTAATTAAAATACGTAAAGACCAACCTCGTTATCTTCAACGAAAATCGTTATCAAACACCAGAACCAATGAGATTCGAGCATTTGAAAAAAAAATTTTTTTAAAGCTTATTACGCATTTCGGACGGTGAAAACGGCGTCAAATATTCTAACATTGACGAAGAATTATTTTTTAGAAATCTCGCGGCCGTATGGGATCGTTTTTCACGGCCAGAAATACGGTATGAGCGGTTTACATATTTAGTTTACAAATACGGATAGTTTTTCACGGCCGGAAATATCCGAAGTTGAGACGGAATTCACCGAATTAATCACTGCGACGCCGGGAACTGCGACGGGAATCACTGCGACGCCGGGAACGAGGTTGGTGCAAAACAACCGAATCACGTGTAAGCATATGCTGCTCGAAATATTTCTCATCGTATGCTCAAATTTCCTAAGCTAAATCGTCATTGCTTTGGGCACTGTGAAATGTATCAAGTCACTCGCTTACTGCACAGCGAAAAAGTACGAGCACTTGAACAACGTGTTTTTCGACTCGATCCTGCAAAACGCCATGTCACTCGGTCAAAGCCAAAACGAGGAACAATGTTTCGCCTCCATTCTTCATCGCCACACCGACCTATCAGATGTGGCATGAAGGACGACGTTTATGCTTAACCATGACATAAATGTACCCAAGTCTTGGGTACCCAAGCTAATTCGTGAGAACGTGTCATGTTGCTCCTGCTCATTCACCAGGTTACAATCTACACTGTTTCAATTACCAGTTTAAGGCTACACTTTAACTGAACACTGCTAAATTTCTCTAAAGCGTGTAAAGACCGTTGAGTGCTCGCACCAGCATATATGTGTTGTTGAGGATGTTCAAGAGTACTTACAGGTCATTATCAGCGTCTATCACCTTCTTTTCGCGATAAAAAACAATGTTCTCACGAAACGTAATTGGAAAGTAAACCACTCTGGGCCATTTTCGAAATTTTTCTCTTCTTTAGTGGTAGACCTGAAAAGCTGAATTAGGCTTCAATCCCATGCTCCCATGCTCAGTAGGTTTGTGTGATTTATGATGTTGTCCTGCACCTACCGGTATAAGCGGTTTACATAAAGAAAGAAAGCTCGGTTTGATTAACGAGTCGCACATTGCCGTTGAAACGGCGCTATCGTCTGATCTATCGGCACTGATCTTACTGCAAACTAACTTCTTCTGGTGGAGGAAGCCGCAGTGCCCGGAGAGAACCAGTCCTGACAGCGACTGAAGTTAGAAGACGACACACATACTGTGAAAACGTATGTTAAGCCCAGTTAAAATTTCTTAAAATAGGCCCTAAACTAGCACATCGTATAGTTACTTCCTTAAGCTTCTTGTGACATTTATTGTATGCAGGTATTGGGGAGGACTGTCTGCTCTTCTCTTTTACCAAGTCTTACCAGGTACGGTACCAACTACACCTACCTACTACCAACTACCTAACCTACTGATGGGTAAAATAGTGGCAAGAGGCTTTGGCTTCGCCGGCTCATTGCGGCTTTGCAGTCGGTACTAGTAGCCGGCGAAGCCGGTGTTGTCAATAAACGAGTACGTATTATGTTGAAAACCTCATTATGCCTTGTGTTACATGGTCCTCCCGGTGACTACCTGGTCTCGGTGACCCCCGGACCGTGAGAGGAACTCCGCCAGAAAGATCTATGATTTATACGCTTTCGTAACGCAATCAATATGAACTCCAGTCAATAAGAAACCCCACACCAAGGATCCGGAGTAATCAATAATATATTCCCCCAAGGAATCAACAACCATCAACAATCAACAATCAATATTACAAAGATGGCCATCTTACATATGTGTCCCCCCCTGTCCCCACTCACGACCACTTGGGTCACTGTCCCTCACAATGTCTCTCTTCTCCGCACACAGGCGGTTGAACGAACCCCGGGCGGACGTGCTCCAAACGTGCACGTCTCATACCGGGGACAGCTGCTGCAGCGCACACCTCCTTGCCAAGCAACGGGGCAAAACCAAGCGCGGCTTGCAACGCGCGCGAGGCCCAAGGTGCGACCCGTACGCGTCCTTGTAGACGGTGAGGCGAACTGTGCCGGACGCTTGGTTCCGTGCACGAACCCACGGCGACTTGACGTGTAAATGGGTAATTACCCCGCCCAGGTAACTCCTCTCGCCAGACGGGCTTTCAAACGCAGCGTTCCCCACGCTGCTCAATATCGATACCGCTCTTCTCGGCGCTGGGCGAGGAAGAAGAAGAGAATCGCCGCTTCTCCCGGACCTCGTGTCTTTTCTTCTTCCGTTTCTGGTCTCCTTTTCCCCCGAAGGGCTCCTGACCCTTTAATCACAACAACCTTTAATCGAATAAACATTAATAAGCAATGACCTGAATAGTAATTCACATAAATCCGTAACACTTGGCTCGAGAATCCGAAGCGCAGTGGACGCAGCCATCTTGCGGATGCGGAGGTATGCATAACAAATTTAAAACGTTCATTAGGCGTTTCTTTCACCTGTCGTCGTTGGATTCACAATCTTATGCACCTCCAATGTATTATTAAAATACTTTAAGACCAACATCAGCCCGCACGGGCCTGGTTATCTTCAACGAAATGCGTCACCAAACACCGGACCCAATGAGATTCGAGCATTTGAAAAAATATTTCTAAAATGAAATCACTCACTGGATGGAGTGCTGGAGACAGCCATCGACCGGATGCGGAAGTTTGCATAAAACAATTGCGAAAAAGTTCAATAGGAGTTTGTTTCACCCGTCGTTCTTTGATTCACAATCTCATGAAACCTCTAATTAGTAATTAAAATACGTTAAGACCAACCTCGTTATCTTCAACGAAAATCGTCATCAAACACCAGAACCAATGAGATTCGAGCATTTGAAAAAATATTTTTTTACAAGCTTATTACGCGTTTCGGACGGTGAAAATGGCGTCAAATATTCTAACATTGACGAAGAATTATTTTTTAGAAATCTCGTGGCCGTCGGAGAACCGAATCAACCAATCAGCGCCCTCGACACAGAACATCTTACCAGCGCCCTCGACACGTCTGCGACGCAGGAACGAGGTTGGTGCAAAACAACCGAATCACGCGTAAGCATATGCAGCATATGCTTATGCTGCTCGAAATAGCAGCAGCAGTAGATGTCCGTGGTGATGGGTCATGTTTTTTTCACTGTTTGAGCTTGAGAATTTTCCTACTTCTTAAAATAGGCCTTAAGCTAGCACATCGTATCGTTACTTGCTTAAGCTTCTTGTGACATTTATTGTATGCAGGTATTGGGGAGGACTGTCTGCTGTTCTCTTTTACCAAGTCTTACCAGGTACGGTACCTACTACACCTACCTACTACCAACTACCTACCTACTACCAACTACCTAACCTACTGATGCCATGGTGATGGGTAAAATAGTGGCAAGAGGTTTTGGCTTCGCCGGCTCATTGCGGCTTTGCAGTCGGTACTAGTATAAATTTATTCGAGCTAAATAATGATTCTGACTCGTGGCCATTTTTAAAATGGCCGCCACGGGTGACACAGGACAGATCCCGAATGCCTCCAATCTTTAAAATGTTCCCCATAATGTCTAGTATTAGTGTACCAAGTTTCATGCTTTAATCATAAAATGCACGATTATTCACCTATCCGCTGGACTATTAGTTTTGTTATTGGAAGTGGCCTTGGAAAAACGCCACTATAAAGCTAACTTAACATGGATATACACCTCAGCAACCCCATTGACGGCGATGGCAGGGAAAACCCCTTTAGGGAGGGGCAAATGAATATGTATATATATATATATATATATACAGTGAAACCTTGACTTACGAGTTTAATTCGTTCTGTGACCGAGCTCGTAACTCAATTTGCTCGTTTCTCAAATTAAATTTCCCCATTAAAATGGATTGAAATGCTATTAATCCGTTCCAGCCCGCCAAAAACCACACCAATTTTTTTTTAAATATACAGTATATATAAAAATATCTCGCGCTTTTATTTCACCTGTATGCAGCATACAGGTTGGCAGGATGACCTGGACTGGAGGTACGCACACTTGACTCTAAACTGTCCAGCCTGGGTTTGAATCCCGACCCAGCTATAACCTGTCATGGGTGAATCACAGGCAGGGTGATTCATCAATGTGTGTACCGCTAAACTGGGCGCCCCGTTTGCGTCCCATTAGTTGTTGGATGTTGAGGATCTCACCGTGTTTTACACAAAGAGAAGGCGAGCTATCGCCGGCACTCTGAACAAGTTGTGGCCTGGCATGCTCTTCTCCTCTGCCGTTATATACGTCCTCGGCATCTTTTTCCAGAAGAGCCCTGTCTCGTCACAGTTGAAGATTTGCTGGGGGATGTATCCTTCGGCTTGTATCAGTTCGGCAAAAGTTATAATAAAATCTTCAGCTGCCTTCACATCCGAGCTTGCTGCCTCACCATGCCTGACGACGGAGTGAATGCCGGTCCTCTTCTTAAAATTATCAAACCATCCCCGACTGGCTTTGAATGACTTCCGATGCCTTGTCCGTTGATGTTCCCGCCGTCTGCTGCACCAAATCCCCGTAAATGTCTCGGTCCTTCTCACACATGATGCTCTCGGTCACGGTATCTCCTGCGAGCTGCTTCTCCGTCAACCACACAAACAACAACTTCTCCATCTCTTCATGGATAGAGGTCCGGAGCTTTGAAATAATCGTAACGCCCTTGGCTGGCATTATAGCCTTTATCGACTCCTTCTGCTTCAAAATCGTACATATCGTAGAAGTACTACGATCGTACTGCCTCGCCAAGTCGACAACACGCACACCTCGCTCATATTTTTCGACGATTGCGTGTTTTATATCCAAGCACATCATCCTCTTCTTCTTCTCAGTACTGCCCTTGGCACTCAATTTCTTAGGACCCATGGTTAAAACTAAGAAATTTTCCAAAATAACCAAAATGCGAAAACAAAGCAGCAGCGATATACGGCAGAGATGCTTGCACGGCAAGATAACCACGTGACCGGAACCCACCTGATGGCGGGTGGCGTAAGCTCGTAACTCAGATCTCGGCTCGCATCTCAAAGCAAAAAACCGCCCGAGCGACGGCTCGTATCTCGGAAAACTCGTAGGTTGGTGCACTCGTAAGTCAAGGTTTCACTGTATATATATATATATATATATATATATATATATATATATATATACACACAGTCTTGGCCAAAACTATTGGCACCCTTGCACTTTTTTCAAATAATGCACCATTTCCTCCAGAAAATTGTTAAAATTAAAAAATATTTTGGTATCCATATGTATTTCTTTGGTTTGCAGTGGAACAAAACAAAAAAATCTGAAAAAATTACTAAATCATAGCTTATTGGACACAGAAATTCTAAAATGGCCCAGACAATATTATTGGAACCTTTTATAAGTTATTTTTATTTTTTATTTTTTGTATACAGAATCGAGGCTCGTGAAAAAGCTAACATTTATTTCACAAACATATCAAACAGACAAACAAAATATATAAAAAGAGGGAGCGGAAGACATGATGGGGAGAGAAGGGGAAGCACACAAACATAACATTTGAGAGCAGGGAGATGTGTGGGAGGGAGAGAGCTTGGGGGGAGGAGGCGTGGGAAGGGGGGGGGGGGTGGGAGAAGTTGTTAGAAATAATTCGATTTCAAGCAGTTGATTCTCCTTTACTTTGGAATTGAACTCACCTGTGGTGAGTTGCATGTGCCTGCAATATAAAAATCACTCATTAAACCAGTTTGAATGGAGAAAAGGAGTCATTCTGCTGTTTTGTGTCACTGTGTGGCCGCAATGAAAATGGAGGAAAGAAAGAAAACCAGGGAATTGTTTGAGGAGGTCAGACACAAGATTGTAGCCAAGCATGGACAATTTCAAGGCTAAAAGTCCATCTCCAGAGACCTAGATGTTGCTGGGTCCTTTGGACAGATGAGACCAATTTAGAGTTTTTTTGTAAAGCACATCATCTCTATGTTTACAGAAAATAAAATGAAGCCTTCAAAGAAAATAACACCTTCCCTACAGCCAAACATGGAGGATGTTCAGTGATGTTTTGGGGTTGATGTGCTGCCTCTGGCACTGGGTACCTTGACTGTGTGCATGGCATCATGAAATCAGGAGATTACCAAGGAATTTTGGAGTACAATGTTCAACCCAGTGTCAGAAAGCTGGGTCTCCATCGAAGGTCATGGGTCTTGCAGCAGGACAATGACCCCAAACACACTTCAAAAAGCACCCACGAATGGTTCAAGACAAAACGCTGGACTGTTCTGAAGTGACCAGCAAAGAGTCCAGATCTAAATCCCATTGAACACCTGTGGGGAAGTATTTGAGTTATTTGAAAAAAGTACAAGGGTGCCAATATTATTGGCCACGACTGTATATATATATATATATATATATATATATATATATATATATATATATATATATATATATATTTATTTATTTATTTATTTATTTATTTATTTTATATATATATTTGTATATATATATTCCTTTGTAACAACATCGGTACAAAATCACATTTACTGGTGTGAGTTTAAAAGCTGCACCGTGAAATGAACAACACTTTTTCTGTCTGTTTCTGTGAAAATGATTTGTGTCTTACCATCTGCAGCTAAGCTGTCCATCCTCCAGGCCTTGGGACCAAAGTTTATAGAAGAAGCAATCACTATAAAGCAGTTTGCCATCTCTGCCTACAGGCTAAACCACACCATTTTCGCAATAGCTGTATCAGGTGCCCCAACAGGTGTGTCTGTCTTAAGGCACTCTAAAACGCAGCATCAGGCTTTCATCAAATGTTGACCCTCTGGCCATTACCCAAAAACCCAGTGGTGTTTTGTAAAGAATGTCCCTAACCTGTTTTTGTCCTGTGTCCTTCCCTCTCTTTCCACACCCATTTGAACCACCCTGACAGTTTGCTGATAGATAATTAAATATCTGTCTTTGAAACCAAAGCCTTAATTCTTGATTCATCTTGCTCGACCCCATTCCTGTCCTTTTTTAATGTCTGTGACAAGATTACATCATAGCTCAAAGGGGGCATAATCACCATTTGCCATGCTTTGTCTGCTGGGTTCAATTATTTACGCGTATATCTGATTCCAAACTGTCGTCTTGGTGCTCCACAGCCAGTGCATTATAATCTTTGGGTAAGCAGCCAATTTGAAGAAGATGTTAAACTGCCTTTTCTATTCGCTAGCGTTCCTTTTTGTATGTTTAATCTCCCACAACAGTATTATGAAAGGCGTAAGACATCATGTGCCAGTACCCAATCCTAACTGCTGCCCTGAATACATTTAAGCCAGTAGTCACGTGATGCATAAACCGCAATCCTCCATTTGCATTAAGACATTTATGACCCTCACCAGAGGAGAAGGTATTGCATTTGGGTCTGTCTGTCTGTTTGTCCGCACAGAATGTGAATGTGCTTTTCACTGCAACCGTTAGTCCGATTGTCAATTAATTTTCATCACAGGAGCGCCTCCTCCTGTGGAATATTTAAATGATAACTATGACGTCATAGGTCACGTGGTACGGGTGCCATCTTGGAAAAACCGAAAAACTTTGCACCTCTATATCTCCGAAACCGCTCCATGGCAAAATTGAAACATGGCTCCTTGTCAAGTACTCCTCATGGGGAACAACATGTATTCATGATGATGTCATCAATGCCTTCATTACGACATCATAATTAGACAAGTAGAACACTTGATCCGATCAGTTTGAAATTTTATTGAGCATGATGTACACAAAAATTCAAATTGATGACGTCATCAGTTACGTGATTCGGCAGCCATGTTGGATTGAACATAACTCTACGTAGTCAATAAACCAAACAAACACAGCAGCTAATAAACACCACACAAACACGTCCTGGTGAGGGTCTGCAATCTCTGATTGCTCTTTCTTGTTGACAAACATGTGAAGACAACAGCCCATCAATTCTTCCTGAACTGAGAAGACCATTCCTGTTTCAAGTTTTGAGCTGATACAGGGTCCTGGCAGACAATTGAATCATTTGGTGGCATGTTGATGATGATACATGGAAGAGCAGGGATTGTATTATTTTTACAATTGTCAAACTATGCGCCTACTGTCCTCCATTGTCCTTGAGAGTCAAATGTTTAAGTACATCTTTCTATATCTGTTTTGTTGTTGTTTCGTGTTTCTCACTTCGCCTCAGTAGGCCTGATCCGTTTCTTCTTTGGAAATTCAGGATATGCATTATGCAGGATATGAAGCAGAGGGGAAAGCATGATGTCTCTTATTCCCAAAACGTTGAGAGGTTGTAACAGGAAATGCAAATAAGCATCTGCAAGGTGAAGGTGTGTTTGAGGACATAATCGACCCCATTGATTCCTCTACGAGCGCCCTGGTATTTGCAATGCATATACAAGGCAATGCAAAAGGGCGTCTGGTTAACAAAAGGCCGCAGGTGCAATCAACGAGGCTGGTTCACCTGGCAGCAGAGTCCCGATGGGAATACCAACAGATTCCAGAGAGATGGTGGCCTTCTATTGTATGGGGTCGGCTTGGTTAATGATACACTTGGATTCCTTTATGTACACTAAGTAGAAACACCCGTTCCCTAAGGGAGTGACGGGGGGGGGGACCGGGAGGGGCTCGTATGTGTATGTACGTGTGAGCACCATGTGTACGTGTGAGCACCTTGCGGACGGTGATGACTGCTTGTTAATATTCTTCCTTAACGGATGCAATTACTCACACATTATTGTGGGGTTGCCTGGGGGAATGTTGTCCAAAGTCTTTCACGAACCGGCTGGCCAGGCCTGATGTTCGATTAAGGTTAAGGCAGTAATTTGTTCAGGGTTCTGCCAATAGCTCACCCAGTCTTCGTGAAGGACACCAACTAATGCCAGAAGACGTGACGTTCAGTTTAACGTCCATCCGATGGACGGCACACACACATTGATGAATCGCCCTACCTGTGAAACACCTGGGTTGAAGATTCAAACCCAGGATAGACAGCTTAGAGGAGAATGTGCATTCCTCTAGGCCATCCTGCCAACCCCCCACCTCTTCTCCCCTATGTTCATGTTATGGTTGATGCCATCATCGTTGCACGAAATTGACTGATTAATTTGTTGTTTTAATAATTTTGATGAAAAATATAACTTGGATGACATATAGGCTAGAGGAAGATTTATTAGGATTGGAGGAAGATGTATTAACAATCTATGGTATGCTGATGATACTATACTGTTGGCAACGTAAAGAGAACGTGACGAAACTGCTGCAGGTAGTTGTTGCTGTTGTCATTGCATATCCCCGGACAGTTCTCTCAAACAAGCCAGCAGCACAGAGACAGTGACACGATCTCACAGGAGCGACCCCCATCCAGGATGGTGTAGCCCCTGTACCCCCTTCACAAAGTCAAGGCCACAACAGAATATATATATATAGAGAGAGAGAGAGTGAGAGAGAGAGAGTGAGTGAGTGAGTGAGAGTGAGTGAGACTGAGACTGACTTGACTCTTTTGTCCTTTTATTGCAAAAGTATAAAATAAAGATTGCTTACAGTCAAAACCAAAAAACAAAACAGTTACATAAAATTTTACCATCAGAGAAACCAAAACCAACAAAACGTTAAGCTACCACATTTTACCAGGGGAGAACCTATAGACAACAAAACGTTAAGCTGCCAAAAAAAAGCACAAAGGATATTTAGCAAAGACGAGAGAGAAAGCACCAAGCGGCCATCAGATATTTTACAAAAATCATCATTTATACACCACATTCTTTCTCAAAGAGTTCAAGTTGGCTGGAAAGCGAGTTGTTACAGTATCTGTACTGTACAAATCATTCCTTATATTTGATTTCCTTGTTTTGTAAACTGCCAATTTTGCTTGGGAATTGAAAAAGTTTGCAAGAATTGTTGTTTGGATGTTAAAGGAGCTTGAAAAAAAGTTGGACCAAAAATGAAAATTGGAAAACTGAAACCAAGAGAAAGACGTGCAAATAGCACTTTCAAGAAAACAAAGCGAGGAGTTAAACGATTGCATCGAATATATGCATGGGACAAGGTTTCACTCTGTCCACAAAATGGACACTGATCACTTATCGCTTGTGAAAAATGGTGAATAAGAGAGTTTGTAGGTATTATCCAATGTGCGATTCTCCATTGGAAATCACCAGCACGTCTTGGCACAGGATTTTTATAATACCATCCCCAGTTTGGGGAAAAAGGAGGAGTGTGTGGCAGGACTGCAGACCACTTACAAGGTGCTGGGGTAGACAAGGAGGGGAAAAGAGCTTTTAAACATTGGAGATACAAGGTTTTACGGTTATCACTGGAAGAGGAAAAGGAGCGGCCAAAATTTATTGGCTCCAAGTTTTCAGAGGCAGACAAAAGAAGGCTGTGGAAGGGAGAGAGGCTTGGCTCAGAGGGAGGTACAGGACGAACCAACCAAGGTTGGGAGGTACTGTAGGCACGAAGCACCACCCTTAAACACCTGTCTATTTGGCAAGATGACCTAACGCCAGTCGCTGAGGCAATAGCAGCAACACTTAGCCACTTATCATTGGCATTGCTTTTAAGGTGGCACACTTTAGTTATTGATGCAGCCACAAACTTTTGAATGAAGGCGCTGTTGTTATCAAAACCTTCAAAAAGTGAGTTGTAAAACAGTGGCTCGTTAAAAAAAACATGGATCTCTCAAACGTAGAACGATCCAATGGCCTGTGAAAGCTTGCCATGCATTTAACCAACTTCGATAGAAAGAAGGGAGTGAAGAGAAATCAAACTTGGTCAAGTCCATTAGGAAGAGCTCCTGAGCATGACCGAAATTCTCAACTTGACCCAAAATACAGCATGCAAGTTGCCTCCAAGGCACAACAAGCTCATGCAAAAAAGACCATATCGTCATGGGAAGACGAAAATCCATGATTCGGCATTTTATGTTGACAAGTCGTTGACCACCCTCAGATATCGGCAAATTCAATCTTTCCGGTCGTAGCCAATGCTTACCAGACCAGAAGAAATGAGTGACACACTTCTGTATTCCATCGACTAAACCAGCGGGTGGTTGCAGAGCCAAAATCCTGTGCCACAGAATGGAGGTAACCAGGTTGTTTATGACCAATACTCTGCCACAGTAAGACAATTGGCAGAGTAGGCCTTTCCATTTTATTAATAGCAATTCAATGCGATCAGGCAAACCTTCCCAGTTATGCCTAATGAAATCTCCAGGACCAAGAAAAACTCCCAAAAACTTGATCCCATCTTTTCTGCAAGTGATATTTGCGGGGAGAGGTGGGGAGTGTGAGGGGAAAGGGGGGTTGATAAGGGATTCAAGCCATATTGCTTCTGTTTTTTCCAGTTGATTTTTGCTGACGAGACTCGGCTAAAGAGTGCTAAAGCATGCATCATCTTAGCAATGTCATCAGAGTTTTTGATACAAACACATATATCATCAGCGTAGGCAATAGTCTTTATAGTAAGGTTTAAACCTCTCACAGTGAAACCAGACAAAGATTTACGAAGAGTGTTTAAGAAGGGTTCAAGGGATAGGGTGTATAAAGCACCAGAAAGTGAGCAGCCCTACCTAACACCTCTTTAATACAAAAAGGGGGCACAAGCTCATTATTGTCGTGTGTCTGCCCTGTAGTGAACACCGCAGGGTGACACAGATGACCAAACAAGCTTTAACTCCAAGGTGTTCAATCCAAAGATGATGGTATTCTTTACACACGAGGAAAAGGAGGATGATGAACTTACCTAGACGGCTTCCACCCAACGTCTTCGCACCTAGATATTCAATTAACTCAAACCGACACAGAATTAAAATGTACAAATAAACAGGTTTAATGAAAATAAATGCCAGCAAACAAGAAAATGCGCGATAAGACTAATATCCTAAAAGGGACATCCCATACAGACCCGAATACAGACAAAGGGAAATATAAAAGAACGAAAATAAATGTGTGTTATTTATTGTGGGCACTTATCTCCGAGTTGCTCTTGAACCCCGTCAGGAATCGTCAAAGATCGTCACAGGCCTCTACATCCTTGTGTGCGAAACCGCAGGCTGCACTGCCCGTGGGCGCGCACTAGGCCTCGCCGCGCGGTCCACTCACTCCTGGCCCCGTGTGTGAAGCGAACAGGCTGTGCCCGCTCAGTCGATCAAGCCGCGCTTGTCCTCACGATCTTATTCACCAACACCAAAGCCAGACGATGCAAGGAAGTCCAGAGGCTCGACCGTTCATTGTCAAAACCAGGACTCGAGATGCAAAGAAAAAGAGTGGAAATCAAGAGAGAGTGAGGGAAAGCCAAGAGAAAGCGAAGAGGAGAAAATGTCAGCCAGAGCGTTCTTTTATACTCAAGGCTGACGTCATCCATGCCTGCTCAACCAATCCTAGAATCCCATCTTAACAGTCTTTGCGCCAATCAATCCCGGACCAATCACTGCTCTTCGGGGCGTGGCCCCATGGCCTGCCTGATTGATGTGTGCTCACCAGGTCGGTGTTATCAGCGGTAGTGCTGAATGTCCTGCTTCTGGTAGGTTCTTGTTTCGGGTGTTCTAATGCGCGATTTCCTGACTATGTGTGTGTGCTGCATGTGTCATAAGGAACAGAGGAAAAATAACAGAGGCGATTACATACCGGGAATTTACCGTTAATCCCTAACTAATTAACATAACCCCACCCCTCGTGATAGGAACAAAGATACACTCTTACACGACATACAGTCTACCGGATCCCTCCTTATAATACATGGGATTTCTTCTTCTTCACGACAGTCGGAGCACACTACCTATGCAATTCTACCTGGACTAAGGTATTGCCTACCCCCTACAAATGTAACATTATTTATGTTTAGCAGGGCAGATATGTTTGAATAACATAAATGTATACATGATAAAATAAAAGGTCCAAAACCAAATCGATTTGAAGATTTCGGACAAGCATTCATGATAAACATAATCAAAAGCTTTCTTCTGATCTAGGAATACAAGGCCGACGCTTTCATAATGGAATATCACAAACATCAATCAGATCACGAATGACAGAAATATTGTCATGGATATTACGACCAGGTACACAATAAGTTTGGTCCATGTTTACAATGTCCTTTAGAAAGGGTGAAAAGTGCAAAGCAATAGCTTTGGAAAATATATTGTAATCAGTACATAGTAATGATACTGATCTCCACTGGGAAATGAGTAGAGGACCACCTTTCTTGGGAAGCAAGACGAGTACTGCTCTTCTGCAGCTCAATGGGAGTTCATTCTTTTCAAGGCTTTCCTGGAAGACTGAGAGCAGTTCAGGGCCAATTAGGTCCCAGAAAGATTCAAAAAATTATGTCGGTAACCCATCAATGCCAGGTGATTTTCCTTTGCCAATGCTCTTTAATGCGATGGAGAGTTCCTCAAATGTGAGTGGTTTCTCCAGGCTCTGCCTTTGTTCTGGGGTTTAGGTGGAAACACCATCAAACAAGTGAAAGACACCATTTAAATCAACTTCCTTTGTTTTGTAAAGGTTGGAGAAAAAGAGTCAAGCTTCCCTCTTGATTCCTTCAGGGTGAGTGATGACAGCATTGTCGGGGAATTTTAGAGCAGTAATTTGGGGGTGAGGAACCTTAGATTCAAAATCAAAGAAGTATCGGGTTGACGTGTCCAAAGGGTTGAGCTTCTGAAAATGTAATCTTGGTAATGCCCCTTGGGTTTGATTCTCAATTATTGTATTAAGGAAAGCTTTCTTTTCCTTCAGTCTCAGTTCTTGTTGGGGGGAAGAGTGAGTTTTAAAATGTGTTTGAATTTGTAGAATTTGCCTTTCTAAACTAGCCTTTATTCTACGTGCCTCTTCTGTTCTTAAGAAACAAAATTGTTGGCAAAATCCTCTACATTTGGCCTTTATATTGATTGTCCCACCACAAAGGCTGATCTGTAAACTGGTATTTTTGATTTAATAAAACAGACCATATGTCTTCAAAGGCAGCCCAAAAAGAGGGGTTTTCTAAGATGGTGACATTAAGTTTCCAGAAAGAATGGCAGATTCAAAGACAGATGTTAGTGGTAATTCACAGGAATTAAATGGTGATCTGAAAAACCAGAGGCTAACATTCCAGTGGTAGGGGAGAGATTGAAAAATGGTGAATTTATATAGATCCGGTCGAGCCCATCTACGGATACTTGGTTGTTTGTGATCTTCCTCCAGGTAAATTGATGCGTCGTGGGATTTTGTTGACACCAAAGATCCTGAAGTTTAAATTCCTTATTATATCTGCAAATAATTTAAATGGTCCGTGATGGGATTCCACACCGTTCCTGTCTAGCTTTGGTTGCAAAGTGCAGTTCAAATCACCTGCCATAATACACCTTCGCAGGTCTATTTGCCTCATATAAGGCCCTAATCTAGCATAGAAGCATTGCCGGTCCGTGCTACTTTAAGGGGCATAAACGTTGGACACAGTAAAATTTATGTTATTAATAACAAATTCTAGGGAGGCTAAGTGCCCTGGGATTGTATTTTTAAAGGAAAGTTTTGATGGACGGAAATTGGGGTTCAATAGAAAAGCCACTTTGGGAATTGGAATCGCTAAAAAAATTGGTCGTCTTCATCATCCGGTTCCATTCTGCATGGGATGCTGGAGTAGTGTGGGTCTCTTGAAAGAAAAGTACGTCTATTTTTTTTCTGTAGTACAAAGTTCACAACTTGGAGTTTGTGCAGCTGACTCGTGCCACCATTTATATTTAAGCTGCATGTATGCGTATGCATATGCATGTATGTGTGTATTTGTGTGTGTGCTTGCGCATGTAAGTTGTTTTTTCCTGCTATGCCTACACGTGGGTGGGCCTCGGGAGATGTAACAGAGATCGACAGGGTCTCAAAGTATATCCACCTCCGTCAGGCTGTAGTTGGAGTTCGACTGTAGTTCGACTCTATGTTGCCTCTGTTAGACTGTGTGTCTGTGTCTGTACAGCCCATAACATTTTACCATTTGAGCTTTTTCCATCAAATTTTCAGCAAACCTTTATTATGGGAATGTGGAAAACACTAATTAGTTTTAAAAAAAACATTTTACCTCTTGTTTTCGTCAAGTTTAGTTTGAGTAAAAAGCAAATTTGGATGGGCTTTGCATTTTGAGATGCTTTCTAGTTTATTTAGATACTATCAAAAGTACCTGACATTGCTGGGCAACCCAGAATCGCTTTGTGCCAGGAATATGAAGAGCAAGTGGGGGAGACAGAGGAGAGGAGGATGGGAAGAGGAGGTGCAGGAGGGGAGGAAGGGGGAAGAAATGGAGGGGAGGGGAAGAGGAAGGATAGAGGAGAGGGGGGTATGGGGCGAGTGGGAGGGAGGTGGGGTAAGGGGAGGGAACTTACAGCCCTCCTTACACCGTTCACTCAAACAGAACACTCACTGCCCTCCTTACACTGTTAACTCTCACAGTTATCCTGGAATACATGGACTTTTCTTCTGGGGGATTCTTCTCTGAAGTTTTTAATCTCCACATATCACAAATACAAGAATTCTGAGCAGTCAGCTTCAGATTATTTTCTTATGCTTTGTCCTGGACTCATGGGAGTATCTTGTGCACATACTACATGCAGGAAAAGCTAATTAGGATATATCATTACACTTTTACATCAATTAGAACATTAACAAATGACAGACGTATGAACATGGTATATTGGGATTCTGGACCTTTGATCCCCATAATCATGAAGTTGTGGGAGCTGTGCTCGCACGATAAAATCGGACAAAATGGACGACGCCAGGAATTAGGCTTCTCTGAGCTATTTATTCCCAACTCACTCAAACGAACTCCAAAGCACTGAATCAGCCCATCGAACGGGCGGCAATATATATCAGAAACTCAACACACAAAAGCCACGCCTCTCAGGCGGGGCGTGGTATGCAAATAGATAAGCCACGCCTCTCAACGGGGCATGGTATGCAAGGCAAGCGTTCGCCCGGTAAAGGCAAGTCTCAACACGCCCGGGCGAGTCCGGACACGTGACCGCTCACCGGTCGCGTCATCGGCCGGTGCAGGGTAATTGTGTCATGCTACCGGTAACCGCTACACGCGCCCCCCCAGAATTAACATGCACCGGGAGAGTCAGTTTGAGGGGGGTCTTGATGACCCGGCCCAAACGACCCCTTTTTTTTTTCTTTTTTTTTATACAAGATCGAGGCTCGTGAAAGAGCGAACATTAATCACACAAAAAGACAAACCGACACATAAAACATATAACATCGGGAGCGGTAGACAAGATGGGGAGAGAGGGGGAAGGACACAAACACAACATTTGAGAGCAGGGACCAAGAGACATGGAGACATCGAGAGATCTGAGAGAGGGCGAGGGCTTTGGGGTGGGGGGGCATGGGAAGGGGGTGGTGGGAGAGGTATAAAACATATGGACACTGCCAGGACTTCCAGGAAAGAAGTTGGAATTTCAAACAAGGTGGATCTGGGGTGAATTAGCGGGGGTAGAAAAGATCAAGGTTTTGGATGGGGGAAGATAAGAGATGGTGGTGAACAGCTGTTTTAAAGACCTGGAGGGAGGAGTGCGATTGAAGGGAGTGAGGGAGTTTGTTCCAGAGGCGGGAGAAAAGAGGAATGAAAGAGTGAAGGTGAGCAGAGAGCCGAGATTTCGGCAGTTTAACCATCAGAGGGTTGCTGGCAGATCTTGTGCGACCTGTAGGAATATTTGGGGGACAGAGCACAGAGAGAGCTGGGGGTGCAAGGCCGGAGAGGAGTCGGTAGAAGACAGAAAGACCACCTACCTGCCTGCGGTGAGTGAGTGAAAGGCCCTCAGAGATAGCTTCATCGCGGGAGATTCCAATAATTCTGAAAGCTTTGGTTTCAACAGCGTGAAGCCGAGTTAGGTGTGAGGCAGGAGCACCGGCCCATACGGGAGAACAGTATTCCATTGAGCTGCGGATGAAAGCCTTGTATGTGGTGAGGAGCTCAGGTGTGCCAAGGAAGGACTTCGCACAACGGAGGATGCCCAGTCGGCGACTGGCTTTGGAGGCCAGCTTGGAAATGTGGTTTTCCCAAGAAAGATCATGGCAGATAGTGAGACCCAAAAGCTTGAGCGACAGAACTTCTTGGAGAGGATTGTTGAGAAAGTAGATGGGAGGGTTGTCCAGTCGATCTTTTCGGAGAGACATAGTAAGAGTGTGAGATTTGTCAGGATTGAAAGACATGGTCCACTTGTTTGACCAGTCTGTGATTTTGTCCAAGTCTTCAGAGAGTGAGGAGGCTGCAGACTGCCGATCTGAGGGAAGAGGAATGGAGCGGCAGAGAGTGGAGTCATCAGCAAAGAGATAGAGAGGATTTTCAAGAGAGTCAGAGAGATCATTGATGAAGACCAGAAAAAGCACGGGGCCCAGAACACTGCCTTGGGGAACTCCAGCCTGAACAGGAAGAGGAGATGAGAGAAACCCATTCAGGGCCACACGCTGACGACGACTAGAGAGGAAGTCCGCCAGCCATGCGTGGAGATTTCCATGGATACCAAAGGAGGAGAGTTTGGTGAGCAGAGCGGGGTGCCAGACCGTGTCGAAGGCCCGTGATATGTCGAGGGAGACAGCTCTAATTTCCTGTTTGGCATTGAGGAGCTCCATCCATTGTTGAGACAGCAGAAGCAGCAGTCCAGAGTAGAGTGACCTGGTCTGAAACCAAATTGATGATCAGAGATCAAGCCATTGGAGAAGAGGAAAGATTTCATATCCGAAGCAATGATGGATTCCATGACTTTGCTGATAATTGGGAGAAGGCTGATTGGTCTGTAGTTGCTAGGATCTGTTTTTGCACCTTTTTTGTGCATAGCGGTGATGTTGGCTGATTTCCAAGCAGATGGCAGTTGACCTTGAGCAAAAGAGAGGGTGAAGAGAACAGAGAGAGGGTGAGATAGAGCGGCAGAGCAGGATTTTAGGACCCGTGGGCTGATGCCGTCGGGTCCAGTTGCAGAATCAGAGTCGAGGGTTGACAGAAACTTTTCCACCTTGTCAGGAGGAAAGGACACGGAGTCCAGGAGCAGCAGGGTACGACTGGGTATGGTGGGTACAGAGAGGGATGGGTTTGGGACACAAGATTTAGAGGCAAACACAGAGTTGAGGCATTCAGCTTTTTCACGTGCGGAGTCAGCTGTGTAGCCGTTTGAGGTAAGGGAGGGGATGGAGGGGGAACAAACACCAGAAACGGATTTGACCAGACGCCACCAGGATTTGGAAGAGGGAGACAGATAAGAGAGTTCGGTCTTGAGAATGGAGAGATATTGTTTCCTGGCTCTCCTGAGGGTGGACACACACTTGTTTCGGGCTTTGTGAAAGGAAATGAGATTTCCTTCTGTTGGATTTGCTTTCCAGGAGACGAAGGCAAGATGTTTCTGGGCAACAGCCTCACCACAAGATTCCATGTGCCATGGACGGGAGGAAGGGTATGACAACTGAAGACGAGATGGGATAAATCTGTGCATGAGAGAGAGCAATTTACTTTGGAAGAATTCCCAGGATGAGTTGATGTCAGAGGTGGTAGAGATGGGAGACCAGTCCAGATGATTGATGGCTGCTTGAAGACCGTGCCAGTTGGCCTGAGTGAAATGCCAGACTCGTCGACGCTGAGCAGGCTCCCTGAGGATGGTCAGAGAGATGTCCACTTTAACAAGGACATGATCAGATGATCCGATTGGAGCAGAAGAAGAGCAGCAGACATTTTCAGGGAAGTTAGTCATAACCAAGTCCAGAAGAGAAGATGTTCCGTTGACTGAGATCCAGGTCGGGAAATTGACAGATTGTGTCAGTCCCAGTGAGTCGCAGAAGTCCTTTGCTGAGGAGCCATGGCTGGTGAGAGAGGTACCCACACCCAGCCAACTGGCATGATGACAGTTGAAATCACCACATATGAGGAAGAGAGAGTTGGGATGAGTAGATAGAAGTTGATCCATATTATCAGACAGCGAGATGTAGATGGAGTCATCACTGTTTGGTGGACGGTACAACACACATATGAACAAGAGGTGGGAGCGAAGGGGAAGCCGTAGCCAGAGGTATTCCTGGGGGTGAGGTGGAGAGAGTGCAGTGCAGGGCGAGTGAGGAAGAGAGTTTTTGATAAAGATAGCAACCCCACCTCCAGGACGAGGCTCAGGTCTATCATACCGGAGGAGGGAGTAGCCCGGGAGAGATACTAAGGAATCAGAGACATCATAAAGGAGGAAAGTTTCTGTTAAGCAGATCACGTCTGGTTTGACAGAAGCAACCTGTATGGAGAGATCAGTTAAGTTTGAACGAAGGCCCCGGATGTTTGAGGTCCATACCGTTAATGAAGAGGAAGGGGGAGCATCAGATACAGAACAGGGGGGAGGAGGGGTAGGGTAAGATGTGGAAGAGGTGGAAGAGGTAGGGAGAGCTGTTGAAGGTGTGTCAGAGATTTCAGAATAGCTCGGAGAAAGGGAAGGATGGGGCGGACAAAACGTTTGATGGTGATTGGGTGAGGCACAATGAGGTGTTATTTGAGGAGGGGGAAGAGCGAGGCAGAAGGTTGGGGGAGATGGAGGTGAGAGTTGGAAGGGGGAAGAAGCGGGGAGGACGCTTTGAGGAGGGGGAGTGAGAGGGGGGAAATTGAGAAGCAATGAGGGTGGGGAGATTTGAAGGGGAGGGGTGAGGGGGGAGTTTGGGAGGGAAGGGACAAGGGGAGGGATTTGAAAGGGATGGGATATGGGGGAGATTTGGAGGGTAGGGGTGAGGGAGGAGTCTAGGAGGGGAGGGGCGAGGGGGCGTCTTGGCGGGGAGGGGTGAGGGGGTAGTTTAGGAGGGAGGGGGCAAGGGGGGAGATTTGAAAGGGATGGGTGATGGGGAAGATTTGGAGGGGAGGGGTGATGGGGAAGATTTGGAGGGGAGGGGTTATGGGGAAGATTTGGAGGGGAGGGGTGAGATTGGATTTTAGAAAGTGTACGATTTATGGGAAACGAACATTTATTGCAAAATGAGTTTCTTGTGACCTTCGAGTTAAAAATACGTTTAAGGACACTGGATGGAGGATGGAGTGCAGGAGAGTTTAGGGAATGTAGAAAAAAGGCACTATAGGAGATGGATATTTTTTTGGGGATGAATTGATTTGGTGAGCAAGTCGAAAGCAGCCTTTGAAAGAAGAAGAAGAAAAAGGTGTTATAAAATATGACGGAATACATAACTTGAGGGGAAAGTGTAAACATTGAAGGTTAATAACAGTGAAAACTATCTGGGGAAATGGGGGAGAAACACATGGTCGAAGAACGAACGAACGAATAAGAATGAATAAACGAATGAGAACAGAGAAGGAAATGTTTTTTGTTTTTTTTTGAGTTGAGATTTACACAAGGAAGTAGGCTATGGGTGAAAAGACTGGGAATACAGAGAACGAAAGTTATTGGATCACAAACGACGGACCGCTGAGAGAAAAACAAAGCCTCAAGGTTGTACAGTGTACACTGTACAAGGCCTCAGGACACGACACGAATTAACACGATTTTCAATACAGGTATGAAAGATTTGCACCGAAAAATCTTCGTCGGGACACAATATACGTACAACACCATAAATAAATACAGTTTTAACGAAAATACAAATGGGAACAATCACTTAACTTCGATTTCAAATCATTCGTGACGCGGCAAAGGCCTTGCTCGCGACACGGCAAACAGACGATGAATTTATGAAAGATAAACACCGAGAAACAACCAAAGTTGCACACAATAACTTCACACACCGAAAGATAACTACAGTTTCGACAAAATACAATTGTGAACAGACTTAACTTCGAAAAACGTGGAGACCGTGTGGAGCTTCGAAAATCCCTCCCACTGTCTCCGAGATCTCGCGAGATCGAAAATCCCTCCCTGACGATTCGTGTGGGGGTGGTAGGTGGCGGGGCAGTGAATGGTCGAGCGGGGGGCCTGGTTGACGGGGGACGGCCCCGACGTGGAGGAAGGGCCAACCGTGGAGGTTGGTCGAGGTCCAAATGGGCTGGCTTGAGGCGGTCCACGGAGCTGCGGTCCGCCTTGCCGCCGATGTCGATGGTGAATGACTTGTTGTCCCTCTTCAGGACCCGGAAAGGTCCATCGTACGGCGGCCGGAGCGGTCCCCGGTGTGCGTCGTGCCGGATAAAAACGTACTCCGCAGTGCGAATTGCTGGGGGGACGTGGGGTTGGGGGCAGCCGTGGTGGGACGTGGGCACAGGGGCAAATCTCCTGGCGGCCTCCTGGAGGACCGAGTGTTGGCGAGCCACGGACCAGGGGCCGGTGGCGTCAGGGATGAATTCGCCCGGCACACGCAGTGGCTGGCCGTAGACCAGCTCGGCGGTGGAAGCCTGGAGGTCCTCTTTAGGGGCCGTTCGGAGGCCCAATAGGACCCACGGGAGCCTGTCGGCCCAACCGTCATCCTGGAGGCTGGCCCTGAGAGCGGCCTTCATCGAGCGGTGGAACCGCTCGCACAAGCCGTTGGCTTGGGGGTGGTAGGCCGTGGTGTGGTGAAGCTTGACCCCCAAGGCCTGGGCGACCGTGCCCCAAAGCTCGGAGGTGAATTGCGGGCCTCTATCGGAGGAGATGTCCGAGGGGGCGCCAAAACGGGCAATCCAGGTGCCAATGAAGGCCTGCGCCACGTCTGCGGATGTTGTTGTTGCCAGCGGGATGGCCTCCGACCACCTGGTGGTCCTGTACACCATTGTGAGGAGGTGGGTGAAGCCCCGCGAGGAGGGAAGGGGTCCCACCTGGTCCACATTGACGTGGTCGAAGCGCAGCGCGGGCACGTCGAATGGTGCCAACGGGGCCTGGGTGTGCCGGTGGACCTTCGCGTGCTGGCAGGCGACACAGGCATTGGCCCAGTCGCGGACGTCTTTAAGGAGCCTGTGCCAGACGAATTTCGCTGCCACGAGCTTCTGTGATGCTTTCCGGCCCGGGTGGGAAAGGCCGTGGAGGGCGTCAAAAATGTGCCGCCGCCATCCGGTGGGCACGATGGGGCGAGGTTGGCCCAGGGAGACGTCGCACAGGAGAACTGTGCCTGTGTCCTCGAAGGGGACGTCGGCCAACCGCAGGCCTGTGTCCGCTGTCCGGAGGGCTTGCACTGTGGGGTCGGCGGTCTGGTCGGCCGCCATGCAGGCGAAGTCCACACCCAGGTGGACGGCGTTCGTGCCGGACCGGGAGAGGCAATCAGCCACAGCGTTGTCCTTGCCTGCGACGTGCCGGATGTCCGTCGTAAATTCGGACACGGCGGAGAGGTGGCGCTGCTGGTGGGCCGACCACGGCTCCGTAACCTTCGCCATGGCGAAGACCAGGGGTTTGTGGTCCACAAACGCCGTGAACGGGCAGCCCTCCAAAAGATGGCGGAAGTGGCGAACAGCCAGGTAAAGGCCGAGGAGCTCGCGGTCGAAAGCGCTATACTTGCGCTTGTTAGGGCGAAGCTGCCGGCTGAAGAAGGCCAGCGGTTGCCAAGCTCCGTTCACCCACTGTTCATGCACGGCGCCCACCGCGTAGTCGGAAGCATCTGTGGTGAGGGCGATGGGTGCGTCGAGCGCTGGGTGCGCCAGCATGGTCGCGTTGGCAAGGGCCAGCTTAGCGCCCGTGAACGCCGTGTCCATCTCTGTGGTCCAGGCGACAACGTGCTTGGCCGGCTTGCCCCGGAGGGTTTCGTACAGGGGGCGCATGAGTTGGGCGGCGCGAGGCACGAACCGGTGGTAGAAATTTACCATCCCCAAAAATTCCTGTAGGGCCTTGATGGAGCGAGGGCGCAGGAAACTTGTGACTGCCTCCACCTTGGTAGGCAGCAGGACGGCCCCGCGCTTCGTGATGCGGTGCCCCAGGAAGTCGACGGCCGTTACGCCAAACTGGCATTTCGCCAGGTTGATGATGAGGCCGTGCTGGCCGAGGCACTCAAAAAGCATGCGCAGGTGGATGAGGTGCTCCGCCCGGGAAGTGCTGGCGATGAGAATGCCATCCAAGTAGACGAACAGAAAGGTGAGATCGCGCAGCACACTGTCCATCAGCCGCTGGAAGGCCTGGGCCGCATTCTTAAGGCCGAACGGCATTCGGAGGAACTCGAAGAGGCCAAAAGGTGTAATTACAGCCGTCTTTGGAACGTCGGCCGGCCGGACAGGTACCTGGTGGTAGCCCCGAATGAGGTCGACCTTGGAGAAGATCACCCGCCCTGCCAAACGGGCGGAAAGGTCCTGTATGTGTGGTATCGGGTACCGGTCGGGGGAGGTGGCGTCATTGAGGCGGTGGTAATCACCGCATGGTCGCAACTCACCACCCGGTTTGGGCACGATGTGCAGGGGCAGCACAATTCCCAATCGCTCCAGCGCGTCGAATTCCGCCTTCGCTACGGCTAGTTTGGCCGGGTCGAGGCGGCGAGCCCTGGCGTAGACCGGTGGACCTGTGGTCAGGATGCGGTGTTCGACGCCATGCTTGACGGCGATGGCCGAAAACGTCGGCTGCATGAGGGCGGGAAACTCGGCGAGTAGGCGGGTGAAATCGTCCATGGCCGGGAGCGCGCAGGCTAGCTTGGTCGGAGTGGAGCCGCTCAATGAGCAAGCGAGCGAGCTGAAGGTCTCCGCATTGATGAGCCGACGCCGTTTGACGTCGACCAAAAGCCCATGCGCGCAAAGAAAATCTGCACCCAGCAAGGCCATGGGCACGTTCGCCGTGATGAAGTCCCACCTGAAGCGCTGGCCCCCGAAGCAGAATGCGACGCTGCGCGAACCAAAGGTGCGGATGGAGGAACCGTTTGCGGCGACCAAAGAGGGGGCGCAAAGCGCGGCCTGTTTGTCCTCCACCGAGGCGGGTATCACGCTCAGCTGAGCACCGGTGTCACACAAAAAACGCTGCCCGGACTCCGTGTCCGTGATAAACAGAAGGCTGCCTGAATGGCCGACGCTCATGGCAGGCAGCGAGCGCCGGCCTGGTCGTTTCCTGACCCGCCGAGAAGTGCACGGTGGGCGGCACGTTCTGGCCTTCTGCCCGAACCTGGCGTGGTAATAGCACATGGTCCGCTCAGGTGGAGGCTCCGGCGGCCGCGTCGGGTTCGGTCGACGGGGCGTCGCGGCGGCCGCTGCCGCCAGTGGTGCTGACTCGGCCGGTGGAGGCGCCGGTCATGGCGCGGGCGTTGCCTCGGTCGGCCCAGGGTCCCAGGCGGCCGCTCCGACGTGTCGCCTGGCCGAGCAAAATTTATCGGCCTCCTTGGCCAGGGCGCGAGGGTCCGTGATGGGCGAATTATCCAAAGCTAACCGTACCTGCCCGGGTAGCCGCTGGAGGAACAGCTCGCGGAAGAGGAAGTCTGGGCTGTGGTCACCGAGAAGAGCAAGCATGTGGTCCATGCTTTTGGATGGATGGGCCTCGCCCAGCTCCAGGAGGTCGAGTAGTTGTCGTGCGCGTTCGGTCTCCGTGAGTCCAAACGCACCGAGGAGTAGGTCTTTGAGCGCGCCGTATTTGTCGGCGTCCGGCGGGTGCTGTAGGAAGCTCAGAACCCGGGAAGCGGAGGAGGCATTGAGCGCGGAGACCACGTGGTGGTAGCGCGTCGTGTCCTCCGTAATGTTCCGCAGGGCGAATTGAGAAGCCGCTTGAGCAAACCAAACGGCCGCGTGAGATTCCCAAAAGCCCGGGAGCTTCAAAGCTACAGCTGACTCCATCGCCGTGTTCGTAGAAAGGGGTCACCAATTGTGGGAGCTGTGCTCGCACGATACAATCGGACAAAATGGACGACGCCAGGAATTAGATTTCTCTGAGCTATTTATTCCCAGCTCACTCAAACGAACTCCAAAGCAGTGAATCAGCCCATCGAGCGGGCGGCAATATATATGTCAGAAACTCAACACACAAAAGCCACGCCTCTCAGGTGGGGCGTGGTATGCAAATAGATAAGCCACGCCTCTCAACGGGGCGTGGTATGCAAGGCAAGCGTTCGCCCGGTAAAGGCAAGTCTCAACACGCCCGGGCGAGTCAGGACATGTGACCGCTCGCCGGTTGCGTCATCGGCCGGTGCAAGGTAATTGTGTCATGCTACCGGTAACCGCTACAAAGTAAGTGTGTAGATGGGAACACCATAGAGTCCAACCCAGACATTCTCTCTCCTGAATGGCACATTTTGAGGAGCTGCACATCCATATGAAGAGCACTTTGTAACAATTTCGTATCAATGGAGACTAAACAAATATCCTGAGAACTTCATGAGGCCACTACATGATACAATCAAAGTTATCTTTCCAAACTCATAACTCTCAAATAATGTACTTTTCATCGTTACAATAAATTCTTTTTTCATTAATTCCTCGTTTTGGGAATTACAAAAAAGTCATAATGATCTTCAATGTATTCCCTGGTGCAACACCCTGTGTGACCTTCTCCAGGACAGTGGTTTATAATCGGTGCCTTCTCAAGTTAGCCGAGGAGGAAATTATTTTATTGTTGCATTAACAATAATTATTGTTATCATTCCATGCAAAATTACTCATTGCTTGTATTAGTAAATTTTACCATAATAAAACATTTCAGGTCAATAACTGCTTTGGTCTGTCCAAGATTCCGATCAGAATTCAGCCATTGTGAGCCTCCAATGAGACATGAACGACTTTATTATTCTATTATTCTGCTTCGAGTTGTAACATTATCCAGAATCTGGTGACACCAGCTCTGCTTGGCGAATCGTAAAAGGCACAATAGCACTTTGATGGTAATCTAAGTATCCTTGGGGTGAGAAGACACCAAGATTAGGCAACCTATTGGTTCCTATTTAAAAGGCAATATTGTGAGGACATAAAAGCATTGGAAATTACAATTCAGTGAGCAAAAGAGCTTTTTAAATCAGCCAAAACTAAATCCCACTCATATGAAATGCTTTAATACCATACTAAAATGGCTTTATGAGAGTCAATAGTATTAGTCTTTCATCAGAAGAACCACAAAACTCCTTAAATCACATTATCCACACAAATTACTGGACATGAGCAGGTTTGATTCAGCAGTATGTTCACTCATAATAAAGCCTTGCGTGCTTGTAAAATAATTTTAAAGGTTAGAGAGTGAAATCGCACATAACATTTTGGTGGGAAATTGTACTGTTAGTGGATATAAAATCTTTATTTAAGGAAAATAGAAGGCCTCACAGGAGCTGAACCAATACGTTTTAATAGTACATAGTAATAAACCATCCTTCGAATTGGATGTTAAACTGGCTGCCCTGTCTGCTATAATTTTCTTGTTGGCATTAAAGATTCCACAACACCTTTTTGAAAAGGACAGACCATCGTGTGGCAGTAACCTTGTCAAATTTTCAAATTCCTGCCCTAATTGAGAGGTCCTTCAGCAATGTCCAGGGTTAATTAAAAACTATGAAATCATTAATGGCCACTTATGGACTTTCTCTTCACCTTTCAGATTCTAATAATTATATTATGATAATAATAATAATAATATTAACAGCAAGTAGAAGGCATCTCAAAATGCAAAGCCCGTCCGCATTCGCTTTGAGTTAGATCTAATGTTGGCAAAAACGACAGTTAAAAAAAACTACATTTTATTCATTTGTGTTCTCCAAATCTTACTATAATTCACCAAATGTCCGTCCGTCCTTTCGAAGGTACCGCAAAAACGGCTTAACCGATCGCAACGATATTTTGGGTGGGTATTCCTGGGACCCCTGGGAGTAAAATAGGCTATTGAAGTGTGGTGCTGCGCACACACAACATGCTTGCCAAAGAGGTAGGCCACAACGCGTTTGTTAAAACAAAAGTCTTTATTTCGAAAGCTCGAACTGCAGCACTGAGCGGGCTCGACCATAGAGCCCGCATATATGTGCTGAGGCCACGCCTAGTCCCCGGGCGTGGCCGATCGGTCGAAGGGCGGGGCATGTGCCATCGGTCCCCGCCTGGGCGCTCGCGCCACCCACTGGTGCGCGGAATTATTGCCCCTTGTGCCCGCCACACGCGCCCCCCCAGAATTCCCGCGCACCTGAAGGGTGAGTTTGCGGGGAAGCCGGATTACCCGGCCGAAACGCCCCTGGCGATGGGTGCAGGGCTGGGGGGTAGCGGGCCGGCGGGGCTGGGGGGTCCGACCGCCGGGGGGCAGCCTCGACGCGGAGGCAGAGCTGCTGGCGGGGGTGCTGGGGGTCCGACCGCCGGGGGGCGGCCTCGACGCGGAGGCAGAGCTGCTGGCGGGGGGCGGTCCGGATCGAGGTGGGCCGGCTTGAGGCTGTCCACGGAAATGCGATCCGGGGCACCGCCGATGTCGACCGTGAAAAATTTGTCCCCGGTCTCCAGCACGCGGAAGGGCCCGTCGTACGGGGGCCGTAGCCGTGCCCGGTGGGCGTCGTGCTGGATGAACACGTACTTTGCCGTGCGAAGCTCCGGGGCGACGTGGGAAGGCGGGCAACCGTGGTGTGCCGTTGGCACCGGGGCGAACCTCCGGGCGGTCTGCTGAAGGGCGGAGCGCTGTTGCGCCGCGGACCAAGGAGCCGTGGAGTCAGGGATAAATTCACCCGGTGCCCGCAGTGGTTGCCCGAAGACCAGCTCCGCCGAGGACGCGCGCAGGTCATCCTTGGGTGCCGTCCTGAGGCCCAGCATGACCCAGGGGAGTCTGTCGACCCAGCCGCCATCACAGAGACTGGCCCGGAGCGTGGCCTTCATGGAGCGATGAAAGCGCTCGCACAGGCCATTGGCCTGGGGGTGGTAGGCCGTGGTGCGGTGTAGTTTCACCCCGAGCCCTTGCGCCACCGCGGCCCAGAGCTCCGAGGTGAACTGGGGGCCGCGGTCAGACGAGATGTCCGAGGGGGCACCGAACCGGGCAACCCAAGTGGCGATAAAGGCTTGCGCCACCTCAGTCGCGGACGTCGCCGCCAATGGGACGGCCTCCGGCCACCGTGTGGTGTGGTCGACCATGGTGAGGAGGTGGGTGAACCCTCGCGAGGGGGGCAGAGGTCCCACCAAGTCGACGTGCACGTGGTCGAACCGCCGCTTGGGCACCGTAAACGGGGCCAACGGTGCCTGGGTGTGGCGGTGGACCTTTGCGCGCTGGCACGCAAGGCACGTCCTGGCCCAGTCGCGGACGTCCTTCCTGAGGCCATGCCAGACGAACTTCGCCCCGACGAGTTTCTGGGATGCCCTCGCGCCAGGGTGGGACAGGCCGTGGATGGCATCGAACACTGGGCGCTGCCAGCCAGCGGCCACAATGGGGCGAGGCCGGCCGAGGGAGACGTCGCATAGGAGGGCCGTGCCCGCGGCGTCTAACGGCACCTCGGTGACGCGGAGACCTGTGACGGCAGTCCGCAAGGCCTGGACGCCGGGGTCGGCGGTCTGGGCCTCCGCCATCCGGGCATAGTCGACCCCGAGGTGGACCGCGTGCATGACGGACCGGGAAAGGCAATCCGCCACCAGGTTGTCCTTACCCGCCACGTGACGGATGTCTGTCGTGTACTCGGACACGGCAGAGAGGTGGCGCTGCTGCCGTGCTGACCTTGGCCATCGCGAACACAAGGGGCTTGTGGTCAACGAAGGCCGTGAACGGGCGGCCCTCCAGCAGATGGCGGAAGTGTCGGACCGCCAGGTGGAGCCCGAGCAACTCGCGATCGAACGTGCTATAGCGGCGTTCGTGCGGGCGAAGCTGCCGGCTGAAAAACGCCAGCGGTTGCCAAGCACCATGCACCCATTGCTCGTGCACCGCACCCACCGCGTAGTCCGACGCGTCGGTGGTGAGGGCGATCGGTGCATCGGGCGCCGGGTGCGCCAGCATGGTGGCGTCGGCCAGAGCCAGCTTTGCGCCCGCGAACGCCGCGGCCATCGGCTCTGACCATGCGATGTCACCTTTGCCCGGCTTGCCCCGAAGGGCCTCGTGCAAGGGGCGGAGGAGCCGGGCGACGTGGGGCACGAAGCGGTGGTAAAAGTTTACCATGCCCAGGAACTCCTGGAGCCCCTTGATCCTGCGGGCCGTGGGAAATCCCTGACCGCCTCCACCTTGGCCGGTATGGGACAGCCCCGTGCTCGGTGATGCGGTGCCCCAAGAAGTCGATGGTGGCAACGCCGAAACGGCACTTGGCGGGGTTGATGATTAGGCCATGCTGGCCCAGGCGTTCGAAAAGCGTGCGGAGGTGGAGGAGGTGCTCCTCCCGGGACACGCTCGCGACTAGGATGTCGTCCAGGTAGACAAACGTAAGTCACGCAAGACGCTATCCATAACCCGCTGGAACACCTGAGCCGCATTCTTCAACCCGAAGAGCATTCTTAGGAATTCGGAGAGGCCGAAAGGGGTGATGACGGCCGTCTTCGGGACGTCGTCCGATTGGACGGGGACCTGATGGGAGCCCCGGATGAGGTCCACCTTAGAAAACACGGTCGTGTTGGCCAACCAGGCGGAAAAGTCCTGAATGTGTGGGACCGGGTAGCGGTCGGGGGTGGTGGCATCGTTGAGCCGGCGGTAGTCCCCGCACGGCCGCCATCCCCCTCCGGGCTTCGGCACGATGTGCAGCGGAGAAGCCCAAGCGCTGTTGGAGCGCCGTACGATCCCAGCCGCTCCAGCGTAGTGAACTCCGCTTTCGCCACGGCGAGCTTCATGGGCTCGAGTCGGCGTGCCCGGGCATAGACCGTTGGCCCGACCATGGGGATGTGATGCTCCACCCCGTGTTTAACGGCCACCGCTGAGAAGGTGGGCCGAGTGAGGGCCGGGAAACTGGCGAGGAGGCGGGTAAAGTCGTCCGCTGCTGGAAGCGTGCAAACTAAACTCGCCGGGACGGAACCTTCCAACAAGCCGATTGGCAAGCCGCTCGGTGAGCCGCTCAGTGAGCCACTCAGTGAGCCGCTCAACGAGCCGCTCAGCGAACAAGCGAGCGAGCTAAAGGTTTCGGCCAGGACGAGCCGTCTGCGCTTCACGTCGACCAACAACCCATTCGCACATAGGAAGTCCGCACCAAGCAATGCCATTGGCACGCTGGCAGTCACGAACGACCATTGAAAGCGCTGCCCTCCGAACCGCAGGGAGAGGCAGCGCTTCCCGAATGTGCGGATGGGTGTACCGTTTGCGGCAAGCAACGCGGGGCCCCGGCCCGCGGTTCGCTTGTCGGACGTGGAGGCGGGGATGACGCTTACCTGCGCTCCTGTATCGCAGAGGAAACGGCGCCCGGACAAGGTGTCCGTAATGAACAGGAGGCTGCCGGAATGGCCGACGCTCAGGGCCGCTAATGAGCGCCAACCCGGTCGTTTCCCAACTTGTGAAAAGAGCATGGCGGGCGACACGTCCTAGCCTTGTGGCCGAACCTGGCGTGGTAAGAGCACCAGGCTTGCGGCGGCGGGGGCGGCGGCGGCCGCGGTGTTCTCGGCGGCGGTGGTGGTGGGCGGGGCGTGACAGCGGCCACGAGGGACGCTGTAGCCTCTGCCCCGGGATCCACGACGCCGGCACCGTAACTCGACCGCATGTCGCAAGCCACTAAAAACTTGTCGGCCTCTACAGCCAGGGCGCGGGTTGTTAGTAGAGGTAGCTGGCATAGGAAAAGCGCCCGGAATAAGAAAACCAGGGCTTGGTCACCCAGCAGCGACAGCATAAAATCCATCCGCACGGATGGTCGTGTGTCGCCGAGTTCGGGAAGGTCCAGGAGGCGGTCGGCCCGTTCGATCTCTGTGAGGCCGAACGTGGCGATGAGGAGACGTTTGAGCGCCTTGTACTTGTGGTCGACCGGCGGGTGCCGCAGGATGGACACGACTCGGGCGGCAGTGCCGGGCCCGAGGGAGGCGACCACGTGGTAGTAACGGGTCTCGTCCGCCGTTATGCCTCGAAGCTGAAATTGAGCTTTGGCCTGCACGAACCACACGTCGGCCTGTGCTTCCCAAAACTCTGGGAGTTTTACTGCGACGGCGTTGGTGGCCATGGCGCGTTCTGTGGTCAGCGACGGCTGAACCAATCGGGGTCACCAGTGAAGTGTGGTGCTGCGCACACACAACTTGCTTGCCAGAAGAGGTAGGCCACAACGCGTTTGTTAAAACAAAAAAGTCTTTATGTCGAAAGCTCGAACTGCAGCACTGAGCGGGCTCGAGCTTAGACCCCGGATATATGTGCCGAGGCCACGCCTAGTCCCCGGGCGTGGCCGATCGGTCGAAGGGCAGGGCATGTGCCATCGTTCCCCTCCTGGGCGCTCGCGCCACCCACTGGTGCGCGGAATTATTGTCCCTTGTGCCCGCCACACTATATTGTTTTTCCAAGTTTTCCAATTTTCCAGTTTTTCCAAACACGATGGAATAATATTTACCGATATGAACAGTGATGTGGCTTTTGTTGAAATTCTACAAATACTGTTTATTCTACGTACCAGGAGAGAGTAGATCGACTCCTGACGAATTCTTCCTCTGTAAACGTGCGGCTCCGAAGTAACATGGCAGCGTGTGCAAAGTGACTGAGAAACAGGTGTAGCCGCCGCTTCCATGTTACAGATTCGGCGCGCACTCTTCACACAAATGTGCGACTGAGAAAGACGTGTAGCGGCTGCTTCTGTTTTGCAGAATTCAATCTTTTTTCAAAATGGGCGCCATGTACTGTTTAGATTTTGATGATTTGCGTGTTATATGATTCAACGGATGTTTATATGAATCGTTTAAAATTAAAAAAGCCTTACATTTCTGATATTTTACCTTTTCATTTGGGCCTGCTGATTGAAGCCCCGCCCGCAGGGCGGGCATCGGTGCTTGTTATCATAATAACGTTTTGTTGAATATTCCATGACAAAAGCTCAAATGGTAAAAATGTTATGGCCTGGACAGACAGATCGAATATATCAATGGTAAGTAAATAATGAACCATGGAAGTGATTTTAAAAAAAATGGGGCGTCTAATGCTTGACGCGCTGTGGCTCGGCTAACAAGGGCTATTTATAGTCACTATGACTTTGTTCTTTAACATTTAAACATAATTACTCCCGCCAGGGAGTAATGCATTCGATCGTGTCCATCCGTGTGTGTGTGTTCGTGTGTTTGTGAACAAGATATCTGGAAAAGTTCTGAACGGATTTGGATGAAAGTTGGTGGGATGATTGCCCTTGGGATAAGGAAGAATTGATTAGTTTTTGGTGAAGCTCAGGGTATTATTCCGGATCCAGGAATTTCTTGAAGGATTTTTTACCATTGGAAGATAGGGCTCAGCAGCGGCCACCCACGGCGGAAGTATGCGCTCTACTGAGTGGCGTTCTCGTTTTAAAATATTTTCTCCGTATTCTTATAATGAATGATTGTTGAAAATTTAATGACAAAAGCTCAAATGGTAAAAACGTTATGGTCTGCACACACACACACACACCCACACACACACACACACACACACACACACACAAGCACACACACACACAGAAGCAATTGCAAAACCTCTTCTCCTGCTGTGCAGGGGGACGCGCTAACTACAGCAACAAGCAACTGCCAAAGCTTTCAAGCAGTAACATCAATAATTGACACACGTTCAAAACATAACTACGAACCTATAAAATATTGTTTTTGTTGTCGAAATAGGCCGTAGTGTCTCATTTGCCACATATGCCATCCTGGTTGCGAAGGACAGAGTCACAGGATATGGTTATGTGTTCAAATCACAATCGCAATAACCTATAACCTGTATATATACCAAGCATTTCAATAAGTTTGGCAGCTGAGGTATGGGAGAGGGCGATATTGAATGTGAGATACAATCCAGACTGGGGGCGTGCTGGAAAAGGCTGATAACATTTCAGAGGTTATATGTGGCAAGTGGATGTGACTTAGACTGAAAGCACAACTGAATAGAACAACGGTGCACCTGCAATGCTGTATGGTGCATATACATAGGTGGTGAAGAAATGGCAGGTTTGGTGCCTACAGATGTTTGAGATAAGATGTCTTCACATGTTAAAAAGGGTGACGCCAAAGGCAAAATCCAAAGCCAAAGAATTAGGATAGAAATCAGTGTCTGGTATGGCAGAAAAATAATTCAGGGAATGCAGCTTCGCTGGGTTTTTTTTGGTTTTGTTTTTTGTATGCAAAATCGAGGCTAACATTTCACATTAATCACAAAAAGCTAACATTCATGTTATAAGAGCTAACATTAATCACAAAATACAAACTGACACATAAAACATAAGATAAAGGGAGCGGGAGACAAGGTGGGGGGAGAGTGGGAAGCACACAAGTACAACATTTGAGAGCAGGGACATCGGGAGATCTGTGGGAGGGAGAGGGCTTGGGGGTAGGAGACGTGGGAAGGGGGGGGGGGGGGGTGGATATAAAACACATGGGCACTGCTAGAACTTCCAGGAAAGAAGTCGGAATTTCAAAAAAGTGGATCTGGGGTGAATTAACGGGGGGAGAAAAGAACACAAACATGAAGAGGACCAGAAGTTTGAGCACAGTTTGTTTGAACACAAACAGAAGATGAATGAAGAGGACCAGGTGAAGCTTGCTTGGCGGAAGAGAGTGGTTGGAAAGAGCTCCAAAGAAAGTTAAATCATCATCATCATCATTATATGGAAGCAGAAGGTAGTTCTGATGAATCTTCTGATCATTATTTCTGTAGGATTGGTATATGTTGAATCTGACTGGCTGATGTACCAGATTCTCAGTTACAGTGTTAGCTCCACCAAATCAGTTTCTTAGCCTATGGTCATGCTGGTCAGTCTGCCATCAATTTCTCAGCAGTAGTAAGGGCAGGAATTTGGAATTTGGCCATGCTGTCGACAATATGTCGCCTACTCTTCGTTAAGTACATTGTGGGTTCTTTAATGTTCACCAAATAATGCAGGCAGATGGGACTTCGGTTTAACCTCGCAGATGGGACGTCGGTTTAATGTTGCAGATGGGACGTCAGTTTAACGTCTCAGATGGGACGTCAGTTTAACGTCTCAGTTGGGACGTCAGTTTGACGTCGCAGATGGGACGTCGGTTTAACGCCGCAGAGGGGGCGTCTGTTTAACGTCGCAGATGGGGCGTCAGTTTAACGTCGTAGATGGGACGTCAGTTTAACGCCACCAATGGGATGTCAGTTTAACATCTCAGATGGGATGTCAGTTTAACGTCGCAGATGGGACATCGGCTTAACCTCGCAGATGGGACGTCGGTTTAATGTTGCAGATGGGACGTCAGTTTAACGTCTCAGATGGGACGTCAGTTTAACGTCTCAGTTGGGACGTCAGTTTGACGTCGCAGATGGGACGTCGGTTTAACGCCGCAGAGGGGGCGTCTGTTTAACGTCGCAGATGGGGCGTCAGTTTAACGTCGTAGATGGGACGTCAGTTTAACGCCACCAATGGGATGTCAGTTTAACATCTCAGATGGGATGTCAGTTTAACGTCGCAGATGGGACATCGGCTTAACCTCGCAGATGGGACGTCGGTTTAATGTTGCAGATGGGACGTCAGTTTAACGTCTCAGATGGGACGTCAGTTTAACGTCTCAGTTGGGACGTCAGTTTGACGTCGCAGATGGGACGTCGGTTTAACGCCGCAGAGGGGGCGTCTGTTTAACGTCGCAGATGGGGCGTCAGTTTAACGTCGTAGATGGGACGTCAGTTTAACGCCACCAATGGGATGTCAGTTTAACATCTCAGATGGGATGTCAGTTTAACGTCACAGATGGGACGTCACACATTGATGAATCGCCCTGTCGGGGAAACACTGGGATGACAGTTTATAGCTGGATCGAAATTCCAAAAAAATTGGGATGATGTATAAAAAATTAATGGTGAGTGTAGTTCCAACAGAGCCAGAGCTCTGGGACGTAGATGAGAAACCTGCATGATGGGCCAAATGGCCTTTACCCATGTCTTAATTACAATATGATTCGTTGTGATGCAAAAAAGTAGCAATAAATTTGAAAGATTCCACTGAGAAAATGGAAGTAATAAAGGGAGACGACATCAAAATGCAAATATTGCACAACATTGTTGGAAAATGCAATTAACCTCTGTGTAAAGTTTTTGAGAAGTTAATAGTGTGAGATTATCATTTCTTTGCTTTATAAACTGTCCTATTTCCTCTTCCCTTCTTTTCTGGTGGGAAAGCCATAAAAAATAATTGGAGTTGCAGTGAGCTTTAATTTACCAGGATGTTGGATCAAGAATCTAAATAATGGTTCCACTTCAAAGCTGTTATCCTCAAACTAATACCTGAAAAGCTTGGACGAGTTTAAGGGGAGCACCTGACTGTTTATTCCGCGAGCGCATTTAATTCATTCCCGCCACAAATAAATCCCATTTGTAAAGTAAAACTAGCCAACGCCTTCATTGCGAGCATTTGAACATCCATCATGCAGTACTCAATAAGCCCACATCATGGACAAGTTATTCCGTTAGCCATGCGCCACAATACCGGACTCTTCATTTTCTCACAAATCTTCAGTTGTGACTACTCACCAAAACTTTAATGCGTTTTCCTTCCAAATCTGATATTTGTATATCAGAAATTTTGTGTTTAACGAAATTCATTTTGACAGAAATATGTGGGTAGTGTGCCTCTGTCACTGGTAAACAAATGAAGCAAATCTCATTATGTGACAGTTTTTATATCTGATTTGATATTCCAAATTGGCAGGATAGCCTCGAGGTATGCGCACTCGCCTCTGTGCTGTCCAGCCTTGGTTCGAATCTCGACCCAGATATATAAACCGTCATCCTGGTGTTTCACATGATGCAGGACGATGTATCGTGTGAAATGAGGGACGTTACATTGGGTGGTGAAGACCAAGTGAGTAATCGCGGCATCCTGAACACCAATACCCTGAACAAATTCCAAATGCCTGCACCTTCAGTGGAATGTCAGGCCTGGCCAGTCCGTTGATGAAAGAATTGGGCCAAAAATGTTCCCAAAAAAATGTTAACCCTAACTCCACTAGAAAAGGTGAATAACTAGACCCTCATAGAAGTAGAAGAAGGAATAAATATCCCAAGGTGCCTTTCACAGTGGAAGCGAGTTGTCACCATCACCCTGAACAAATTGCAAATTCCTACACCCTCAGTCGAGTGATGTGTTTTGGAGTGGTGACCTTTCAATGATTACAAACCTTGCCCTTGCTTCAACAGAACCGATTCATTGTGAAAACTGAGTGTGTGAGTGTCGTTGATTGGTATCTCTATATGAGGGCTTCAGAAGGTGGAACGGATTCCTCCCAGGTCTCGAAATATCCACCTCCGTTTCAGTAAAAAAAAATTATATATCACGATTCATGGAGCAAGCTGTGAAGTTTTCTTGTTTTCGATATTGTCATGTGTCTACCCTGTAGTGAACATTACAGGACGACATGGATGACCAAACGAGCTTTAACTCCAAGGGGTTCAATCCAAAAATGACAGTATTCTTTACACGCGAGGGAAAGGAGAAGGATGAACTTACCTGGACAGCTTCCACCCGACGTCTTCGAACCTGCGATAATCAACTCAAACCCGACATGGAATTCAAATTGCAACAAATAAACAAGTTTAATGAAAATAAATGCCAGCAAACAAGAAAATTCACAATAAAAGTAATATCCTAAATGGGACGTCCTCACACAGACCCGTGTACACACAAAGGGAAATATAAAATAACGAAAGTAAAAATGGGTTTGTTTTGTGGCACTTAGCTCTGAGCTGCTCTTGAACCTCGTCAGTAATCGTCCAGGCCCCGAGCGTGCAATCCGAACATGGCACCGGCCTTGGCGGGGAAAAAGGCCTCAGCGCGACCTCGTTCACTCAGCCGCACTCGTCCTCCCGATCATCCAAACTTCCAAAGTCCCTGGCGCAAGAGCGCAAAAAAATGTTCACGTGCTCGTCAATGAATCCCCCTCGCGCAGGAGCGCTATGAACTCCGACCGTTCGCAGTGAAATCCTGAAGCAGAGCGTGATATGAATCGTCACCGTTCACCACCAAAGCGACAAGATGAGAGGAAGCCAAGCAGCAAGAAAAATTGTGAACTTTGACCGTTCTTTGTCGAATCCCAAAAATCAGGGCAAGTCAAGAGGAAAAACACGAACGGTGGTCGCTTTCAATCAAATCCAATCACGCAAGAGAAAGAGGACAAAATGTCCGGAAGAGCGTTCTTTTATCCCCGGTCTTCCACCTCTTTTGATGACGTTCGCACACTCCCCAATCAGCGGCCGCCATCCCATCATTCCATGGTCCCTGACCAATCACTGCTCTCCGGACCGTGGCCTTACAGCCCTGCCTGCTTGATGTGGTGACGTCGCGGCTGGCAGTGCCAGCGGTAGTTGAATGTCCCTGTTCCGGTCACTTTTATTTAGTGCTATAAATGCACGATTGCCTGGCTTTCTTTGTGTGTGTGCTGATGGTATCATAAGGAACAGAGGGAAAATAACAGAGGCCACTACATACAGGGATGAATTACCCATAATCCCAAACTAACTAACATAACCCCACCCCTCTCATGTGAAAGAAGATACGCGCTTACACGACATCCGGTCCAAACAAATTTCCAACTTATGATACATGTGGTTTCTTCTTCTTCACGAGAGTCGGAGCACTCTACCTATGCAATTCTACCTGGACTAAGGTAATGCCTATGCCCTACAAAAGTAACAATATTTTGTTATGGGGACTCTTTTCCTCTTTTCAGGATCATCACCGAACCCCGGACAGCTAACAACTGCAGTTGGTTTGCATTAATATTCCCATGGATGGTTTCAACATCCCTGTAAGGATCTTCTTAATCACTCCTGTTGCTCCAATTAATCACTGGTGCAATTCCGGCAATCTTCAGATTCCAGGATATTTTCACTGAATTATTGAGGTCTTGGTATTTGGTCATTTTCTTGATTTCTGCATTGTTTTGGCCAAATCGCTGGGAACCGAAACCTCAATTAGCAATGCCATTTTTTATACCTAATTACCCTGTACTTGCGAAGCGAAAAGCAGGGTTTAGCATTCAGTTGTGTACATACGTGTGCCGTGTGCTGTGTGCCGTACGTGTCTGCATTTAAAAAATTCATTTTCTCAGCAACCATTGGTCCGATTGACATGAAATTTTCACCATAGTAGGGCCTCCTCCTGTAGAATATTTTAATGATTATTACGACATCATAGGTCACGTGGTACAGGCGCCATCTTGGAAAAACTTCGCACCTCCATATCTCTGAAACCACTCCATGGTAAAAATTGAGACCTGGCCCATTGTCGACTACTCCCCATGGGGAATAAGATATGTTAATGATGATGTCATCGGTGCCTTCGTTATGATGTCATAATTCGACAAATACAACACTTATCCATCAGCTCATTATTTTAAAAAATTCAGCAACTGTTGGTCTGATGGTCACGAAATTTTCACCAGAGGAGCGCCTCCTTTAGAATATGTTAATGATAATCATGACGTCATACATCATGTGGTGCAGGCACCTTCTTAGAAAAACCGAAAAATGTTGCACCTCTATATCTCCAAAACCGCTGCTTGGAAAAAATTGAAACATGGCTCATTGTAAAGAACGCCATATGGGGAATAGGTGTTGTTAACGATGACGTCATTGGTGCCATACTTATGACGTCATAATTCGACAGGGACAACGCTTAGTCTGATCAGTTTGAAATGTATTGAGCGTGATCTATGCAACAATTATATTAGAGAATAGAAATTTATGATGTAATCGCCCACATGGTCTGGCAGCCATATTGGATCAAAGAAAAAAAAAGTTCAAAAACAGAAGAGTTGGCTCGCATCAAGTTGACTGCGCAGGGTAGGTATTCTATGAAGACCATCTAGTTATGATATCCAGTCGCAATGCTTTGTTTTCTATGTTCACGCTCCATGGCATCATCAGGTCGTACGTGAGAGTTATGTCCTTGTTTTCATTGACAGTGATTTTTACCATGCGCTCATGAAGCGAAAAGTGGGGTTCGGCATTCAGGTGCATATGTGTGCCATTCAGTTGCTGTCTGCATTTTTAAAATTCATTTTCTCGGCAACCGTTGGTCTGATTGACACGAAATTTTACCATAGAAGCACCTCCGCCTGTAGAATTATTTTATTCATAATTATGACGTCATAAATCACGTGGTCCAGACGCCATATTGGAAAAACGTTATACCTCGATGTCTCCCAAACTGCTCAATAGAAAAAATTGACACATGGCTCATTGTCGAATACTCACCATGCGGAATAAAATATGTTGATGGTGATGTCATCGGTGCCTTAATTATGACGTCATAATTCAACAAGTACAACGCTTGATCTGATCAGTATGAATTAAACAAAAATTCCTGTGCAACTGTTAGTCTGATGGACACTAAATTTTCAGAATATGTTCGGCTCCTCCTGTAGGATTTTAAAATGATAATTATAACGTCATAGGTCGCGTGGTACAGACGCCATCTTGGAAAAAAATCGAAAAACGTTGCACCTCCATATCTCTGAAACCACTCCATGGTAAAAATTGAGACCTGGCCCATTGTCGACTACTCCCCATGGGGAATAAGATATGTTAATGATGATGTCATCGGTGCCTTCGTTATGATGTCATAATTCGACAAATACAACACTTATCCATCAGCTCATTATTTTAAAAAATTCAGCAACTGTTGGTCTGATGGTCACGAAATTTTCACCAGAGGAGCGCCTCCTTTAGAATATGTTAATGATAATCATGACGTCATACATCATGTGGTGCAGGCACCTTCTTAGAAAAACCGAAAAATGTTGCACCTCTATATCTCCAAAACCGCTGCTTGGAAAAAATTGAAACATGGCTCATTGTAAAGAACGCCATATGGGGAATAGGTGTTGTTAACGATGACGTCATTGGTGCCATACTTATGACGTCATAATTCGACAGGGACAACGCTTAGTCTGATCAGTTTGAAATGTATTGAGCGTGATCTATGCAACAATTATATTAGAGAATAGAAATTTATGATGTAATCGCCCACATGGTCTGGCAGCCATATTGGATCAAAGAAAAAAAAAGTTCAAAAACAGAAGAGTTGGCTCGCATCAAGTTGACTGCGCAGGGTAGGTATTCTATGAAGACCATCTAGTTATGATATCCAGTCGCAATGCTTTGTTTTCTATGTTCACGCTCCATGGCATCATCAGGTCGTACGTGAGAGTTATGTCCTTGTTTTCATTGACAGTGATTTTTACCATGCGCTCATGAAGCGAAAAATGGGGTTCGGCATTCAGGTGCATATGTGTGCCATTCAGTTGCTGTCTGCATTTTAAAAATTCATTTTCTCGGCAACCGTTGGTCTGATTGACACGAAATTTTACCATAGAAGCACCTCCGCCTGTAGAATTATTTTATTCATAATTATGACGTCATAAATCACGTGGTCCAGACGCCATATTGGAAAAACGTTATACCTCGATGTCTCCCAAACTGCTCAATAGAAAAAATTGACACATGGCTCATTGTCGAATACTCACCATGCGGAATAAAATATGTTGATGGTGATGTCATCGGTGCCTTAATTATGACGTCATAATTCAACAAGTACAACGCTTGATCTGATCAGTATGAATTAAACAAAAATTCCTGTGCAACTGTTAGTCTGATGGACACTAAATTTTCAGAATATGTTCGGCTCCTCCTGTAGGATTTTAAAATGATAATTATAACGTCATAGGTCGCGTGGTACAGACGCCATCTTGGAAAAAAATCGAAAAACGTTGCACCTCTATATCTCCGAAACCGCTCCATGAAATAAATTGAAACATGGTTCATTGTCAAGTAATCCCCTTGGGGAATAAGATATGTTAATGATGATGTAATCGGTGCCTTCGTTATGACGTCATAATTCGACAAGTACAACACTTATCCGATCATTGTGAAAAAAAAATTCTCAGCAACTGTTGGTCTCATGTGCACGAAATTCTCACCATAGGAGCGCCTCCTCCTTTAGAATATTTTAACGATAATCATGACGTCATTGGTCATGTGGTACAGGTGCCATCTTGGAAAAACCGAAAAATGTTGCACCTCTATATCTCCAAAACCGCTGCATGGAAAAATTGAAACATGGCTCATTGTAACGAACTCCATATGGGGAATAGGTGTTGTTAATGATGACGTCATAATTCGACATAATGCTTAGTCTGATCAGTTTGAAATGTATTGAGCGTGATCTATGCAACAATTATATTAGAGAATATAAATTTATGATGTCATCGCCCACGTGGTCTGGCAGCCATATTGGATCAAAGAAAAAATATGTTCAAAAACAGAAGAGTTGGCATGCAACAAGTTGACTGAGCAGGGTAAGTATTCTATGAATACCATCGAGTTGGTTCATGTTTCCATGAGTTTTCTAGGACTGGGATATGGAAGTTTTTGCAGATGTGCCAGTGGATTACTCCACAAACCCTGTTATGCCTGCTCTGACATGAGTTTTTACATTGTTACAATAAGTGGTGTTTATAATTGGATTTACTTCGTAATACACTAGAAACTAGAACAGCACTTGTAGAGTGCATATTCTCACCTTGCACGTTCAATTTGAACAAAAATACCATCATTAACTGAACACACTACTGTTATGGCCCATCTTCCAGTATCATCCATGTACAGTCACGTGAAAAAGTAAGTACACCCCATGTAAAGTTTTGACTTTTTCAACATATTTCAATATACAGCTATTTGATCTTCATTTCAACAATGTTGATAGATAAAGGTGATATAAAATAACAAATATCATGAAACATTTACATTTTGTAGTCCATTGTATAATTTAAATAAACATAAATGCAAATTTCGCATGTGGAAAAAGTAAGTACACCCCTACATTTATCACTACTTCAAATACCTAAAATTAGAATCAGGTGCACCAGCTCAGGTGCAAATGATTAGAACATCGTTAGAGAGGATCTTGGAGGAACCTGTGTTATTTAAACCTCAGACATTTAGTTTGGTTTGCTCTTTGTTGTTGAAGTGTGCGGCGTCACCATGCCGAGATCAAAAGAGCTCTCTGAAGCCTTCAGAAAGAAGGTTATAGATGCCTACGAGTCTGGGAAGGGATTTTAAAATATCTCCAAACAATTTGAAATCAATCATTCGACTATCCGGAAAATCATCTACAAGTGGAGAAGATTCCAAACAACTGCCAACTTGTTCAGGCTAGGTCGGCCCAGCAAGTTCAGCCCGAGAGCAGAACGCAAGATGCTGAAAGAAGTCTCTAAGAACCCCAGAATGTCATCAGGGGACCAACAGGTAGCTCTTGCCACTGTTGATGTCAAAGTGCACGAGTCTACCATTCGAAAGAGGCTGCACAAATTTGATCTACATGGGAGGTGTGCCAGGAGGAAACCTTTGCTGTCCAGAAAGAACATCAGGGCAATACTAAAGTTTGCCAATGCTCATCGAGGCAAAGACCAGCACTTCTGGAGCAATGTGCTCTGGACAGATGAGTCAAAGGTAGAGCTATTTGGCCACAGTACCAGAAGACATGTTTGGCGAAATCCAAAGACAGCATTTGACCACAAGAACCTGATACCAACTGTAAAGCATGGTGGTGGGAATACTATGGTTTGGGGCAGCTTTGCTGCATCAGGGCCTGGGCAGCTCACCCTCATAGAATCCACTATGAATTCTTCATTGTACCAGAGGGTGCTTGAGGATAATGTGAGGCCATCTGTCGGAAAGTTGAAACTCAACCGAAGGTGGACCTTGCAACATGACAATGACCCTAAACATACCAGTAAATCCACCAAGGAATGGCTGAAATGAAAGAAATGGAGGGTTCTGGAATGGCCAAGTCAAAGCCCGGATCTAAATCCCATCGAGATGTTGTGGGGGGATTTGAAACGAGCTGTGCATGCAAGAAACCCCTCAAACATCGCACAGCTGAAAGAATTCTGCATGGAGGAGTGGGCAAAAATTTCTCCCAGTCGATGTCAGAGACTGGTAGACAGTTATAAGAAATGCCTACTTGAGGTTGTTTCTGCCAAAGGGGGCAATACCACCTATTAGAGCCAAGGGTGTACTTACTTTTTCACGTGACTGTGTATATATATATATGTATATACGTATACTGTATGTATATACACTACCGGTCAAAAGTTTTAGAACACCTCAATTTTTCCAGTTTTTATTGAAATTTAAGCAATTCAAGTCCAGAGAATAACCTGAAATGGTACAAAGGTAAGCCGAAAACTGCTCGAGTTTATAAAAAAAAGTTTTGGTTTGCAAAAACGGGAAAATATTGTAAATTGCAGTTATATTGTAAAAAAAGGTTTTCTTCAGGGAACAAGTAATGGGTTAACAACTTACAGCTGTTTGCAGCAATGTAAGTAAATTAAGCCTTGAAAGTTGATGCAAACAATTCCTGCAGGTGTCCCAACCTCTGCTGATTACTTGATTACAAACCCCTGTCTGTATGAAAGCAGTATTGGAACAAACTGTTATTACACCCTCTGAAGCATTATTTGGACAATATTGCACTGCAGGAAGTAGTATATTGGAAACTGGAGGAAACACTGACAGGAAGAGGTCTGGCAGACACAAAGCCACAACAGAATCAGAAGACAAGTTTCTGAGAGTCAACAGCTTGCGTGATAGGCGGCTCACAGGACAACAGCTTCAAGCACAGCTTAACACTGGTCGAAGTAAGCAAGTCTCAGTTTCAACTGTGAAGAGAAGACTTCGAGCTGCAGGTTTGACAGGTCGAGTGGCAGTAAGAAAGCCATTGCTAAGATGGCAAAATAAGAAAAAGAGGCTTTCCTGGGCAATGAAGCACCGCCAGTGGACTACTGAAAACTGGAAGAATGTCTTATGGACCGATGAATACAAATTTGAAATCTTTGGTTCATCAGGCAGGGTTTTCGTATGCCATCGAGTCGGCGAAAGGATGGTTCCTCAGTGTGTGACACCAACTGTCAAACATGGAGGAGAAAGCGTGATGGTCTGGGGCTCTTTTGCTGGATCCAGAGTCGGCGACTTGCACAGAGTGACTGGCACCCTGAACCAAAAGGGCTACCACAGCATTTTGCAGCGCCATGCAATACCCTCTGGTATACGCCTACTTGGTCAGGGGTTCATCCTACAGCAAGATAATGACCCTAAACACACCTCCAGGCTATGTCAAAACTACCTTAGAGGAAAAGAACACGACGGTTTGTCCTCACATCTCACCTCAAATCATGGAATGGCCAGCACAGTCTCCAGACTTAAACCCCATCGAGCTGGTTTTGGATGAACTGGACAGAAGGGTGAAAGCAAAGCAAACTACAAGTACAACACATTTGTGGGAACTTCTGCAACAGTGTTGGGAAGAACTTCCCGAACAATATTTGATTTCCATTGCAGAAATAATGCCACGAGTGTGTTCGGCGGTTATATCTGCAAAAGGTGGCTACTTTGCTGAGTCAAAAATTTGAATTAAATTTTGTAAAACAAAATGATTCGATGATTTCTTTTTTTATCTCCAATTGTTTATTTGTTCTTTGCTTAATTTCAGAGTACATTGAGACATTAAACTGCGTAAATTTCAATAAAAACTGGAAAAATTGGGGCGTTCTAAAACTTTTGACCGGTAGTGTATGTGTATATATATATCGTTTCTAACAGAGTGTGGAATATTTGGGGAGTTTGTCAGGAACGTGCTTTGACAACACAATGGCAGGGGCCTGTGGAAATTCCACGTAATTGAAAATGTGATTTCAAGTACTCAACCACACTCTCACCTCACATAAATATTGATACTAAATTTAGAAATTGTGAGGAAGGTGAGTGCTGTTGTCTGCTGTCCAATGCATGTTGTCTTAATCGATATGCTTTGAATTTAGACTGCACATTGTGCCAAACTTTCAAAGGGTGCACTTGTACACAAGCTTGGAGCCAATTGGCAAAGCAAGGCTTATGCTTAGCCAATTGCTCTGTGACTGTTGTGACGATTGATGTGTGCAACTGAGTGTCATGCCACAGTGAAGATGCCTTAAGGGATATCAAACACGGGCCGGGTATAAATCACCTGCGAGAGGCCTTGACTCTTGTTAGAGTCACCCGCATGGCTACGTGTTTCTCTAATAGGGACCATTACTTTAACTTTATAAGTGTCTACCCCAGCAAGACAGTAGCCATGTAAGACTACTTGCAATGAAGGGCGACCGTTTTTCAGCAATTTATTTATCTCATTATACAACTGAACATACGATGCATATACAGTTCATACATACATATATACATATATATATATATATATATATATATATATATGTATATGTATGTATATATATATATTTATATATATATATTGTTACGTGCTCCTCCCAAAACCCCAGTCACGGTGTACCTCCGAGCCCCGAGAGGAATCACAGCAGAGAGATGTGTTAGTCTGTATGTGAAAGATCAATGGTGAAACCACACCAATTGTTACCAACAAACAAGTATTGTATTAAGGTCACACAAGAATAACAGTACTATAACAATATTAATCAATTGTACAACCAATATATCATTCCTATGATGGTACCATCAGTTTCGTACAATATAACTCACTGTGCCCCAAGAGAGCGAAAATAACATGCCCAATGTCTCTGTCCCAGCTTCAAACCAAAGTCGATCCACACTCCAGTGATTATCAGAACGATGTTGTATCGAGACCAAAATCCCGCTCGGTTGACAGTCACACTGCCAAAGAGAGGCAAAAGTGTCCTCAAGAGGCGGCTGGGAAATCACACCTTCGGGTATGGACATTCAACGGCTCCCAATCGGCGAACCGCAAATTCACAATCAAAATCCATATTACACACACACACCAGCTTAACTTATGGATGGGGTGAAATGGTTGAAGCGAGGTGAAAAACCTGGAGCGATGCGAAAATCCAGCGCGAGGCAAAATGGCCAACGGGCCGTTCTCGAGACGTAACGGCACTCCAATGATTCTCTTTGGAATCAACCGCAAAACCTGTCACGCAGGTTTATCTGTCACAGCGATAACAACTCTGTCGCAGGAATCCCTTTCCCAGGAAACCCCAAAGTTCGCTAGTGACCCCCGTTCGCCAGCGTTTGCTCCAGACCTCCAAGCAACTCGGCTCCTTCTCCGACCTCACTCTCCGCCTCTTCTTCCTCTCTTCTTCTTCCTCGTCAGGTTCCCGATCCGGTTTCTGGTTTCTTTTAAAACACTAACTTTTTTTTACCTTCTCAAAACAGTTATCTCTATCTCTAGTTATTTCACTATTTTTAAAACACTAATTCATTCATTCATTCATTCATTCAACCAAAAATGTTTACAGTGGATGAGAACCACAACAACGGAAGTGACGAATCCGTAACAATATATATATATACATACATACATATATACATACAGTGCATTCAGAAAGTATTCAGACCCCTTCATTTTTTTCACATTTTGTTATGTTGCATCCTTGTTCTGAAATCGTTTAAATTTATTTTTTCCCTCATCAATCTACACTCAATACCCCATAATGACAAACATATAACAGGATTTTAGAAAGTTTTGCAAAGTTATTAAAAAGAAAAAACTGAAATATCACATTGACATAAGTATTCAGACCCTTAAGTCAGTATTTAGTTGAAGCACCTTTGGCAGCGATTACAGCCTCGAGTCTTCTTGGGTATGAAGCGACAAGCTTTGCACACCTGGATTTGGGGATTTTCTGCCATTCTTCTCTGGAGATCCTCTCAAGCTCTGTCAGGTTGGATGGGGACCGTCAGTGGACAGCCATTTTCAGGTCTCTCCAGAGATGTTGGATTGGGTACAAGTCAGGGCTCTGGCTGGGCCACTCAAGGACCTTCACAGAGTTGTCCCTAAGCCACTCCTGCGTTGTTTTGGCTGTGTGCTAACGGTTATTGTCCTGTTGGAAGGTGAACATTCGGCCCAGTCTGAGGTCCTGAGCGCTCTGTTTCAGGTTTTCATTAAGGATATCTCTGTACTTTGCTCCATTCATTGTTCCCTCAACCCTGACCAGTCCCCCAGTCCCTGCTGCTGAAAAACACCCCCACAGCATGATGCTGCCACCACCATGCTTCACCGTTGGGATGGTATTGGGCAGGTGATGAGCGGTGCCTGGTTTCCTCAAGACATGCCGCTTAGAATTGAGGCCAAACAGTTCAATCTTGGTTTCATCAGACCACAGAATCTTGTTTCTCACAGTCTGAGAGTCCTTTAGGTGCTTTTTTGCAAACTCCAAGCGTGCTTTCATGTGTCTTTCACTGAGGAGAGGCTTCCGTCTGGCCACTCTGCCATAAAGCCCAGATCGGTGGAGTGTTGCAGTGATGGTTGTCCTTCTGGAAGTTTCTCCCATCTCCACACAGGATCTCTGGAGCTCAGCCAGAGTGACCATCGGGTTCTTGGTCACCTCTCTTACCAAGGCCCTTCTCCCCCGATTGCTCAGTTTGGCCGGGCGGCCAGCTCTAGGAAGAGTCCTCGTTGTGCCAAACTTTTTCCATTTAAGAATTATGGAGGCCACTGTGCTCTTGGGAACCTTCAATGCAGCAGAAGTTTTTTTGACACACGTGGCGGTGACGTCACAGCGTTCGCTCAAAGGTTGGAGCACTAAATTATATGTACTTGTGTATATATACTGTATATATATATATATATATATATATATTGTTACGGACACGGTTTTTGGATGTTATTTTACCGAGCGGTGGTGTATTTAACCGCGTCCGAACAGTTACTCCCCGATTAGAACCCGATTCCACCCGAACGTTGACTAATCGCGCTACAGATATTCAATTGGGAAACCTCTAAAGCGACCGAAAGAGAAGAAGAGAGAAGAAAGACAGAGTTTGGAGGAAGAACAGATTTATTATACACACACAAGCAATATTTTAGAGCGACCAATATTATTTACAGCAATAGATGGAAAAGAGCAGTCACACAGTGCATTGTTAACTTATTCTATTTCATTTACTTAATCCCCAAGACAAACGAGTAGGACAGGACGTTCACACTCACACGGTGGATATTGCAGGCAGGTAATGGCTCGAGGTTGATTGCTTGAGAGGAAGGCAAGGTCGGAGGCAGCAGCTTTCAACCCCTCGCGGTTTTGGCGGGAAAACCTCCGTCGCGTATCCGCGGCCGTCACGCGCTGGCTCGGCACACCTGCTCCTCTTCCTGGGGTGGAGCCGTCTCCCTCCGTTCAGCGCGTCTCTCCAACGACAGGGGATATTGCAGGCAGGTAGGTAGGGCTTGCGGTGGATTGCGCTCCTCTTCCAGGTCATCCCCCAGCGTATCTCTCAGGGCCTCTCTGTAAAGCAGTTCCTTACATTCGCTTTTATCACCTCCGGCGGAATTAAGCCGCCGGCTCCGAGGGCACGCCTACCGGGTCACTCACCGCGGTGTTGATTGGCTGTTAGGGCCGGTTCACTCCTGCCCTCTTCTGACGAGGTGGAGACACGCCTTTCTTCTCCAACCTTACCTCGTGGCCAATGGTGGTTGAAGAGAAAAACCGACCAAAATGCGGAAGGCAAATGGAAGGGAGGTTTTGGGGAAATTGGAAGGGCCTACGCTTATTTTGTTTGATACAATGCAAAGTCAATCTAGTGGAAAACACATACTTAGCCTACATGGAATAAGGAAATACACTATTTAAAAGATATATCGTGACCTGCGTGTATGTTCTATGAAATTAATTAGGAGGACGGCTGCGACCATTATTTACATTACCAGGATGTTACCATACCAAAACCATACTCTTCACATCCGTTACCCTTCCTCCAAAATTGTTACACTCCTCAAAACCCGTTACACTTCTCAAAACCCGTTACACTTCTCAAAATCGTTACACTGCACCCTCCTTTCTTCAGGCACGTCCTCGGGCCTACTAGACTTAACTGAGTGTGACATGTAGGTGTAATTCCCTCTACAATTAACCTGACCCTGAGTGTGACAATTTTAAAACACAAATAAGTATGTCCCCCTATTGCATTGCATCCTGTCTAACAGACTCAAGCCCACAGCTAACCGAATTACGGAATTATTCTGAAACTATACATTTACGGTGGGGAGCATTATTTACAATGACGTGATTTCTTATTTACAACGCAACCCAGGACCTGTGTGTTTTTTTTCTTTTCTTTTTAGGGAACAAGAGAAAGAAATTCCTGTTGGGAGGGAGGAGACAGCACGCATTGCATCGATGCACCAGTACCAATACCACCAAAGCACCCAAAAGCACCCAAAAGCACCACAAGCACCACAAAGCACCACTCGGTGCGCAGTCACCATGGTTCATAATAAACACAACAAAACAACTGGTGGTGGTCTTCTCCTTGTCTGCTGGGCCGATGTTCTTCCTGACGTCTTCTGGCTTCATGCGGCCTATTTGGACATAATAAAAAGCACAACTTGTGTTCGTTTTTTATTATTATTTAGGGCCTCAGGGGCCAACTAAGGGTGGTCCACCTGTTTGGCATAGGTGCCACCTTACCGAGGTCCGCAAGCAAGATTCCCTGGCCACTATGGCCGGTCTCCAACAGAGGTGCTCTGCCCCAGAACCTGGGGTCCATCAAGTGGTACTTGGCCGCCGAACAGCGGTCCATAAAGTGGTACATCAACGCAATGCGTGCTGGTTCTGGGAATCTCGGGCGCACAATGGCCACCTCACGCACGCTCCCCTCGGCACCCAATGGCGCACAGGTCATGTGGGAGACAAAAGAAAGACAATTGAGCGAGGGGTAAGGTCACAAGGGTACACGTCAAACAAGGCAATGCAAGGTGAAATGCGTACGGAGGGCGAAGTGAGAAAGCTCGTCCCTACCGTACGTCACCCCCCTGTCACCTACACTACCCTTGCTCTTACCCCATATTTACAAAATCTACCCATTTACAAATTCGTCACTACTGTCACGTCTTCCCCATATTTCCCTTATACCAAATTCGTCACCACAATCCCTCTACTTCAAAATTTGCCATCACCAAATTCATCATCAATCCTCATAAGGAGGCAGAGATGGAACATCAAAGCACAATGTCACACCCACGTCATGATGCGTCTCACAATCCAAACATTTGCATCATAAAAAATAATCAAAACATGGCATGGTGTGGAGTACCTGTCACCTCAGGTGAGTGGATGCAGATGGTGCGAGGAGATCCTTCATCCTAACTATCCTCTAAATGACTTTAACACACTTTACACTACCCGGGGTCTTTCCCTGCCAATCCATTGGCTAACTTACACTATGGGTTCTAAAAACCAATTCCCATTGGCCAAACTGTGGTGCTCTTCAATTTGGGGTCTCACTCCCCCGATTCATCTCCCGGTGCCCTCGTACAATTTCTGGGCTGCGACGTGTACCTCTCCCAGTGGGTCTACCCACCTGCACACCTCCACCACTGCAGTTGCCTCCGAGCTTACCTGCTCCTTACCCTAACCTAACTACCTGGGGAAGGCCCTCTGGCACTCTCCCCACTCGGTGCCCTCTCTGGCACTGGGCTGCCCGATCCACACCCGGGATCCTCAGGCACCCACTCACAACTACCGGCTCCCAGAGCCCACCTGCGGCCTCACCTGGCCGACATCCTCACAGTGGTGGAGTGCCCAACCAACTACACACACTAACAGGCTACACGCCCAGCCATTTCCACAACACTAATGCACCCATTCACAATACCATTCTGCAACCGCACCACAAATGCCAATATCCAACCACAATTTACCTGCACCCTCTACCTAACACTTACACTACCCGCCCCGGGTACTCGTGATGGGGGTCCACTCTTCCCCCATTCACACCTTCGCACCATCCACTCCACTCCACAATTTCCACCATACTCACTCCACGACCATCCATTCCAATACTCCATACCATTTATTCCATACACCTGTCTTTCATTCACCTGTCGTTGCACACCTGTGCAATCATACCTGGTGCCACCTGCACCCTCCTTTCTTCCTGGACCATTTGGTCAACACAACACGCAATCACCACTACTCCCTCATACACTGCTCCACACACCTGTTCAGTTGCACACCTGTGCAATCACACCTGTTCCATTCTCACCCGTTCAATCCTCACACACACGGCATCATCTCAGCTAACTTCTCCCCTCTGAAACTTGCGCTTCCCAGTCGTCCCTTTAAACTATTGCGCTCCCACGTCATTATAATCCACACTAATCTACCTGCGTCCCCACTACAGGTATCAGTCACTAACTAAACTTAACGTTACCTAATGTCAATCTCTTCTAGATCCCTATCATTATCCAAGCCCTCCCTGGCTCGGTTGTCATAGCCACCCCATAAACTATTGCGCATTTGCCCCCACTCTGTGAGGGATGGTGGATTTGCCATCCCACCACATCGCGGGTCTCTCACTATCAATTTTGTTCGTCGAGATTCCACAAGTCAAAAATTTTCTATTTACTGCCAATTCTATTCACTTTTCTAAATTTTGTATCAAATCACTACTATCACTATCACCATCACCCGTCTACTTATTAGGTCCTCTCGGTGCGCCAATTCACATCTACAGCCCGGCTTCGTACAGCCGAGCAATGAACGCGGGTTCTTTTGTGCCAGCGGCTGGATACGTCCCGCATTCGGGGCAGGGACGGAGGCTTACCCGGGCCGAGATCCCATGCACCACCTCGGCGTGGAGCCATCCAATGTCCCGATCTCGACCTGCCGGCACGTCTCAATAGAAAGTGGTCGCCATGACGACCCTTCCTATCGGGCTGCCCGCTCCGCCTAGTGGAGCCCGGACGCGGCCGCTCCACGCGAGGCCCAGCGTGGATCGCGCACGGCGGTCCTTTCGAACCCGCCGTGGCTCGGATCTCCGCTGGTTCTCGCGGCACGCGAAGCCCGGCACGCACCGAGGGCCCGATCCGGCTAAAAGTCGACCTAACCTTTAACCCGGTTACCGTCGACGCTTCACCTGCAGGCTTACATGCATACGCTACCTCTTTCTTGCTCATACATGCAGCCGTTCCCATTCTCCTCGTACCTTTTCTTTCACACCTCGGTACACTCACTCCGCTCACCGACTTGGTCACACACCTGACCACCGAACACTTTGGCACACATTCGTTGCTCGCACACCTCACCAATACACCGCTTCGCGCCCCCTCCTCGGTCACCTCCTCTGTGACAATCACAGGTGTGCCCTCATTCGCACACCCAACCACGTGCCTCACCACCAACTCAAATGTGCCTTCCCACACACGCTCTACCATTCCAGGTGTGCATCCTTCCATCCCAGGTGTACATCCTCGCTCACCTGTCACAACCAACTCACTCTCCTTGTCACTCTCAATACTCTCACCTCCATTCTTGACAGCGCACTCACCCTTACTTTCGACGGCACACTCTTTCCTCATGCACCCGTCCGTTACACACCTTTCTCGCGCACACCCTCCCGTTACATCCTCTGTAACACTCACCACAGGCGTACACTTCCTCGTTACATCCTCTGTAACACTCACCACAGGTGTACACTCTTTCGTTACTTCCTCCGTAACACTCACCACACCGCGCTTCCATGTACCCCCTCGCACACGCGCTCCGACCGGCTCACTCCTGACGGCACACTCACTCCTCGGCGTGCACTTTTTCCTCACACACCCCATGGTCGGACATTCTCGCACACCTCTTTTTTCGCACACCTGACCTGTCACACACTTCACCAACGGCCTTTCACGAACACCCGGATCCAAACCAATCCCCAAGCCGACTGAAGCTTTCCTCACATCATGTACATTGCCACTCACCTCCGTACTTCGTCTCCGCACCTTCTTTGCCACCTGCAAACTTTTTATTTGGTCAGTGAGCACCGCATCATGATTTGAACACAGACCTTGTACACATTCCATCACCTCCTCCTGGATTTCTCTTTTAGTTTCTGTTCGTCCCTTCTTAATTTCACTCACCTTTTCTCCCACTTCCTCTAATTTTTGTTTAACCTCTTTTATTTCTCGGTGCGTCCCCTCAAGTTCGTCCTCTAAGGCTACCGTGACCGTCTCTATGTGCATCCTCACCTGCCGGTCCTTTGTCTCCATTATCTCTGTCACCTCCTCCACCCTCATTGTCAGTTCCTCCCGTACCATCTGACATTGCCTCTGCGTCGCTATTAATTCGTTTTTAATTTCTTTTTGTGTCGCCTTTAACCCTCCTATGATTGCTGTGTTCTTTTCCACTTGGTCCGTTAGTTCCTTTTGTCCCACTGTCAGCTGTTCTACTCCTTTCGTCAGATCTTCTATTCCCCCCTGTAACTTTGCCGTATTATTTCTCACCTCTTTCTCTATACGCTTTTCGCCTCGCTTTACCTCCTCGCGCAGCCCCGAGACCTCCTCACTCACCCCTCGTCGTATTTCCTCCATCTGGTTCCCCATCTGTTCGATTTCCCGGGCGGATTGTTCCCCTATTTCCCGCAATTTGTCCTCCATCCTATTTTCTAACCCCATTAACCCATTTTTCACCTCTTTTATCCCGTTGTCTAACCCCCCAAATTTCTTGTCTAACTCCTCAAAATTATTGTCTAACTTCCCAAATTTCTTGTCTAACTCCTCAAAATTATTGTCTAACTTCCCAAATTTAGCTTCTAGCCGTTCCCCCATTTCCCCCATTTTTCCCCTCATTTCCCCCATTTGGCCCCCCATTTGGCCCTCTAATCGCTCACTCTGAGCATCCATTTTTGCTTCTAGCCCCATATTTGCCATTAGTATGGTTGCATTAATCTGCGCCATGAGGTCCCGCACATCAATTCCCGCTATTTGCGCAGCGGGCGCGGCTACCCCGCGCTCGTGCGAGCCGCCCCTTTGTGCGTCTGATACCACGTGCGCGAGAGCGCCATTTTGCGCGTCTGACACCCCCTCAACCGCCTCCTCATTGCTCTCCTCCTCCCTTTCTTCCACATACATTTCCCCTGGTTCCTGGGTTACCCCTAACCCGTCTATCTCCCCCACCGACATCCGATCGCCTTGATTGTCCATGGCGCGATCTCAAAATTCGGGTTTTATAAAACAACACAATTTCGGCAGCTCGTAATTTTGACCAAAAATTTTTTTTTTAAATTTGGGCCTAACAAATTTAGTCCCGGGTCCGAATCCGACTCCTCGACACCAATTGTTACGGACACGGTTTTTGGATGTTATTTTACCGAGCGGTGGTGTATTTAACCGCGTCCGAACAGTTACTCCCCGATTAGAACCCGATTCCACCCGAACGTTGACTAATCGCGCTACAGATATTCAATTGGGAAACCTCTAAAGCGACCGAAAGAGAAGAAGAGAGAAGAAAGACAGAGTTTGGAGGAAGAACAGATTTATTATACACACACAAGCAATATTTTAGAGCGACCAATATTATTTACAGCAATAGATGGAAAAGAGCAGTCACACAGTGCATTGTTAACTCATTCTATTTCATTTACTTAATCCCCAAGACAAACGAGTAGGACAGGACGTTCACACTCACACGGTGGATATTGCAGGCAGGTAATGGCTCGAGGTTGATTGCTTGAGAGGAAGGCAAGGTCGGAGGCAGCAGCTTTCAACCCCTCGCGGTTTTGGCGGGAAAACCTCCGTCGCGTATCCGCGGCCGTCACGCGCTGGCTCGGCACACCTGCTCCTCTTCCTGGGGTGGAGCCGTCTCCCTCCGTTCAGCGCGTCTCTCCAACGACAGGGGATATTGCAGGCAGGTAGGTAGGGCTTGCGGTGGATTGCGCTCCTCTTCCAGGTCATCCCCCAGCGTATCTCTCAGGGCCTCTCTGTAAAGCAGTTCCTTACATTCGCTTTTATCACCTCCGGCGGAATTAAGCCGCCGGCTCCGAGGGCACGCCTACCGGGTCACTCACCGCGGTGTTGATTGGCTGTTAGGGCCGGTTCACTCCTGCCCTCTTCTGACGAGGTGGAGACACGCCTTTCTTCTCCAACCTTACCTCGTGGCCAATGGTGGTTGAAGAGAAAAACCGACCAAAATGCGGAAGGCAAATGGAAGGGAGGTTTTGGGGAAATTGGAAGGGCCTACGCTTATTTTGTTTGATACAATGCAAAGTCAATCTAGTGGAAAACACATACTTAGCCTACATGGAATAAGGAAATACACTATTTAAAAGATATATCGTGACCTGCGTGTATGTTCTATGAAATTAATTAGGAGGACGGCTGCGACCATTATTTACATTACCAGGATGTTACCATACCAAAACCATACTCTTCACATCCGTTACCCTTCCTCCAAAATTGTTACACTCCTCAAAACCCGTTACACTTCTCAAAACCCGTTACACTTCTCAAAATCGTTACAATATATATATATATATATATATATATATATATATATATATATATATATGTATATATATATATATATACATACATATATATATATATATATATATATATATATATATATATATATATATATATATATTATATATATACATACATATATACATAAATAAAACTAAAAGCATTTATTTATATATATATATAGATATACATGTATATGCTTTTAGTTTTATTTATGTATATATGTATGTATATGTATATGTGAGTAGTTTGTTTCGCTGGAAGCAGAAATCATTTATAATGAACTGTCAAATTCCAACTTCAGCAACATGATGATAAGGACAGAAACACGTTGCGGGTTCACAAGGTGCCTCCAAGCACTATATTCTTAGCATAAGTCAACTAAATTGCCAATCGTCACTTCTATGTTTGACAGATGCTCATTATTATGGTGCACACAAAGGAAAAGCATTAACTCCTTGATAGATGATGTTATGTGGAAGTTCATGAAACATGATAGTATGCCTTCGTGAAACAGTAATTATTACGTGATAGTGTACGCCTCAAACGTCGGCAGAATATATCAATATCAGAATATACAGGTGACTTGCTTACCTGGGAGCGGTCTGCCCTTGGCTTTGATTGTTGAAGGAATCACATCAGAAGAAAGCAGGTGTGGGTTGCAGTGTCTGTAGGTGGCACTGTCTTGCTGAGTACCTTCGGACGTGTCCTTAAGTTAGCTGTGCCATTCACTTGCACTTGCTTGTGAATATTTAATATCCCACGACATTTTTTTTTAAAATGGAAGCATTTTGAACAATACCATAATTTTCAATACAGTAATTGCGTCTCAGATTATCTAGGTTATCAACAGCAGATTGGTGGGCTGACATTGGCACAGGCAGAAAACAATCCTTGGCATATCACAATAGGAGAAGCAGAGTGGTGGGGAGAAAAGGGGGTTAGGGGTTCAACTCGAGAGTACGAGATCAGGAGTAGGTAGAGGAGAAGCCATTGGTAACTTAATAAGGGCATGTATGAGTTAAACAGATTGCATCATGAAAACGTGTTTGGTATTTCCATCTGAGCACTTTCCTGATGGACTGATGGAGTGAACGCAGATTCAAATCTCATCTATGTCGTCGATTTATCCAATCTCCAATGGAGGAATTGTGGTATCGGGTTCATGGGGAAAAAAATATGGAGATTGGAGGAGGATATGGCATGCAGAATAGATACATCGATCAATGTGTGTGATGTCATTCGGATGGAGGTAATCATGGTTGTCCCATCAGATGGCATTGGTTGATTGATGGACTCTAAAGATCCCACGGTGTCCTTTGTGAAGAGTAGGGAATTATCACCGGCATTCTGAACGAATTACAAATTCCTGCCTGTACCACCACTGGGAAAGTAACAACAAACCACCACCACCAGTGTAGTTCTTGCTGCGAGGGTGATTTTGCAGCACTGAAACTGACTTTGTGCAGAGCACTGAAGTCAGTTAAGGGAGAGAATAGAGGTTAAGATGAGGAAAACACCTGTCGTAATTTTTTTACACTTGAGGCGGGGGGGGGGGGGGTGGGGGGGGTTGGGGCTCATCCAGCACTTTGTCCAGTAAGAAACAAACTTTGTACCTGGACTGGAATCCAATTCAAAGTAAAGTGGTGTGGGTTCGTAAGCAACCTGTGGCTGCTTGGTTGCATCATTTTCTGGGGGAACAGCTGTGCAGCTGATGCAGTGCACCCATTACCAGTAAGCTGGTAGTCATTGTGCCGACCTCGAAAGGATGACAGGCTGAGTCAACCCACGAATGTTAATTCATCGGCATGACAGGGGTTCAAACTCAGCACACACTAATATCTCAAGCAAAGCCACCTTAACCGTTAAGCCAACACCTGGCTTCCAAAGAAAGTACCTGTTTGGAAGATGTTGTCACTCAGCACTTGTCAAACATAAAATTGTGAGTGTCATAGTTCAGCAAACCCACTCTGCTGAATATCTCTGCATATTATGTTAGTCATCTGTACAAAGACCCTTCACATTAAAAACAATACCGAAAGTATAACAAAGGTGTATCCGGGCTTGTTTGATACTGTTGTGGATATGAGGATTGTGTTTTTTTTGATTGCTTTATTCTGGACCCTCCTGCCTCCAGTTGTGTATAAAGGTCAAAGGTCGTTCCATAGTTATTTCATAAACAATCACGTTAGCCAATCATAGATTTCCCCCTTGTTGACAGTTATTTCCTTATTCTGTGTAGTAGGGTAAGGCCTTGTCTTCCATTAATTGACACTCCATTGCACCGAATTCAAATAGATAGATCCCCTTTCATTCCCATTCCCAAAGCCGCAATTGCCAACTGTTCCCTCCGCGACTCCATTCGCCACGAGGTAGGCTCGGAGAAGAAGGGGGAGGAGCTGCCGAATCCTGGGCGTGCCCGCCCTTCGTCATCAAGGGTGGAGCCAGAGGGCCGTGCCGACCAATCAGGGCCGAGGCGAGCTCACCGATGGGCGTGTTCTAGAGGCCGGCGGCTTGATTTGCCCGCGGCGTTATAAAGAGCGCGCGCGGAAGCCGTTGACAAGAAGTGCGCGAGGAGGGCGAAGCGAAGCGAAGAGAGCAAGAGAGAGAGAGGGAGAAAGAAGCAGAAAGAGGGAGTCAGGGCGAAGCAAGAGAGGAAGAGAGGGAGTCAGAGAGAACAAGTGCCAAGTGCCAAGCCTGAGGACAAGTACAACCACCGCAGCTTTAAACCACCACAGCTTTGAGCTTCGACGGCAGTTTTCATCCGTGGCTGCGAAGGAACGGCGGCTGCTAAACGTGCCGATCGACCAGTGGGGCGGCGGCTGCTCACTCCCGGCCTGACCGTGCTCCGGTTCCAGTTTTCGTCCTCTCCCTCCAGCCATCCACCTCCTGCCATTCCTGTCATCATTCCCCGCGTGAGTCTGTCTTTGTTTGTTCTGTCCCTGGGTTAATTAAGCCTGTATAGATAAGCTAGCATTTCACTGTGTCACCTTTCCTCTTCTGTATTTTATTTTCTTATCTTCCTTCTTCCTTGATTTCTTTCAATTGTGTAAATAGTAAATAAATCATATTTGTATTTCTTACCCTTTGCCTTTCTTTCTTCTTTACATCCTTCGTCTTAGTCTTTTCCCCATTGAATATCTGTGACGCGATTCGGCCAAGGTTCAGGAATCGGGTTAGTCGGGGTAACTGTTCGGGCGCGGCGGCCATCCACTCGGCAAACAACATTCTCGCCGCGGTCCCGTAACAATACTTTAGTTGAAGATTATAGTATGACCTGGATGGGAATACCAGTTACCAGTTTGCAAATAATGTAAATATTAAATATTTTTGACTTCAGGCATGGACAGCCGGTTCGTAAATGACTTGGGTAAAAAATGGCGGATGGAAAACGATGAACCAATAAATTCCACATTCCTGTGCCACCTTCAGTCGAACATCAGGCATTGATAGAACCTTCTCTATATTTTCATTCAAAACAGCATCATTCATCATTCCAATCAAAAATTATTACTATGGTATTAATATATCAAAATATAATGTTAAATCACAATTGTATCGAGATATTATCAAACCAGCGAACCGTCATCATCTGTTCACTTCCCAATTCGGGAGCCATGTCCGTGTCAATCTCATTTCAAAATCATAATTGTATTGAGGAATGTCTGAAACCTCCTGCCTACCTTACGCCACCCACTGGGATCCCAAAACGTTCCACAGAAGGTTATTGTTATGTTTGTAGGGGGTATGCAGTGATTACTTTAGTACAGGTAGAATGTGTAGGTAATATGCTCAGAATGTCGTGCAGCCATCTTGATGTAAATAAGTGAGCTCCGGGTGTTTGGATTAAGGGTTACGTGTGGCCATACGGCGGGTGGCCCTTGTGTTAATTAGCTCAGGGATTATGGGTAAATTTATCCCCTGTATGCCGTTGCCTCTGTAATTTATTATTTTGTTTCTTATGACACCACACTAGACACATAGCCAAGCCACGCAATCGACACCCTAATTAAGCTCATTAATTAAAAACCTAACCGGAAGCGAGGCAAGAAGCACTACCGCTGATTACCCCGACTTGGGTATCACACAGGACAGGCAGCTCCATGGAGACACGCCCAAAGAGCGGTAATTGGGCGGGGAATTTGATTGACACAACGACAAGTAAGAAGGGACTCGCTGATTGGTGAAGGAAGGACAAATGACGTCAGAGCCTTAACGATAAAGGAATGCGCTGGTGGACATTTTCTCTCTCTGCTTATGGTTTTTATTGTGTGCAGTCAGCATTTATCTCTCTCAATTCTGGATGCGCTACTGGACAGTCGTGTGTCAATGTTCCTTCTTGCTCTTGCGCCTTCTCGTTCTGCATCCATAGTGGACGGTTGCATTTTGCTATCTTGCGCGAGGAGGATTCATCGCGGGCGGCAGTGTCCGAGATCTTGCTAGTGGTCGTGAGGAGGCAGAAGAGCCGTGAAAGGAGAGCAGCGTCTTCCCCAAGCAAGAACGAAGAGCTGCGCGGCAACTCCTGTTCGTGCCGCGCCCGAAGCCAGGATTGAGTGAGACGCACAGCGAAGCCTGGTTTTTCTGCCCAGGTGCTTTGCGGAAGAACGAGCGCATTCCCCCCATTGGCTCCACATATGGGCAGGTGAGGGAGGTGAGGGGAGTATGACAAAAAAACCTTGGAGGGCTAGAGAAACATCTAAATCCTTCAAATCTCATCTGTTTTTGATAAAGTATTAAAAAGACAGGGAGAGGGGGGGGGGGGGGGGGTTCAAATATTTCTCCCTTTGAAGTTTCACTACAAGTTATTTTCCATAAACCAAACTTTGGGTGGCTACCCGGCAAACACATAACGTAATCACAACGTTGCTGGAACATCGTAATTAGGTAACGAAAAAAACAACGTTTTATAAATGTTTTAAGGACGTTTTACTTTTACCTTCAAACATGTTAACCTTTAAACAACGTTGTGGAAACGTTTTACAACAACGTTATTTGAATGTTGCAGGAAAACGTTCCCTAAACGTTTTAGTTAGGTACTGGACCGACGTTATACCAATCAACGTGTTGTGATCTACAAACATTCCGCTCAACTTTGCGAACATTCCAGGTGTGGGAGATGTTGGGGGAGGTGGAAAAAAAGGATTTCCTGCCATTTTGTTAAGTAACGTGAAAAACGTTGAAACAACGTTGTGGAAACGTTTTACAACAACATTATTGCAATGTTGCAGGAAAGTAACGTGAGAAACGTTGAAACAACGTTGTGGAAACGTTTTACAACAACGTTACTTGAATGTTGCAGAAAAACGTTCCCTAAACGTTTTCGTTAGGTTCTAGACCGACGTTATACCAATCAACGTGTTGCGAACTACAAACATTCCGCTCAACTTTGCAAGCATTCCAGGTGTGGGAGATGTTGGGGGAGGTGGAAAAAAAGGATTTCCTGCCATTTTGTTAAGTAACGTGAAAAACGTTGAAACAACGTTGTGGAAACGTTTTACAACAACGTTACTTGAATGTTGCAGAAAAACGTTCCCTAAACGTTTTAGTTAGGTGCTGGACCGACGTTATACCAATCAACGTGTTGTGATCTACAAACATTCCGCTCAACTTTGCGAACATTCCAGGTGTGGGAGATGTTGGGGGAGGTGGAAAAAAAGGATTTCCTGCCATTTTGTTAAGTAACGTGAAAAACGTTGAAACAACGTTGTTGAAACGTTTTACAACAACATTATTTCAATGTTGCAGGAAAGCAACGTGAGAAACGTTGAAACAACGTTGTGGAAACGTTTTACAACAACATTATTTCAATGTTGCAGGAAAGTAACGTGAGAACGTTGAAACAACGTTGTGGAAACGTTTTACCACAACATTATTTCAATGTTGCAGGAAAGTAACGTGAGAAACGTTGAAACAACGTTGTGGAAACGTTTTACAACAACGTTATTTAAATGTTGCAGAAAAACGTTCCCTAAACGTTTTAGTTAGGTACTGGACCGACGTTATACCAATCAACGTGTTGTGATCTACAAACATTCCGCTCAACTTTGCGAACATTCCAGGTGTGGGAGATGTTGGGGGAGGTGGAAAAAAAGGATTTCCTGCCATTTTGTTAAGTAACGTGAAAAACGTTGAAACAACGTTGTTGAAACGTTTTACAACAACATTATTTCAATGTTGCAGGAAAGCAACGTGAGAAACGTTGAAACAACGTTGTGGAAACGTTTTACAACAACATTATTTCAATGTTGCAGGAAAGTAACGTGAGAATGTTGAAACAACGTTGTGGAAACGTTTTACCACAACATTATTTCAATGTTGCAGGAAAGTAACGTGAGAAACGTTGAAACAACGTTGTGGAAACGTTTTACAACAACGTTACTTGAATGTTGCAGAAAAACGTTCCCTAAACGTTTTCGTTAGGTTCTAGACCGACGTTATACCAATCAACGTGTTGCGAACTACAAACATTCCGCTCAACTTTGCAAGCATTCCAGGTGTGGGAGATGTTGGGGGAGGTGGAAAAAAAGGATTTCCTGCCATGTTGTTAAGTAACGTGAAAAACGTTGAAACAACGTTGTGGCAACGTTTTACAACAACATTATTTCAATGTTGCAGCAAAGTACCGTGAGAAACGTTGAAACAACGTTGTGGAAACGTTTTACAACAACATTATTTCAATGTTGCAGGAGCGTAACGTGAGAACGTTGAAACAACGTTGTGGAAACGTTTTACCACAACAATATTTCAATGTTGCAGGAAAGTAACGTGAGAAACGTTGCAACAACGTTGTGGAAACGTTTTACAACAACGTTACTTGAATGTTGCAGAAAAACGTTCCCTAAACGTTTTAGTTAGGTACTGGCCCGACGTTATACCAATCAACGTGTTGCGAACTACAAACAGTCCGCTCAACTTTGCAAGCATTCCAGGTGTGGGAGATGTTGGTGGAAGTGGAAAAAACGCGTTTTCTGCCATTTTGTTAAGTAACGTGAAAAACGTTGAAACAACGTTGTGGAAACGTTTTACAACAACATTATTTCAATGTTGCAGCAAAGTACCGTGAGAAACGTTGAAACAACGTTGTGGAAACGTTTTACAACAACATTATTTCAATGTTGCAGGAGCGTAACGTGAGAACGTTGAAACAACGTTGTGGAAACGTTTTACCACAACAATATTTCAATGTTGCAGGAAAGTAACGTGAGAAACGTTGCAACAACGTTGTGGAAACGTTTTACAACAACGTTACTTGAATGTTGCAGCAAAACGTTCCCTAAACGTTCCCGTTAGGTTCTAGACCGACGTTATACCAATCAACGTGTTGCGAACTACAAACATTCCGCTCAACTTTGCAAGCATTCCAGGTGTGGGAGATGTTGGGGGAGGTGGAAAAAAAGGATTTCCTGCCATTTTGTTAAGTAACGTGAAAAACGTTGAAACGACGTTGTGGAAACGTTTTACAACAACATTATTTCAATGTTGCAGGAAAGTAACGTGAGAAACGTTGAAACAACGTTGTGGAAACGTTTTACAACAACGTTACTTGAATGTTGCAGAAAAACGTTCCCTAAACGTTTTAGTTAGGTACTGGCCCGACGTTATACCAATCAACGTGTTGCGAACTACAAACAGTCCGCTCAACTTTGCAAGCATTCCAGGTGTGGGAGATGTTGGTGGAAGTGGAAAAAACGCGTTTTCTGCCATTTTGTTAAGTAACGTGAAAAACGTTGAAACAACGTTGTGGAAACGTTTTACAACAACGTTACTTGAATGTTGCAGAAAAACGTTCCCTAAGCGTTTTAGTTAGGTACTGGCCCGACGTTATACCAATCAATGTGTTGCGAACTACAAATAGTCCGCTCAACTTTGGACAACCTGAAAACAGTCGACAACCTGTAAACATACTGTCTCCGTCGACTGAGTCAACGGAGGTATAAAAATCATACATTTCGCCACCGATAAATCACTTTCAATGGCATTATTTGGAGAAAATACCTTTTATATGTTTCCGAAAAATATTGACAATGTAAATAAAAAGTGGAGGTGCAATCTGTAGATAGCGGGGCATTCTGTGAATGAGTGACGTTTCGGTGGCCATTCTTATTGGTGGGTTAATTAAGAAGGTGTTAATTTTATTTTAAGAAGACGTTTTCGACGCAGATAAACATGACGACATAATCATATACGTTTGCTCTAATATAATAAGATGGCCGGATTTTCTTTAAGGGACCTGCCGTGGTTGGTTTTTTAGCGCGAGGATGGGACGGAAGTGACGTTTGAAGGTGCTTTGGGTTATTTTTATGTCCGTCCGTGTTGAACGTACGTTGTGTGCTGCGCTCGCCTTGGGGTCATTTATCCTGTTCGGCTCTGGATTGAACTCACTCACTGCCCTTTGAAGAAACCCGCTTCCTGGTCCTTTGGTTCATCATTATTGGGTTTATGATTTGACAATGCACGACACCATCTATCTATAATGCCAGTAATCTCTGTGTGTCTGTCTGTGTGTTTGTCTGTGACCGCTGTTTCTCGACAACCACGGGTCCGATATACTTGAAACTTGCCAGGTATATTGCTGGGGACCCGAGGATGTGCCTTTTCAAGGTTTGAAATTAATCGGACAAGTACCTACCGAGCTATGTCCAAAAAACGCTTCAACCAATCAGAGAGCAGCGAGCTATCACGTGTGCCGAACCGTTAATGCAATGCAAGCGTTAATGCGTTAATGCAAGGCTTTTCTTTTTTCCCCTCTTCTCTTTCTACTTTTCCTTGCGATTAAATTGCAAACAGCCAAAATACGTTGGCGCTAATTGAATAATTGGCCATTAACACTAAAATAATCGTAACTGCGATATGCCAACTTCCGGACAGTGCAGCCTTCCATGTTGTTGTTGTTTGCAGCAGCTGTTTGCAGCAAGGCAAGGCTTTTCTTTTTTTCCCTCTTCTCTTTCTACTTTGCCTTGCGATTAAATTGCAAACAGCCAAAATACGTTGGCGCTAATTGAATAATTGGGCATTATGTTTTACAACTAATAAAAACGAATTTGCGATTCATTCGCTTTCCTGCGCGTTTGTGTACGCGATGGCGATTTCTTTACCAAACTCCGGAAGCCGTTCGCTTTGGACCGAACCATTGCATGTAAATAGAGGGGGGGGGATTGTCACCACTCGCAAGCCGTTCGCTTTGGACCAAACCATTTCATGTAAATAGGGGGGGGATATAATTTTAGATATATATATAGTACGGGCATGCCCTAGTCTATCTATAATTCCAGTAATCTCTGTGTGTATGTTTGTTTGTCTGTGACCGCTGTTTCTCGACAACCACGGGTCCGATATACTTTAAACTTGCCAGGTATATTGCTGGGGACCCGAGGATGTGCCTTTTCAAGGTTTCATATTAATCGGACAAGTAGTTACCGAGCTATGTCCAAAAAACGATTCAACCAATGAGAGAGCAGCGAGCTATCACGTGTGCCGAACGTGGCGAACAGACTCTGCCTCGGACGGCACATTTGAGAGCGTATTCATTTATTTCACGTTGGCAAACTATGTTGGCGTTAAACTATGTTTTAAAACTAATTAAAACTAATTTGCGATTCTTTCGCTTTCCTGCGCGTTTGTGGCTTGTGCACGCCATGGCGATTTCTTTCCGCAAGCCGTTCGCTTTGGACCAAACCATTTCATGTAAATAGAGGGGGGGGATTGTCACCGTACTCGCAAGCCGTTCGCTTTGGACCAAACCATTTCATGTAAATAGAGGGGGGGGGGGGGATTGTCACCGTACTCGCAAGCCGTTCGCTTTGGACCAAACCATTTCATGTAAATAGAGGGGGGGGGGGGGATTGTCACCGTACTCGCAAGCCGTTCGCTTTGGACCAAACCATTTCATGTAAATAGAGGGGGGGGGGGGGATTGTCACCGTACTCGCAAGCCGTTCGCTTTGGCTTTGCGAATGGACCAAACCATTTCATGTAAATAGAGGGGGGGGATATAATTTTAGATATATATATAGTACGGGCATGCCCTAGTTACAACTAGGGCATGTCAGACGGGCATGTCAGAAACATGGGCATGTCAGAAACATGGGCATTACAACTAGGGCATGTCAGTATGGGCATGTCAGAAACAGACCTAGTACTAGTTCTGTTGTTGTATACAAAAAAGTGAAATATTTATTATCTTTCAATTTGTGAATGTACAGCGTAAACTAGACAGGATGAACAGTAATAAAATTGCATTTCTATATCATTCTACATATCATTCATAATTAAATTTAATGTCATTGCAGGAATAAATGCACCATCCACTGCATCAACAAGCTACAAAATGGATGATGACATCAATGACAGTAACAACAACCAAAAACTATAAATCTTGACAGTGAATAATGTTTCAAAAACAAATCTGTATTTAAGGAAGTGGATATATATATATAAATATAAACATGCATTTTAAACATAATATCATTTGACAAGCTTATTGTCCTGCCAATTTGTTTTTTAAGTTTCAAAAATATAAAGGAGAACGTTATTTTGCTGTTTGGGCCAATGTTATTGTAGGGAGTGCTTATTAATCTCACAATTTCATACCCTTGGCTTCATTTCACATCGAAATTATTTCTGCATTCTGTTGTGCTATTTTAAGACTTCTAACCGTTTCAAATGTATTATTGTGACAGATTTTCAGGCGATAGTGTTAATGAAACTCAACAAAATATTGGACAATCAGATTGAGCAGACATCAATGCTACGGATGATGGTCACACAACAAGACCACCTGAATGAGGTTGAGGATATCCTTCCAGAGCCTGTTAACACAGAACAGCAGCTGATTGCTTTGTGCGATAGGATCTCCAAAGAGGAGACTTTAAAAAAGCAGTTGGTATGTATGCATCACATATTGATGTAAATAATTTGGTACACATTTCCATGGAAACAGTGAGTGCCACAATTTGTGTGGGACACCTTTTTCTGAGCTATTAAACTCTAAATTTGGTAAGTTGACACAATTGGTAGCCAAGGTTATAGTTATCAAACCCATGGTGACATTTAGTATTTTTCTTCTTCAGATTGCATATCTTGCCTCTTTGGGTGGTGCAGACCTTGGGGCAAGTGTGCGCCGGATGCTACGCCAAATCGGAACAAATGAACTTTGGTCCAGTTACAGTTTAAAAGGGAGAAAAGGAAAAATAAGTTTGAGCACCTTCCCTTAATGAGATTGGTCATTGGTAAGTTGAACAACAAATTATTACCTCTACCACCAAAGTTGGATGGAGGTTGTTTTCACCTCAATATTTGTTTGGCTGTCTGTCTGTTTATCTGTCTATGGGCAGGATATCTCAAAGTTTTGAGGGATTTGGCCGACATTTGGTGGACAGTTTGGGTGTTCGGTTTCGGTGAAGACCCGGATCTGGATCCGAATACGAGAATTTTATAAGTGATTCTTCACAGTTCAGTGATAGTGTCAAAAGCTATATATAATAGGATATCTCAAAGTTGTGGACGAATTCGGACAAAACTTTATGGATGACTTGGAAAGGTGCCAAGAACAAGCCGATTCGATTTAAGTTAAGCTCTGGATCCAGTTCCGGCCTTTCAGTGAATACAAAACGTAAACTGTCAGCCTGGCTCTTTTGTCCCTCTACCGAGTGCCGTTCTACTTTTTAGTGTGACAGAAATCTGAGGACCTTCCATTGTTTATTGCCTGTGGATGGGAGCAAACAATTAAGGTTCATGAGTTGAGGTGTGAGGTACAATGTACACTTAGTATTACAACGTGTTATAACACCATAGTTCATCAGCAAATATTTAATTTTAGTTTTGTTCCCTGCATTCAATTTGGATTTGTTGATCAAATACACATTGTTATAAACATAATATTCATGTTACATTCTTTTCTTTTAGGAGCATGCATTAGAAATAATCCAAAGGTGAAAATAGCCGATATAGAGTCGGAGATTGGAGAAACCCTGAAGCATGCACCAAGCCAAGCACGAGGGAAGAGCAGAAAGGTGAATGAAATGCAAGCATCATATTTGTCACATGCAGGAAAGGTGGTTTAAATATGTCACCTGCAAAACATTCATGGTGATTTAATTGTCGTGCGCTGATATATTCTGAACACAAACCAGTAATTATATGATTCACCATTCTCTGATGTAAAAATATGTTAAATAGCTGACCCCTTTTCAAAACAATAAAAAGTCGATGGTATTCATTCATTCACTTAGCACGCACAATCAAATTAGTGAGGGCCAACTCCTCTGTTTTTGACGGGGTTTCTTTATTTGACTCAATATGGCCGCCAAACTACGTGGGTGATGACATCATAAATTTAGATCATTTAACCCTTAGATACGCTGAGTCAATAAATCACAATTGTTTTTGTGTTTGTTTTGGTACACAAGATCGAGGCTCGTGTCGGAGCTAACATCCCAAAAAGAGCAAACGGACACACAAAACATACAATAAAAAGAGCAGGAGACAAGATCGGGGGGAGAGAGAGGGAAGCACAAGTACAACAGTAGAGAACAGGGACATCAGAAAATCTGTGGGAGAGAGCGGGCTTGGGGGGAGGAGGCATGGGAAGGTGGAGGGGAGGGGGGAGGGGTGGGAGAGGTATAAAACACATGGACACTGCTAGAACTTCCAGGATTTGAAGTAACGGGGGTAGAAGAGATCAAGGTTTTGGATGGGGGAAGATAAGAGATGGTGGTGAACAGCTGTTTTAAAGACCTGGAGTGGGGAGTGGAATTTAGGAGGGTGAGGGAGTTTGTTCCGGAGGCGGGAGTAAAGGGGAATGAAAGAGTGAAGGTGAGCAGAGAGTCTTGATTTTGGCAATTTGACCAGAAGAGGGTTGTTGGCAGATCTTGTGCGACCTGTAGATATATCTGGGGTACACAGCACAGAGAGACCCGGGACAGCTAGGCCGGATAGGAGTCGGTAGAAGACAGAAAGACCACCTCCCTCCATGTGGTGAGTGAGTGAAAGGCCCTCGGAGTTAGCTTCATCACGGGAGATTCCAATGATTCTGAACGCTTTGGTTTCAACAACGTGAAGACGAGCTAGGTGTGAGGCAGGAGCACCAGCCCAGAGGGGAGAACAGTATTCCAATGAGCTGCAGATGAAAGCCTTGTATGTGGTGAGGAGCTCAGGTGTGCCAAGGAAGGACTTCGCAATGTGCCAATAAATGGAGAATGCCCAGTCGGTGACTGGCTTTGGATGCCAGCTTGGAAATGTGGTTTTCCCAGGAAAGATCATGGCAGATCGTGAGACTCAAAAGCTTGAATGACAGAACTTCTTGAAGAGGATTGTTGAGAAAGTAGATAGGAGGGTTGTCCAGTCACTCTTTTCGGAGAGACAGAGTGAGAGTGTGAGATTTGTCAGGATTGAAAGACATGTTCCACTTGTTTGACCAGTCTGTGATTTTGTCCAAGTCTGCAGAGAGTGAGGAGACTGCAGACTGCCGATCTGAGGGATGAGGAATGGAGCGACAGAGAGTGGAGTCATCAGCAAAGAGAAAGCGAGGATTTTCAAGAGAGTCGATATCACATAATCTGAGATCATTGATGAAGACGAGAAAAAGCACAGCGCCCAGAACACTGCCTCCAGCCTGAACAGGAATGGGAGATGAGAGAAACCTATTCTGTGCTACACGTTGACTACGACCAGAGAGGAAGTCCGCAAGCCATGAGTGGAGATTTCCATGGATACCATAGGAGGAGAGTTTGGTGAGCAGAGCGGGTGCCAGACCGTATTGAAGGCACGTGATATGTCAAGGGAGACCGCTCTGATTTCCTGTTTGACATTGCGGACCTCCATCCATTGTTGAGACAGCAGAAGCAGCACGCTCAGAGTATAATGACCTGGTCTGCATCCAAATTGATGATCAGAGATCAAGCCATTGGAGAAGAGGAAGGATTTGATATCCGAAGCAATGATGGATTCCATGACTTTGCTGATAATTGGGAGCAGGCTGATTGGTCTGTAGCTGCAAGGATCTGATTTTGCACCTTTTTTGTGTAAAGCGGTAATTTTGGCCGATTTCCAAGCTGATGGCAGATGACCATGAGCAAAAGAGAGTGTGAAGAGAACAGAGAGAGGGTGAGATAGAGCGGCAGAGCAGGATTTCAGAACCCGTGGGTTGATGCCGTCTGGTCCAGTTGCAGAATCAGAGTCGAGGATTGACAGAAACTTCTCCACCTTGTCAGGAGAGAAGGATACATTGTCTAGGAGCAGCTGGCTATGACTGGGTACGGTGGGTACAGAGAGGGACAGGTTTGGGCCACAAGATTTTGAGGCAAACACAGAGTTGAGGCATTCAGCTTTTTCACGAGCGGAGTCAGCTGTGTCGCCTTTTGAGGTAAGGGAGGGGATGGAGGGGGAACAAACACCAGAGACGAGATGCCACCAGGATGTGGAAGAGGGAGACAGGTTTGAGAGTTCAGTCTTGAGCATGGAGAGATAGTGTTTCCTGTCTCCTGAGGGTATACACACACTTGCTCCGGGCTTTGTGAAAGGAAATGAGATTTCCTTCCGTTGGATCTGCCTTCCAGGAGGTGAAGGCAAGTTGTTTCAGGGCAACTGTCTAACCACAAGATTCCGTGTACCATGGTCGGGAGGAAGGTTATGACAGCTGAAAACGAGATGGGATAAATCTGTGCATGAGAGAGAGCAATTTACTTTGGAAGAATTCTCAGGATGAGTTGATGTCAGAGACAGTAGAGATGAGAGACCAGGCAAGATGATTGATGGCTGCTTGACGACCGGGCCAGTCAGCCTGAGTGAAATGCCAGACTCGGCGACGCTGAGGAGGCTTTCTGAGAATGGCCAGAGAGATGTCCACTTTAAAGAGCACATTATCAGAAGAACCGATTGGAGCAGAAGAAGAGCAGCAGACATTTAACACATTCATGGGTGAATTTGACCTGGGATCAATGTGATTGTCTGTTGCGCTTTAACCATGCGTTTTTTTATGCATGGCCTTTCATATATGCTTCAAAAAAAGGGTAATACATGTTTTGGATAACTATGAAGAATGATTATTTATTCTCTCCCCTCTTGACAATTTTAAAAGCACTTATTTTTTCATGTTTTTTTTGCAGATGTCGACTGCTTCAGGTGTCTAGTTGATGGAGTGCAGATGGACTGCTGGTGTGAGGATTATGGTGATCTTTGAAGAATGACATCCTCCCACCGACCTGCTTTCAAATTTCAATTGTTTTTTCAATTCTTTTCAAATTTTCAATTTTGTACCACTTGGTATTACAACGTGTTATGACACTATAGTTTATCTGCAAATATTTAATTTTAGTTTTGTTCCCTCCATTAAATTATTTTGAAGTCACAAACACAACAAAGGATTTGCAAAATAAATGTCATAAACAAATCTCAGTGTCCTGTTTTTATTGATATCTGAATGTTAAACCATAAAGTTATGAAACAAAAAGCATTATGTAAATGTCCCTGCAATGGCGTTATAAAAGGTTGCTGTAACGTTATCGCAACAGCATGATAAAACGTTGTGTAAATGTTCCTGTAATGGCGTTATAAAACGTTGCTGCAAAGTTATAATAACGTTAACGCAACGTTATGATAAAACGTTGCAATAACGTTGACGCAACGCTATGATAAAACGTTGCTGCAAAGTTGCAATAACGTTGACGCAACGTTGTGATAAAACGTTGTGGAAACGTTCCTGCCATTGTTGTGTAAACGTACCTGCAATGGCATTATAAAACGTTGCTGCAAAGTTATACTAACGTTAGCGCAACGTTATGATAAAACGTTGTGGAAACGTTAGCAAAACCCAACGTTTGAACTTTCCCGCAACGTTGTGTAAATGTTCCTGTGAAGGTTGTGTAAACGTACCTGCAATGGCGTTATAAAACGTTGCTGCAATGTTATAATAACGTTAACGCAACGTTATGATAAAACGTTGTGGAAACGTCCGCACAACCCAACGTTTGAACGTTCCCGGAACGTTGTGTAAATTTTCCTGTAAAGTTAAGGTTGCTGCAAAGTTATAATAACGTTAACGCAACGTTATGATAAAACGTTGTGGAAACGTCAGCAAAACTCAACGTTTGAACGTTCCCGCAACGTTGTGTGAATGTTCCTGTCATTGTTGTGCAAACGTACATGCGATAACGTTGTGACAACGTTGCTGCGAAGGTATAATAATGTCGTGATAAGCGTTGTGGACATATACCCACAACTAGACATTGGAACGTGCTTAAAACGTTGGAGCAAAACGTTGCAACAACGAAAGTGAAACGTTGTAGCAACGTTGTGGCAACGCAAAAATGTTAGCCGGGTAATTGGATGAAAAGTAGTGGGTGATGAGAGTTGCACCATAGGAAAGAACATAAAAAACTGAGTCGATTTTAAGCCTAACTTAGTTTTTATGCCTTCGTTGACGAAGTCGCCGGAGGCATTATGTTTTCCGGTTGTCCGTCCGTCCGTCCATCCGTGATAGGTTTTCGTTACCACGATAACTTGAGAATGGCTGAAGGGATCTAATTCAAACTTGGTACAGGTATGCATAATGATGTAAAGATTTACTGATTTGATTTTGAGGTCAAGAGGTCAAAGGCAAAATGTCAGAGACCATGTCAAGTAAAAATGTGATATCTTGAGAACAGCTGAATGGATTTAAGTCAAACTTGGTACAAATATTATAATGATGTAATAATGTGGGCGGAGATATATCGGTCGACGTCGTGACGTCGAAGTGTGTTGCTTTAGTTTCCCTTTGTTTTTGAAATTTCGATTTTTAAGGGCTTACTGTAAGTAGTTAAACTCCACCAACTGCCCTCCACTTTAAGTAGTTAAACTCCTCCACCAGAAATACATGGACTTTTAACCTGGGTTCCCTGCATCAGGAACCAGGGGCTCAGATGTGAACAGGAAAAGGCTAATGCTTCAATAAATACTTGCAGTCTAATCAATCTACCTTATTTTAGTGCCAAACCCAAAAGAAATTGCAACAGAATTATTTTACTGGTATGCAGTTCAGGGTAGTTTCCTGTACATCATATAAAAAATCTACCGGATTGGTCTGGTGGAAAGCCCTCAAAAATGCATTAAAATGCAAATTAGCTTCCGCCATTACCGAAAAACAGATATTTTGAAGTAAGTCTGTAACTAAGCATCCAAACATGGTACACATGGCCAAAAAGTGGTCTATATATTACCCATGTTGTTTACAGGGTGAAGGAAATCAAATCGAAGATCGATCAAAGATCAACACATTCTTCATGTCATCAGTGACATATTGTGGGATATGCAAATTTGCGTCCACCAATATTGTATTATTGGATATAGTGGAAAAAGATCAATGATTCTAAAACAATGTTTTTCTTTAGACCTATGGTTGCATATTTTCTCTTCTAAATGTTGTTAGATTCAGAAATATTTATAATGGCCTTGGAAATGATTGGTCAAGCTCAGTGATAAAGCAATCTCAAAAGCTGTACGAGGATACATCATGGTTGATGCAACCCTCAACACAATGCTTGTAGAAACGCATTCAATCTCCCAGTCCCTGCATATCCAGATGAAGAAGAAACAGAAAAGGCTTCTGAAGAATTGTGACAAGAAGAGACCATGGAAGAGGATATTCAGGAATATGATATGTATGCTCTCGACCAAGATCTGGTTAATGCTGGAGAGCTTTATGATGTCATTATGGTTGACCCTTGTTTTGCAGATGAGATGTCACCCTCTGAAGCTATCTATAAAATCGTGGAGAAAATTAATACAGAGAAAAAAATCAATGCAATACATTCGGACTGCCAAGCTATGGCTACAATATATGGAAATGGTAGGAATTCTCCCCATGTTCATAAAAGCAGAAAGAACTGGAAATTGGAGGTTGTCCCTTAAAGCTGTTCAGGAGATGTTGTCATATTTTGTCGCATCAGGGAATAATCTGTAGGCCAAATTGACATACATGTGTTTACAAATGATGCACCAGCTGGAGGAGGATCATTCTGATATTCACACAAGTTTTCTGAATGGCCTTCACGTCATACGCAGATGTGAACGGTATTGGGCGGGAATGTCAGCAGACCTGATTATTGAGCAGGTTCTTATGAAGAGTATCAAGACGAGTGGTGGTCTGAGCAGGGGCCGTGGGACGACCAAGATACAACGACTGGTGTGGCTCTTGTCCATGCTTGCCTGCGCAAATATTAATTTTGCCATGCAGGAACTAGCTGGGGTAAACTGCGATACCAGCGAGCAGCACAAAGACACAACCTGAGCTGGACAGAAACTTGATGTGGAGGACACATATAAGATTATTATCGGTATCCTTACAGACTGGGATCCTTTTGGCCCAGAGCCTTCCCTTTGAGGAGTTGTAAGTGGTCCGACTGCAAAAGTGTTTGTAAATATTGGCAATGCAAAATATGTGGGACAAGTGATGCTTAATTCCATGGTTTGGAAAAACGTAAAAGACCACTCATTTCAAGGACACGAGGCAAGCAATCACCCTTGGATCAAATACTGCTGTAAAAATAGATGACGAATCAGTCCAGGTTGTTCCACAGCTCCTGTTTCAGAGACTTAGTTTAATCGCTATGGGTGGATCACAGGAAGACCTTCCATCTGTGTTCAAGTATGAACTGTGCACTCACCAACCAGCACTCTTTGATTACTCAGCTCCTCCATGGTAGCCAAACCAACCAGCACTTGCTGATGCACTTTGGAAACCTGTCCAGAGGCAGAACGAACAATCCGATCCAACTGGTGATGTCTGCAGTACGTGCTTGATGGAGGTGATCTCCTACACCATTTGCCTTGGCCGTGTGGGGTCCACGTTTGAAAGTGTTTATAACATGCATGCAGACTATACGTTACCAGCAAATATGGAAAAGCCATAATTGTCTTTGATGGATATGAAAGTGGACCAGCTACCAAAGCTGCAGCACATTAGAGACGTGAACATGGATCGGGACCAATTGTCATGCTCACTCCTCAAACAGTCGACACGCTAAAGAAAAATGCAAATAAATAGAGATTCATCTCAATCCTCAGTGCCTCATTTGAGGAAGCTGGTTGCTCAATTATTAAGGCAAAGGGAGACACTGATGTTTGGATTGTCCAAACAGCAGTTGAATCTGCAAAATCAATGGACACTACCCTTGTCGGAGATTTTGAGGGCTTTCCACCATACCAATGGTGGTAGATTTTTAATATGATGCACAGGAGACTTCCCTGAACTACATGCCAGTGAATACTTAATGAATAACAATAATTCTGTTGCAATTTTTTTGGGTCGAACCACAGTGTGACTGGACGATTAGAGTATATAATCAATCGAATTAACTCCGTCCATAATGTTTCCCGAGTTTGGTAAGTACATTATTTTCGGTGGTAGATATATATATACTAGCGGGGTCACCCGTGGGAATCCCACGGGCATGGATGTGTGTGACATTTCGACATATTGAGTTATATGCTGCACATTCATTTTTACAAAATGGTTACTGGCAAGTCATCAGATCCAGAAATGGTGTGAATTTAGTTATTTCACATAATATGTGACCCCTCACTCCTCTCCACCTGACACTCTCCTGTCTCCACCTGACACTCTCCTGTCTCCACCTGACACTCTCCTCTCTCCACCTAGCACTCCTCTCCTCTCCAAACCCTCACATCCCTCTCCTTTCCAATCCCTCACCTCTCCAATCCCTCACACTCCTCTCCTCTCCAATCCTTCACACGCCTCTCCAATCGCGCCTCACACTCCTCTCCAATCGCGCCTCACACTCCTCTCCAATCGCGCCTCACACTCCTCTCCAATCGTGCCTCACACTCCTCTCCAATCGTGCCTCACACTCCCCTCCAATCACTCCTCTCCAATCGTGCCTCACACTCCTCTCCAATCACGCCTCACACTCCTCTCCAATCGTGCCTCACACTCCTCTCCAATCGCGCCTCACACTCCTCTCCAATCGCGCCTCACTCGCCTCTCCAATCGGCTTTCCCCGTCTCGTTTCTCTCCTTTTTCTCCCGTCTCGTTCTTTTTCTTGCTCCAAATCGGCCCGTCGGAATCGGAAATCGGCCCGTCTCGCCCGTCGGCCCGTCGGAATCGGAAATCGGCCCGTCTTGCTTTTGTGCTTGTGCGTAAATAAATTGTGTTCATGACACCATTTCTGGTGTTGGGCTAGCGGCTAGGGTGCCGGCTTAGGATCCTGGGTTCGAATCTCGGTCGATCGCCGAATTAATGCCAGGGGGGTTGACTCAGCCTGTCATCCTTCCGAGGTCGGCTAATTGAGTACCAGTTCACTGGTAATTCCCTGTTTGTCGTTGAAGGCGGCAAAAAGGGTTGGCGTCAGGAAGGGCATCCGGCCGTAAAACATTGCTTCAAAAAGGGGACAAAAAAACAACAACTACCACGGTCCCCGAAAAGGCCAACCCCCGCTTTGCGGGGAAAAATGGCCTCTAAACGGTGGTTTTTACACCATTTCTGGATCTGATGACTTGCCAGTAACCATTTTGTAAAAATGAATGTGCAGCATCTAACTCAATATGTCGAAATGTCACACACATCCATGCCCGTGGGATTCCCACGGGTGACCCCGCAAGTTTGCATTGACGTTCGTCGATGGACTCGTTCGCCCGTCTCATTCGTTTTCTTGCTGCATCCTGTTCAAGTCTGCGTTCTTCATCGATCGTCTCATTCATTTTGGAAATAGAAGTTTCCACGCAGCGCATGAATTGTCACGATCCTCAAGAGGAATTTGTCTCGTAATCATCAAATGATAAATGGCAAGTAAATTATATTGTGGAAAATTAAAGATTTCAAATAAACCTATTTAAAGTGTATTCGCACATAACGAATTTTAAAAAACGAAGAAATATCTCTCGGTAATTTCCTGAAACATATTTTACTTCCGGCTAATAATGTTGAATGAAATAAAAACGAAGAAATATATGTCGGCATCATTGTTGACGTTTTTGTGACGACTGTCATCAAACGAAAAAGTAATATATCTTAACGGAAAAGCAAAAGCGAATTTTTAATATATATCGACACGTTGCCGTCGGTGTCATGTTGGGCGGTGTATGATACACCATGACGCGATTTGTAAAAATATATCTCTGCATTTTCCCGCGTGTGTGGAATGTTCTCAATTATTGCTGACACCGAGTCCAAAACCATCGATAAAAATGAAATCATATGGTGAGTTAGATTGGAGATAAAGGCGTGAGAGAGACTCAATGGCCTTGAAGTTGAAGTTACAGGCGTTTGAGAATTCATTTCGTTCTATAAACGGCAACTTTCATTGGATTTCCTTCCCGTTTTTTTTCAACCGAGTCGAAAACTATGTTAGCGACTGTGAAAAATGAAATGATATATCGAATTTTTAATATGTATCGACACGTTGCCGTCGGTGTCATGTTAGGCGGTGTATGATACACCATGACGCGATTTTAAAAAATATATCTGCATTTTCCCGCGTGTGTGGAATGTTCTCAATTATTGCTGACACCGACTCTAAAACCATCGATAAAAATGAAATCATATGGTGAGTTAGATTGGAGATAAAGGCGTGAGAGAGACTCAATGGCCTTGAAGTTACAGGCATTTGAGAATTCATTTCGTTCTATAAACGGCAACTTTCATCGGATTTTCTTCTCGTTTTTTTTCAACCGAGTCTAAAACTATGTTAGCGACTGTGAAAAATGAAATGATATATCGAATTTAAAATAGATATCGACACATTGCCGTCGGTGTCATGTTGGGCGGTGTATGATACACCATGACGCGATTTTTAAAAATATATCTCTGCATTTTCCCGCGTGTGTGGAATGTTCTCAATTATTGCTGACACCGAGTCCAAAACCATCGATAAAAATGAAATCATATGGTGAGTTAGATTGGAGATAAAGGCGTGAGAGAGACTCAATGGCCTTGAAGTTGAAGTTGAAGTTACAGGCGTTTGAGAATTCATTTCGTTCTATAAACGGCAACTTTCATTGGATTTCCTTCCCGTTTTTTTTCAACCGAGTCGAAAACTATGTTAGCGACTGTGAAAAATGAAATGATATATCGAATTTTTAATATGTATCGACACGTTGCCGTCGGTGTCATGTTAGGCGGTGTATGATATACCATGACGCGATTTTAAAAAATATATCTGCATTTTCCCGCGTGTGTGGAATGTTCTCAATTATTGCTGACACCGACTCTAAAACCATCGATAAAAATGAAATCATATGGTGAGTTAGATTGGAGATAAAGGCGTGAGAGAGACTCAATGGCCTTGAAGTTACAGGCATTTGAGAATTCATTTCGTTCTATAAACGGCAACTTTCATCGGATTTTCTTCTCGTTTTTTTTCAACCGAGTCTAAAACTATGTTAGCGACTGTGAAAAATGAAATGATATATCGAATTTAAAATAGATATCGACACATTGCCGTCGGTGTCATGTTGGGCGGTGTATGATACACCATGACGCGATTTTAAAAAATATATCTCTGCATTTTCCCGCGTGTGTGGAATGTTTGTGGAAAATTAAAGATTTCAAATAAACCTATTTAAAGTGTATGCGCACATAACTAATAAAAAAAACGAAGAAATATCTCGGTAATTTCCTGAAACATATTTTACTTCCGGCTAATATGTTGAATGAAATAAAAACGAAGAAATATATGTCGGCATCATTGTTGACGTTTTTGTGACGACTATCATCAAACGAAATAGTAATATATCATAACGGAAAAGCAAAAGCGAATTTTTAATATATATCGACACATTGCCGGCGGTGTCATGTTGGGCGGTGTATGATACACCATGACGCGATTTTAAAAAATATATCTCTGCATTTTCCCGCGTGTGTGGATTGTTCTCAATTATTGCTGACACCGAGTCTAAAAGTAAAACCATCGATAAAAATGAAATCATATGGTGAGTTAGATTGGAGATAAAGGCGTGAGAGAGACTCAATGGCCTTGAAGTTACAGGCCTTTGAGAATTCATTTCGTTCTATAAACGGCAACTTTCATCGGATTTTCTTCCCGTTTTTTTTCAACCGAGTCTAAAACTATGTTAGCGACTGTGAAAAATGAAATGATTTATCGAATTTGATTTGAAATAAAACTGGGGGAGAGCAAGACACCACGGGCCTACAAAACAGGACTCAAAGCTATGCGAGTTAATAAAATGGTGGATATTTGTTTATAGCCACTCCCAGAATGGGTGGAGCTATGGGTGGAGCTACTCTGCAAACCGAGTAAGCCACACCCCGGACAGACACCCAACAGATAGACAGACAGACAGACAGAATCATCTACGGCTATTATAATATAGATATATATATTACTATTATTATTTTTATTTTTTTTCAGAATCGAGGCTCGTGTAAGAGCGAACACATTGAACATGAAAGCATGCACAGACACATAAAACATACAATGAAGGGAGGGGGAGCCAAGAGGGGGAGAGAGAGGGAAGCACACAAGCACAACAACAGTAGTGAACAGGGACGTTGGTAGATCTGTGGAAAGGAGATGGATGGGGGAGGAGGGAGGCGCAATATTATAAAGCAAATGAACACTACGAGGAATTTCAGAAAATAAGTTGGGGATTGAAAGAGGCGGATTTGGGGTGTTTTAACGAAGGTAGAAAAGATCAAGGTTTTGGATGGGGGAAGATAAGAGATGGTGGTGAACAGCTGTTTTAAATACCTGGATTGAGGAGAGCAATTGAAGGGAGTGTGGGAGATTGTTCCAGAGACGGGAGAAAAGAGGAATGAAAGAGTGAAGGTGAGCAGAGAGCCGAGATTTTGGCAGTTTCACCAGAAGAGGGTTGCTGGCAGATCTTGTGCGACCTGCAGGAATATTTGGGGGTCAGAGCACAGACAGAGCAAGGGGGGCAAGCCCGGAGAGGAGTTGGTAGAAGACAGAAAGACCACCAACCTGCCTGCGGTGAGAAAGAGAAAGGCCCTCAGAAACGGCTTCATCGCTGGAGATACCAATGATTCTAAATGCTTTGGGTTCAACCGCGTGAAACCAAGCTAGGTGTGAGGCAGGAGCACCAGCCCAGAGTGGAGAGCAGTAGGGATATGTCAAGGGAGACAGCTCTGATTTCCTCTTTGGCATTGAGGACCTCCATCCATTGTTGAGACAGCAGAAGCAGCATGTCCAGAGTATAGTGACCTGGTCTGAAACCAAATTGATGATCAGAGATCAAGCCATTGGAGAAGAGGAAGAATTTAAAATCAGAAGCAATGATGAATTCCATGACCTTCCTGATGTTTGGGAGCAGGCTGATTGGTCTGTTGTTGCAAGGATCTGTTTTTGCACCTTTTTGTGCAAAGCGGTGATGTTGGCTGATTTCCAAGCAGATGGCATATGACCTTGAGCAAACGAGAGGGTGAAGAGAACAGAGAGAGGGAGTGAAAGAGTGGAAGAACAGGATTTTAGGACCCGTGGGCTGATGCCGTCAGGTCCAGTTGCAGAATCAGAGTCGAGGGTTGACAGAAACTTTTCCACCTTGTCAGGAGGAAAGGACACAGAGTCCAGGAGCAACTGGGTGCGGTGGGTACAGAGAGGGATGGGTTTGGGACACAAGATTTAGATGCAAACACAGAGTTGAGGCATTCAGGTTTTTCACGTGCGGAGTCAGCCATGTAGCCATTTGAGGTGAGGGAGGGGATGGAGGGGGAACAAACACCAGAAACAGATTTGACCAGATGCCACCAGGATTTGGAAGAAGGAGACAGATAAGAGAGTTCGGTCTTGAGAACGGAGAGGTATTGTTTCCTGGCTCTCCTGAGGGTAGACACACACTTGTTTTGAGCTTTGTGAAATGAACTGAGATTGCCTTCAAGTTGTTTCAGGGCAACTGCCTCACCACAAGATTCAGTGTACCATGGACGGGAGGAAGGTTATGACAACTGAAGCCAAGATGGGACAAATCTGTGCATGAGAGAGAGCATTTTACTTTGGAAGAATTCCCAGGAAGAGTTGATGTCATAGGCAGTAGAAATGGGAGACCAGTCCAGAAGTTTGATGGCTGCTTGAAGACCGTACCAGTCGGCCTGAGTGAAATGCCAGACTCGTTGGTGCTGAGGAGGCTCTTTGACAACGGCCAGAGAGATATCCACTTTTACAAGGAAATGATCAGCAGAACCAATTGGAGCAGAAGAAGAACAGCAGACATTTGCAGGGAAGTTAGTCATAACCAAGTCTAGAAGAGATGATGTACTGTTGACTGAGTTCCGGGTCGGGAAATTGACAGATTGTGTCAGTGTCAATGAGTCGCAGAAGTCCTTTGCTGAGGTGCCATGGCTGGTGATTGATGAACCCACACCTAGCCAGCTGGCATGATGACAGTTGAAGTCGCCACATATGAGGAAGAGAGAGTTGGGATGAATGGATAGAAGTTGGTCCATGTTGTCAGCCAGCGAGATGTAAATGGAGTCATCACTGTTTGGTGGACAGTACAGCACACATATGAACAAAAGGTGGGAGCAGAGGGGAAGCTGTCGCCAGAGGTACTCATGTGGGTGGGGTGGAGGGTAGGCAGTGCAGGGAGGGTGACAAAGAGAGTTTTTGATAAAGATAGAAACCCCACCACCAGGACGAGGCTCAGGTCTATCATACCAGAGCAGGGAGTAACCATGGAGAGATATTAAGGAGTCAGAGACATCTTGAAGGAGGAAAGTTTCTGTGAAGCAGATCAAGTCGGGTTTGTCAGAAGCAACCTGTATGGGGAGATCACGCAGATTTGAGCGAAGGCCCCAGATGGTTGAGGTCCATACCGTTAAGGAAGAAGGAGGGGGGGGGGGCATCAGGTACAGGACATGAATGTTGATAGTGTGTCAGAGATTTCAGAAGAGCTTGGAGAAAGGGAAGGATGAGGAGAACGAAAGGTTTGATGGTGATTGAAAGAGGAACAGTGACGTGTTGTTTGACGGGGTCAGAGCGAGGAAGAAGGTTGGAGAAGGGGGAGGAATGAGTTGGAAGGGAGAGGAAATGGGGAGGAGGCCACTTTGAGGATGAGGGGTGAGAGGGGAGAATTGGAAGAAAATGGAGGGTGGGGTGATTTGAAGTGGAGGGGGAAGGGGGGAGTTTGAAGGGGAGGGGCAAGGGGGAGTTTGGGAGGGGATGGGTGAGGGGAGAGTTTAGGAGGGGATGGGTGAAGGGGGAGTTTAGAAGGGGAGAGGTGAGGGTGGGGGTTCAGGAGGGGAGGGGCGAGGGGAGAGTTTAGGAGGGGTGAGGGGGAGTTTAGGAGGGGAGGGGTGAGTTGGGATTTTAGAAAGTGTTGGATGGTTCATTGAAAACGAACATTTATTGCAAAATGAGTTTCTTGTGATTTTCAAGTCGGAGATCTGTTTTAAAACGTTAGAGGAGGGATGGAATACAGGTGAGTTTTGGGAATGTAGAAAGGAAGAACTGTAAGAGATTGAATTTTTTTTGAAAAGGATTGATTTGATGAGCGAATTGAAGAATGGCTTTTAAAGAGTAAGAAGAAAAGCATGTTATAATATACAACAGAATACAACACTACAGGGGAAAGTTTAAACATTTTTAAATGAAACCATGAAAACTATCTGAGAAATTCCGTGAAGTGAGGGCATGAAGGCTAAGGGGGATGAAGGTTTCCAGAACATGTTCAGAATCAGGAACAGAAGAATAGGGTGAGCCAGGTGAGCAGTGAACGAAGGAACAGGGAGGTATATAAGCAATTGTGTTAGTACCGGAGGAGGGGCCTACATTTTAAATTATTCATTAAGATTTTTTTTTTTGAAGGTTATGTGAAAGTGGATCTGTGGAAGAAGGAGAAAGGTTGAAGGAGTATGGTGAAAACTAGAAATGGAAGGTATCGGCTGGAGAGGGTTGAGATATGAAGGAAGGAGAGAAAACGGGTGGGACGAAAGACGTGGTCGTGGTCGGGAGAGGGGGAGTGTATCTAGAGTCCCTTTATACAGAGAGTTACGACATGACAATCCGGAAAAATACAGTCACGTGACTCAGGGAGCCATTTTGGGGCCAAATTCGCGTTCGCTTAACTTCTCGCGTTCGCGTGTTATGCAAGTACAATCGATTCGACTACCTACGGAAGCCTTAGTTCACTGAAAATGCCGGGTTGTTGTGCATTTGGATGCACAAATAGACATGACAAGGGTTTCAAGATGTACAGATTCCCTTCAGATCCCAATAGACGTAAAATATGGGGGAATAAAGTCAGCCGTGTGGGCTGGAAGCCGGCTTCGTCTTCAAAGCTTTGCGTGGTAGGTCAAGTTACTGTTCAGTCCCATGTATTGTATTCCTTTAACACAGGGAGCACCCGGTTCCCGTAGAGAACGGGTTAACCCATCCTTCTTATCCTCCTCTCCAGAGAACGAGTTGAACTTATGTTTGGTAAGGTAGAGAATGACCTCATGGACAAGAACAATGTCAAGAAAATGTTGATGGAAAAGGCACAGGAATTGAGTTCTGACATTTCTCTACCAGTATGCCACAATCTCAAGGAAAAACTGATTAACAAGTTTATCAATGCACGACTGCATTTTTATTGCAAGAAGAAAACAAGTGAATTGAAAAAGGAAGCCGAAAGAAAGAAGAAAGGAGGGGAGCTTGGGAGCAAGAGTATGGCGATGAGGAAACTGGCCAAGAAAGTAAAGTGAATTATTTAACTGTCACCTTATAGAGATTACAAGTAATTCCCGCAACAAGTAGTCAATAGCTGTCATTGTAACATAGTGAAAACCGTTAATTTTTTTGTTTGAAAACATTGGATACTTTGCTTGACAGTACATTGTACTGTATTTTCTATATTTCTATTTAGAAAAAGAACGTTCAGTTCACAATATGCCAACAGTTTGATAATAGCTAGTATTAGGAATCATTTCTAGAGAATGGTTATGAATGGTTATGTTGTAAATTCAACAGGGCTGGACAAAAAAAAAGAAGTCTCTGTTTGGCATTATTGTGTATTCGTGCATGCATCTTAAGAAATAGCTTGCCCATGTAGCATATCCACTTACCCTGTATTTGGTCTTGCCATTTTTTTTTTCAGGGGAACACAAAAGTTCTCAAAAAATTCCACATAATGCAATGAAAGTTTTAATGATTGTAAAGATAAAAAGCAGGAAGTTGCTATTCATATTGGGGTCTCAAACCTTACAAGACCTCTAATTTGTATCGTTCTTCAAAATGGTAGAGATAAATGCTAAAAAAAAAATCATCACATTTTAGAAGTTGCGGAAGGCGAGAAGACTTGGCCATTTCGTAGGGTTCGAAGCTTGTTTATTCAAACAGGAATCACCAGCACACTCTAAACTCGAACGGAAGTGGTAAAGCTTTTATAAAGCCAAAACCCTCTTCGGAGGGCGTGGCTCCCACAACCGCGCGTGCGTCACGTCCAACAAACCAAAAGCCCTACAGGCCCATGCACGTGGATTAGACCAAACATAAGGTAACCGTCACATGCGGATAAGTTAACCGCGACATGCGAATAAGGTAACCGCTACATGCGCCCCCCCAGAATTCACTCCACGGGCGTGTACGTAGTTCGCAGGCGCGCTCGGCAGTGCCGAGAAGGCTTGAGCAGTGCTCGGTCTCAGTACGCGTGAAAAAACGCAGCCATGGGGTTGAGCCGACGGAGAGGCTGGTGATGTCCTCGGGGGAGGCTGCCGAGGTTCCTCGCAGGCCTCCCGAGGTTTCAGTTCGCGGGTGCAGTGCCGAGAAGGCTCAAGCAGTACTCGGCCTCGGTGCATGCGAAAAGCGGTTGAGCCAACCGAGGGGCTGGTCAAGGCCTCGGGGGAGGCTGCCGAGGTTCCTCGCGGGCCTCCCGAGGATGCAGAGTCGGAGAAGTAGTTGCGCGAGTTGCAGCTTTTTACACGCGAGCTGTAGCTGTAGTTGTAGAGTGTAGTTGCGTGAAGGTGACGAGCAGCAGTGCGCGCGAAGGTAACGAAGCAGCCGTGCCGCCAACGTCAGTGCGCGCGCAAGAGATGAGCAGCAGCGTGCGCGAAGGTAACGAAGCAGCCGTGCCGCCAACGTCAGTGCGCGCGCAAGAGATGAGCAGCAGTGGCACCCACATCCCGTAACTGCATCCCTTCGGAGGGTCCTGGAGCAGGCTCGCCCCTCCGGTTGTAGAGGAGCCGAGTGCGGTGCGTGAACCACATGGCCACTCGTCGTTGCCAACTCCGGCAGTTCGATCGAAACTGCCGTGTTCGTTTGCAAACCCCGAATCCGTTCGGGGGCAGCCGGGGTCACCAGTTTAGAAGTTGCGGAAGGCGAGAAGACGAGGCCATTTCGTAGGGTTCGAAGCTTGTTTATTCAAACAGGAATCACCAGCACACTCTAAACTCGAACGGAAGTGGTAAAGCTTTTATAAAGCCAAAACCCTCTTCGGAGGGCGTGGCTCCCACAACCGCGCGTGCGTCACGTCCAACAAACCAAAAGCCCCACAGGCCCATGCACGTGGATTAGACCAAACATAAGGTAACCGTCACATGCGGATAAGGTAACCGCGACATGCGAATAAGGTAACCGCTACAACATATTGCAATTTTGACAGCTGTACTACGTTTCATTTATTCTGATTGTACCTGGATCTGTTGCTGAATGTGGTTAACTAATGAAAAGAAAGCTGAAAAGGTTAATTTACAGTATGTGTGCATTGACCGAGAGCCTGTGTGTGTGTGTGTGTGTGTGTGTGTGTTTTAATGTGTTGATGTTTGTGTGTATGTATGAGTTTATTGGCTCTGAAAACTCATTAAATTTGTTACAGTTTGATAATGTTTACTTTAAAGTCATTTCTTTCAGACAAAACACATGTGTGTTTTAATGTGTTGATGTTTGTGTGTATGTATGAGTTTATTGGCTCTGAAAACTCATTAAATTTGTTACAGTTTGATAATGTTTACTTTAAAGTCATTTCTTTCAGACAAAACACACGTGTGTTTTAATGCCCCCCCCCCCCCCCGCTTTTCTTATCCCCTTAATCGAAGAGGTTAAAGATTATTTTAGGTTACAAGACTAGTTTGTCACATAGTATGTTCAAATTCTCTCCAGGCATCGTGAGTAACCCAAATTATTATTGCCAACATCGCGATAATGAGGATTCAGAAATCACCCATTTTCTCACTTCTCATCAACCGCTCATTTTTTCAGACAAACTAATATCCCATTATAGGCAATCTGGAACATAATGGAGCTAATACTCATAGACCTACATCTCGATACAATTTTTAAAAAACAAAAAAAACATTCACCGTACTCCCTAACCCGCCCCGTGTTTGTGCAGTGGTGCATTGCATTATACACGCATAGCTCATAGTGCACTGTGCATGTGCCGGTTCAGTGGTTCCGCATAATTGGCCCCAAAATGGCGGCGTATTCTCAGTTGTCGTAACTCTCTGTATAAAGGGACTCTAAGTGTTTCGACCCCCACCCCCCCTGGGATTTCCTTTCGAGGTCAGATTCAAGATGGCTGATTGGCGACCATTTTGTTACTTAAATGTGTCCCTGTAGCGGCTGCCGCTGAACATACACAATCGCCTTACTCCTGCCGAGGACGCAACCACGGAGCGATCGCTGTGCCGGGCTCGCCCAGACCGCCCGGAGACGCTCAGTCTCGCCTATCCCGGGCATGCCCGGACTCGCCTTTCCCAGGCTCACCCGGCCCGTCCGGCGACACCCAGTCTCGCCGTTCCCGGGCATGTCCAGACTCGCCCAGGTCTCCCGGACACGCCCAGTGGCGCCTTTTAAGGGCAAATGCTCTGGCATGAGATATTGAAGTGCTTGTATATAATGCTGCCCGATAAACGGGCTTTTCAGTTTACCCGAGTTGATTTGATGCAATAAAGAAACTCGGACGAATTCCAGCTTTTTGTCGCGTCCATTCTTTCGATTCGAGTTGGAGCACAGCTCCTTCATTGGTGACCTACCGACATGGACACGGCAGTTGCCCTCAAACTGCCTACCTTCTGGGAGGCTCACGCGGCGGTTTGGTTCGCCCAGGCGGACTCCCAGTTCGCCCTGCGAGGCATCACCGCCGACGACACCCGCTTCCATCATGTGGTAGCAGCACTCGGCTCAGCCAACGCGGCCCGTGCCCTCAGCCTCCTCCAGCACCCGCCACCTCGACCCAGCCAAGCTCGCCGTGGCCAAAGCCGAGTTCGACGCTTTGGAACACCTCGGCATCGTGCGGCGCTCCGATAGCGCGTGGGCTTCGCCACTACACATCGTACCGAAGCCGGGGGGCGGCTGGCGCCCATGTGGCGACTACCGCCGCCTTAACGATGTTACCACCCCCGACAGGTATCCGATCCCGCACATTCAAGACTTCTCCACCCGTTTGGCAGGGCGGGTCATTTTTTCGAAGATCGATTTGATACGGGGATACCACCAGTACCTGTCAGGCCGGCCGACGTCCCAAAAACGGCCGTCATCACACCGTTCGGCTTATTCGAATTCCTTCGAATGCCATTTGGCCTCAAGAACGCGGCTCAGGCGTTCCAGCGCTTGATGGACGGCGTGCTGCGCGACCTGCCATTCCTCTTCGTCTACCTGGACGACATCCTCGTCGCCAGCGCGTCCCAGGCCGAGCACCTCCTCCACCTCCGAACACTGTTCGGGCGCCTCAGCGAGCACAGCCTAATCGTCAACCCGGCCAAATGCCACTTCGGCATGACGGCCGTTGATTTTTTGGGCCACCACATCACCAAGAACGGGGCCGTGCCGCTGCCTACCAAGGTCGAGGTCATCACCGCGTTTCTGCGTCCCCGCTCCATCAAGGCCCTGCAGGAGTTCCTCGGAATGGTGAATTTCTATCACCGCTTCGTGCCCTGCGCTGCTCAGCTCATGCGGCCCCTCTACGAAGCCCTCCGGGGCAAGCCGGCCAAGCATGACGTCGTCTCGTCCGCAGCCATGGACGCGGCATTTACAAGCTCAAAGCGGGCCCTCGCTGACGCAACACTGCTCGCTCACCCGGTGCTCAACGCTCCCATCGCCCTCACCACGGATGCCTCCGACTACGTGGTGGGCGCCATACATGAGCAATGGGTGAACGGGGTTTGGCAGCCACTCGCTTTTTTCAGCCGGCAACTCCGGCCGAACGAGCTCAAATATAGCACGTTTGACCGCGAGCTCCTCGGTCTACACCTGGCCGTTCGCCATTTCCACCACCTCCTGGAGGGCCGACCCTTCACGGCTTTCGTCGACCACAGCCATTGGTTTACGCAATGGCCAAAGTCACGGAGCCGTGGTCGGCCCGCCAGCAGCGCCACCTCTCCGCCGTGTCGGAGTTTACCACGGACATCCGGCACGTTGCCAGCAAAGACAACGCCGTGGCCGACTGTCTTTCTCGGGCCAGCGCGAACGCAGTCCACCTCGGCGTGGACTTCGCGCTTATGGCGGCTGACCAGACCACCGACACCACGGTGCAAGCCCTCCGGGCAGCGGACACGGGCCTCCGCCTGGCCGACGTCCCCTTCGTGGACACTGTCCTGCTCTGCGACGTCTCCCAAGGCCAGCCTCGCCCCATCGTGCCCATTACCTGGCAACGCCGCATCTTCGCCTCCCTCCACGGCCTTTCCCACCCGGGCCGGAAAGCTTCCCAGAAGCTGGTGTCAGCGCGATTCGTCTGGCACGGCCTTCGACGGGATGTCCACGATTGGACCAGCACCTGCACGGCCTGCCAACAGGCCAAGGTCCACCGACACACCCAGGCCCCGCTGGCACCTTTCACCATGCCCGAACGGCGTTTCGACCACGTCAACGTGGACCTGGTGGGCCCCCTCCCCCCATCACGGGGTTTCATACACCTGCTCACCATGGTGGACAGGACCACCAGGTGGCCGGAGGCCGTTCCCCTCGTCTCCACCACCACCGCCGACGTGGCGCAGGCTTTCATCGCCACCTGGGTCGCCCGTTTCGGCGCACCGGTGGACATCTCTTCGGACCGCGGGCTGCAATTCACCTCCGAGCTGTGGGGCGCGGTCGCCCGCAACCTGGGGGTCAGGCTCCACTGTACCACGGCCTACCACCCCCAAGCCAACGGGTTGTGCGAGCGGTTCCACCGTTCCATGAAGGCCGCGCTCATGGCCGGCCTTCAGGACGGCGGCTGGACCGACCGGCTACCGTGGGTCCTTTTGGGCCTCCGCACGGCCCCCAAGGAGGACCTCCGGGCGTCCACCGCCGAGCTGGTCTACGGCCAGCCGCTACGCGTCCCGGGCGAATTCGTGCCCGATGCTACCAGTCCCTGGTCCGCAGCTCACCAGCGCTCGTACCTCCAGGAGACCGCCCGACGGTTTTCCCCCATGCCAACGTCCCACCACGGTGACCCCCAGTCCTACGTCCCCCCAGCGCTTCGCACAGCGGAGTACGTTTTTGTGCGTCATGACGCACACCGGGGGCCACTCAGGCCGCCGTACGACGGACCCTTCCGGGTCCTGCGACGGGACGACAAGTCCTTCGTCATCGACGTCGGCGGCAGGTCGGACCGGATTTCGGTGGACCGCCTCAAGCCGGCGCACGTGGACATTGACCAACCACCTCGGTTGGCCCTTCCTCCACGGCGAGGCCGCCCCCCGTCCACGGTGCCTCCCGCTCGACCACCCACCCCCACACCGGACCCCCCCCCCCCCCACCACCCTCCAGGGGTCGCTTCGGCCGGGTCATCAGGACCCCCCTTAAATTGACCCTGCTGGTGCAAGTCGATTCTGGGGGGGCGTGTGTAGCGGCTGCCGCTGAACATACACAATCGCCTTACACCTGCCGAGCGACCCGGCCGAAGCGACGCAACCATGGAGCGATCGCTGTGCCGGGCTCGCCCAGACCGCCTGGAGACGCTCAGTCTCACCTTTCCCAGGCATGCCCGGACTCGCCTTTCCCGGGCTCGCCCGGCCCGTCCGGCGACACCCAGTCTCGCTGTTCCCGGGCATGTCCAGGCATGCCCGGCCTGTCCGGCGACACCCAGTCTCGCCGTTCCCGGGCATGTTCAGACTCGCCCAGGTCTCCCGGACACGCCCAGTGGCGCCTTTTAAGGGCAAACGCTCCGGCATGAGATATTCGAGTGCTTCTATATAATGCTTCCCGATAAACGAGCTTTTCAGTTTACCCGAGTTGATTTGATGCAATAACGAAACTCGGACGAATTCCAGCTTTTTGTGGCGTCCATTCTTTCGATTCGAGTTGGATCACAGCTCCTTCATCCCCAACCATTTATTGAACATGCATCGTCTGATTTTGTTCAGACTTGGCACAAAGACGACACGTGGGAGTATACATATGCAGAAGATTTTGTTTTGTAATCCGACAAAAGATGACCGACTGACGGCCTTTTAACGCCTTACAGCAAAATTACTGAAACCATGGGGGCTCTGACATTTTATTTCGTTTTCTTCTTGTTTTTTTCTAGGTTGAAAAAAACATCTAAAACACTGTAAATAGAGAGATCTCGCAAAGCTGCTCATTTTAACCTCTATAAGTATATACCCTACTCAACACAAAACCAGTCAACAAGAGGATGCCCCAGGGGGGGGGGGGGGGGGGTCGATACACTTTAAGTAGTTGAAGATGTCTTGTTCTTTTTACAAATAATAGGCGAGCTATAGCTGTAATCCTGAACAAATTGTAAATTCTTGCCCTGTCTGACTGCAGGGATCAGGCAACGACAATTGCCACCCACCATATCCCTTGTCAAGAGACTGTTTTAGCAACAACGACGCTCTTTAAAGAGTGTATAGTCGATGCCACTGATGATGAAACACACCAGACTGGAGCACCACCATTTAATATGACCAATTGTCCATCCAAATTGCTGCTTTATGCTATTACAAGTTAATAATATATGCATAGATTTCCTCTTCCAAAGCAACCATGCACCTGTTCCTATATTCCGAGCTGGAACTTTGTGTCGGCACACTCAACACTTTTCGGTTTTTTCAGTACAGGAATGTTATCAGTCGGATCAGGTTAGCTCGTCTCCAATAGTCCTTGAGCCAGACCAAAAGTAATGCTCCGGCGGGGGGAGTAATTCTCATTATGATTTTCCATTAGACCAATGTCTCAAGTGTCAGAAAAGGTGTGATGGACATCTGAGAACGGTAGCTTAGTGCCCGGATGGACGCCATCTTTGAAACCACCCAGCTCGAAAATGCCCATTTGGTGGGGTACATTGTTGCACGTGTATCTGGACTTCTATACTAGCTATCGATGTGCGGTTGACGACTAAATATACGTCCGATGTGTACCGTCTAAATAAAAAATAATATGAAGCATTTTGTTTTAGATTAATTATTATAAAAATCAATTATCGAAAAAAAATCATATATTTTTCAATATTTTATTATTAGACTTGTACTTTTTTTTAGTGAAACAACACTGGTATGATTTTCCAAATTATGCATTGTGCTACACCGTTTATCTGTCTATAAAAATAACTCAAAAACTAAAACATATCATCCACCACGAGTTTACAACAAATAAATGTAAAGAGGCATAAAATGACTTAGGCCGCCGCTGGCATTATCTATTCTGACGATAACGCAAGTTAGGAATGTCGTACGGAGAGGATTTTAACACCATACGATATCTAATAAGCAGGCGGAAATTGTTACATAGGAAATCTGCACTTTGGTGGCCATCTTGGATTTCAAAATGGCCGCCAATTATATTAATTATTCATTACTAGAGTTTGGAAAGACGTATGGAGCTGATTTTAACACCATACGATGTATATTCCTAATAAGCAAGCGGAGGTATCATTGAACATGTCATGTTTTAGTCAAATAACACCGGTATGATCTTCCAAATTATACATTTTGCTAAACCGTTTATCTGTCTATAAAGATTTTCAGGCAATTTGGCCTGCATTATAATAGAGAACAACATATGCTATACAATATACAGTGCACACAAAGTTAATCATCAGAGTCGCCATCAGAGTCATTGGCATCCTGAGCCACGATAGCATCATCCTGCACCATGTTGGAGCATCCCTGCAGCTTACACACAACAGTGCACTTCAACCCATTCAGTATGCAGGAGCAATCTGACGGTCGACACGTCCTTCTGCATGTGCATGAGATGAGATTCAAGACGACATCTGGAGCTGGTAGACCCGCCATCCATCGGATTGTGAGCGAACCGCCATCATCGAGTTCCCAACCATGTCCTGCTGATGGTGTTGGGACGTCTGGTAGGTTTTCAAGGCTGCGTCGCCAGATAGCCGCCTGATAGTTGGCCCTAAGCGTATGCTGCATCAAGGAGTCTTCACAAGGCGGCAATTGTCCAGATTCGATCTGGCCCTTCTTTGCACAGAACATGTGATAACGGAGCGAATTAACACCGACGATCTTCGTGTTCTTGGCGTACAGCTGACACGTGAAGGCCTGAATGCTATTGAAGACGTCTGTTGGTACATTCCACGAAGATCCCAGATCTGTGAATGCTTGAAGATACAGCTCATTCGCTTGCACAAGCTTCAAAGCCTTTATCTTTCCTTGGCTAGCCAGAGCACTCACAGTGTCACACCCGCTCCATGCATGAAGCCTTGGCAATGCACTGCAAACTCCAGACCCCAATACCGCAGCCAACTTTCCAACGTCGATCATTCTGACTCGAACCTTTGTTCCTCGTCTGATGAAGAGCTGACTATCGATGGTTCTGCTGAGATGAAGACTGATGATCAGAACGTCGGTGTCATCTGCCACTAAGATGATCGTCTTGTAGTGGGTAGCGGCGTGCTTTGCGTGGAGAAACATATGCGTGTCTGCTTCCTCGTGGCTACATTCGAGTGCTTGCACCAACTTCCACCTATCGCGGGTCAGTACCAGACATTTTTCACCACAGGTGACATACAGTGTTCTGTTGCCTAGCTTTTCGCGATTTGTTTCATGTTTCCACGACTCCGCCAGAAACACAACCAGTTTCTCCTTTGTCTGGCTGCAAGCAAGGAGACGCCGCCAGTTCATGATTTTGTGTGCGGGTCTGATCTCGCTGAAACTGATGCCTTCATTTGAACCGCGGTTCACACGCTCAGCTGCTTTGATGGATTCTTCTGTGTATGTGTCAAAGACAACATCGATGCGCTCACTGCCTTGACCAGCGTGAAGCGCTGCAGCAAGGATGCGGTCAGATAGTTATTCGAACGTGTCGTTCTCGCCATGCATCTTTTGTATGAGAGCCATCGCATCAATTATTGTTGCACTTCGCTTGTCAACGTTCTCGGCTGGTTCCACAAGACCTTCCATGTGTTTCGCAAGTGCAGCTTTGTTCGTTTTTTTCATTGACCCATCAACGTTTGCCAAAGACCATGGTAACGGCCCTAGTGGGTGACAAAGGACAAGTTGCATGTCGAGGTTCCTTGTCTTGGCGATGAGTATCATGGTGGCAAACAGTTGTCTGTCAGCTCTCAGGACGATCTCCTTGTTTGTGCCCTTCACAACTTTCTGCTTGATCTTACCAAAGGTCTTCAAGTTTAGCTTGTTCAATGTGTCATGAAAGCCTGTTCCCTCTTCAAGACGTTTCTGGAAGCTTTGATACGCCGCTTCCCCCTTTTGCAGGGTGTTGAGTAGGTCATTAGAAACGTCCTCCCTCGCAGCCGCTCCGGTAGATATACTGAGAAGACATGACGGATCATCGGCAAATGGATTGGTCCAGTCATTTTCCAGTAGATCACAGATAGCTGTGACGCCAGACTCATCACGTTTGATGCGAGAAGTAGACAAGTCAGGGTGCTTGGCGTGAGATGTGTCGCTGCCATTCACAAGGATAGTTTCTCGTAGTTGCCTCAGTGCAGTAGCCCGATTTTCTGCAGTTAGATAGTATCGTGACACAGCCCCTTGTCGAAGACTAAAACCTCGTGTTCCTCCAGCTGTTTGCGTATCTTTGTTTACTGTTTCTTCTGTTGTCTGATCAACAGCGATTCTGGCAAATGGATTCCCTGGTCTAAGCTGTACGGAGAAGTAGCCTTGATTGAAATGCCTGTACAACTCGGGGCATGTTTCGTGGAGTTGCGTCATCTGTGCATAGTACACTGGTAGATATCTAGCATAGTTCACCTTGTTCATTGCGAAACACCAAGGGATCACTCTTCTGACACAAGCCAAGTGAAGCATCCAGTCGCCTTCTCTATCCGCACGAATCAACCCCAGCAGGGTCTCTACCATATCAATATACATCATCCAGAAGCGAGCCAGGTCTCCATGTTTGGTTCGCAGAAAATGTAGGTATTTCGCGAACATGTCAAAGCTCTGTACACATGAATCATCATCGAGAGCAGCAGCGAGAGTCTCGTGGCAAACATCCTCCTTGATGCTGCGAATTTTGAGGTCAGTGCTTCGAATCTGGGGTTCCTTGTCAGGATGATTGCTTTCTATCCACACCTGGAAGCCCTTCCAAATGATGCGCATTAGTGCCTCGTACATCAACTTGTGGAGTCGCACAGCACGGTTGTATTGCTTGCCTTCCAGAACCCTGTTGATGGAACCTTCAGCGATTACTCCTGACTCAACAGCTACATCCCGAAGGCCTGCATCTCCAAACATTTTCCCAATGCTCGACATGAAGTTACAGATGGTATGGAAGTTCCCCATCATGAGCACGATTCTTCCATATCGATCGACATCTTTCCATGCTATTTCGGTCGCCTTAGCAAATAGTGCCTGGTCTAGCACCACCGGTATACGCTCAAGCTGAAGTGATGACATGATGTTCAGAGCTTCTCTGAGGATTTCTTGCACTGTTGCCATATCTGTGGCAGGCACGTTTATAGTCGGCAGGTAGCCAACTACATCTTCCGTCACCTGAACACGATCTCTAGTCATGATGTTGAAACCAGTCCACGAACTGATTGTCTGGTCGCATGGTTCCAGCATGCGAGTCATAATCCATACGTGATTTCGCCATCTAACATGTTCACTTTTAGTTCTTAAGCCACCCACCCCCCCCCCCCCCCCCCTCTGAAATTAATCAGGTCACCGCAACAAATCTCAAACTGAGATATAGAATATAGAATATAGATATAGAATAGACTGACGTCACTTTCGGCACTGGGTTCTGTGGGTTGATTATCGGCGGGAAATTCCAACTGACATAGTTTCGGTTTGTGGAAAGTGCATGCCTTTTCATATATTTTTTGTGTACACTCGTGGTGGATGATATGTTTTAGTTTTTGAGTTATTTTTATGGACAGATAAACGGTGTAGCACAATGCATAATTTGGAAAATCATACCAGTGTTGTTTCACTAAAAAAAGTACAAGTCTAATAATAAAATATTGAAAAATATATGATTTTTTTTCGATAATTGATTTTTATAATAATTAATCTAAAACAAAATGCTTCATATTATTTTTTATTTAGACGGTACACATCGGACGTATATTTAGTCGTCAACCGCACATCGATAGCTAGTATAGAAGTCCAGATACACGTGCAACAATGTACCCCACCAAATGGGCATTTTCGAGCTGGGTGGTTTCAAAGATGGCGTCCATCCGGGCACTAAGCTACCGTTCTCAGATGTCCATCACACCTTTTCTGACACTTGAGACATTGGTCTAATGGAAAATCATAATGAGAATTACTCCCCCCCCCGGAGCATTCACTTCAAAAAATGGCCGGTTGGCTCAAGGACTACAAGCAATAAGCTCACATCTCATGATCTTTTAAATATTTTGCAACCTTTCTCTTCTCGTCTACCTATTCGGTGATTTTGAAAGACTAGCAACGGTACCCGCCCTATGGGCGGGGCTTCAATTGGGAGGCCCAAATGAAAAGGCAAAATATCAGAAATTGAAGGCTTTTATATTTTAAACGATTTATATCAACATCCATTAAATCATATCACGCGCAAATCGTCAAAATCTAAACAGTTTTGTAGAATTTCAATAAAAGCCACATCACTGTTCATATGGGTAAATATTATTCCATCGTGTTTGAAAAAACTGGAAAATTCGAAAATTGCAAAAATTGGATAAAATTGGATAAACAATATATCCTATTTTACTCCCGGGGGTCCCAGGATTACTCACCCAAAATTTCGTTGCGATCGGTTCAGCCGTTTTTGCAGTACCTGGGAACAGACAGACAGACATTTGGTGAATTATAGTAAGATACCAAAGTATAATTCGGAACTATCGTAGGACAAAAAAATGTGGTCTTTTCTTTTGCTTTGACTCAAACTAAATTCTTTGGAAATAGAACCCAAACTAAATTCTTTGGAAATGCAGGACAATTTTCAACCAGGGTTGAGTGTTGTGTGGCAACAAGGTACAAGTAAAATGAATAACGAGTCTTGCTTGCAGAGGCTAATGTCGATCCACATCTGCGACATGTATAACAATGGATGAAATAAACAGAACGCTGATTGAGGTAGGCCTCCGTGGGAAACAACATGAAGGTGACGTTTCGAGTTAATGCATGAAACGTCAGCTTCTCCTTACTTCTCATGGCAGTCAACAAAGTTCAAGTAATTTAGAGGGGGAGGAGGAGGAGGTGAGTTATGTGGTCCAAATCATGAATGGAGATTGTTTTTAATGACCATTTAGGATAAAAGATATTTTTCCCCTCATATTTGTCGATCAAATCTCAATCTCAATTTACTGTAGTTAATTACCAATCCAATAACCTTTCAATATACAGCACAAGTATCGAAACTATTCGAACCACATATATCAATTGTTTTTAAGTCATGGATAATTCCAAAATGGAGTATTCAACAGTTGAATCCTGCGAGCCATAAAGAAGAAAAGAAGAGTACTATACAAAGAAAGAACAGAAGTCCACATTAGCTGTAGGTAAGGTGAAATTCTCCCACAATTATCCCTGGGAGACTGCGATTTTCTGTTGAGCTCTTATCCCAATGGATGTGCCAAAGCAAATGTCAGCGATTTTCTGCCTGCAATCATTGTCATCCGCAAAGTCTCTATGGGGGCTGTTTTCATACTCTCATTATGTTATTAAAGCAGAACATATGGCTAATTACACGATCCCTGTAGATAGAGATGTGATGCAAATTTTTAGGAGAAAATGTGACTTTCTCCATGCCACTGGCATAGCAGTATGTGATGAAGAAAGACATATTTTTGGGGTATGCTCGTGGAGGAATGGGCGGGGGGGATTCTTTTACAAGTGCATGTGATACAAACAAGAATGACTGTGGTCACAACCTGTGACAAAATCCGGTAACGGCCGATTGGGAAATCCCGTATTTAATGCGCTATTAAAAAATTAGCTCAACACCTGTGATCCATGTCAGCCTCCCCACGGTTATATTAGAACGAGCTGGTTCGCCACACGGTCATGGATTGCTTAACCCCAATATGGGACCATTCAAAAATTGCGTAATGCTATGTTTTAAGTAATTTGCATAACATAACGCTTGATTACTGTGCATTCTGATGGGCTTGATTAACCTCGCTATTAGTCGACATATGATTAGATTTTTGGGGGTCCCTCATCATGAATTGAATAACACCAGACCCAAACAAAGCCATTGGAAATCTGACGCAACAAACACGGGCAGTGTATAATCGGCAGAGGCCTACAGGCCGAATGTGTTAGGCCCACCAGAAAACCAAGGTGGCGGCGATATCATTTTATCTCGGTGCTATGGTGGGTGGAGCCAAGTGACAGATGTGGGTGTGGTTCGGCAGCTGTCCGACTAAAATGCACATTCCCAAAATTGATCCCCAAGAAGAACCCCAACAACAACAGCAACACGTTTGGAGTGGGTCAGCTCTTGTAAACCTGTGACATGTCGCAGGTAAAAAAAAAAAGATAGGGTCAATGCCCCTGCGCTCACCTGGTAAAACCAGGAACCACTGGTTGGCGTGGATGAACCACAAAATATGTAAATTAGCCGATTGTTTGAGCAAACTTGTGAAAGCACCATGCAGAGATTATTCCTACCAAGTTACTTTTAAATCAGGTAAATACTTTTTGAAATGTCATAAGTAGGGATCCTGGAATGGTAATGACCTTTGACCTTTAAATTTACCTACTTAATATGCAACTTTTTGATGGGGTTTGAAGTCATCAGGAGGCCTTGATCCTCAGCAGAAGTTTTACAAATTTTGGTGAAAACAGGACTAGACTACTGTTTTAGCATCATGGGTGATGAACGTTGTGGTCAAGCTTATTTGGGGGGAGGGAATGGGAAGAGGAGGGTCAACCCCGGGCCCACTTTGACCACTCCCCGCACCCCCATAGACCCCTCAGAGCCTAATTTTTTTGAACGCCTTGACCAAACTTTAGTACATCATGGGTGATGAAGGTTGTGCTCAAGTTCCATCAAAATTGGGTGTGTAGTTTCGAAGAGGAAGGTCCACGTATTTACATACTGACTCACTGACTCACTGATTTAGCGATGCTAATGCCTCACCTGAATTAAAATTTAAATACAGTAATGTATATCTTAATCCAATTGGATGAAGACATATTAAAATTAATTAGAGGGCCTTACTCTTGACATAGCTCTGGGATGGATCACGACCGGTGAAGAAACCTTTCAATGCTGGAACTATTCTTGGACGGGTCGCCACTTCGACGCAGAATGTCTACATTACTGTACAATGATCCAACTATCGATAATCAAAAGCAGAGGCTACAGAATGTGCAGACTGTCATGCAATGAGTTTGATTCGTGCATCAAAGTTCATGCTGAATATTGTAAAATGAAGAAAATAAGCCAATGTAAATGCATACAACAGTGAGAAAACCGAAAGATTTTTGAATATGGTAAGGTGATAAGCTGATGGGATTTGAAGTATTTGCAAGTTCTGAAGAGATAACCAAGTTTCTTGGAGACAGACTTAGCGATTTTAGGATGTAAGGCTGTTTGGAGAGATTGCTGAAGATGGTACACTGAGCATATTATTAAATGCTGACTGCTAAAGTTGAGAGCTGCACGTGAGAAGAGGAGGGTGGCTGTGTTGATCTGGCTAGAACTAGATGTTAGGACGGTTTGAATCTCTGAGTTTTTCTTCTTCTCATGTTGCTACACTTTCCCAACCACAGCAAAGCACAGACTCTGGCACAGGAGTTGAAAATTTTCAGATTGGCTGGTCTGCAAGTCAGAGAGAGCAATCTAGGAGATGCTCCATTTTTTAGGAGCATCTCCACAGTTTGATTATATCCCCACTTCTACATAAGGGCTCTGCAGCATCCCACCCCAGTCTGGAGGAGATTGAGAGACAGCTAGGTTGGTGATGTCTCAAAGGCTCCTTTTGGCAGGAACTCCACAGGGTCAAGTGACAGCTTTTGGGGTCTTGACTGCAGGTGCGTTGAACAAGCATCTATCCTGCAGCTGTGGGCATTACCATCCAGGGACTGAACATCATGAAGGAAGCTATTCCTGGACTTCTACCTCTTGGTTAGTTGCTCATGTTGGAAGGGTGGCTGACGAGAATCACATTCCTGCTTTGTTATTTATATTTTTTGAGGAGACTACCCTTTTGATCAGTGGTGAGGCAATAACCACATACCAAATAGATGTTGTTCACATGTGCTGGTTTAAGACAACTGGAAATATCTCTGAAGTCCATGTTGAGGACTGATTCTATCTTCTTGGCATGGGAGGAATGGCCTGAAATAGGACTAACATATTCAGCTGCCAAATAGCACAGGGCAAGGGCAGTACTTCATATGGTCCCTAGGTCTGTTCCCCATTTGGAGTGGGTCAGCTTCCTCAATATATTTTAACTGGCTCCTACCTTTGCCTTTGTCGTGATGACATGATATTTATAGCTGAGAGTGCGGTCCAGTATAACTCCAATGAATATTGACTTCGAAATGTGTCAGTCTTCTCCCATACCAGCGGACATCAAGCTTTCAATTTGCATCCCTGTTCTTAAGATGAAAAACACTGATTTGCATCTTCTCTGAATTAGCCCACAAGTGCTTGACAGCATAGTATTTGGCTAATCCAACTAGTGCATCAATGAGGGACTTGACTGCTCCATCTTTTCAAAGCATTGATCCTGGGATGCAATACAGAGATAATTGGCATACAGTAAAGTCTTGGGATTTTGATGTATGGGTTGGTCATGTATATAGACATTAAACAGTAAGGGTGCAAGAACACTGCCTTGAGGTAGTCCATTCTTCTGTCTACGCCACTGCTGCGATTACCCCCAAAGTGCCCCAAATATATGTCTACTGGCCAGTGTGTGTTTAATCAGTTCTGTCAGTCTTGCATCTGTTGTTATCTGGAACAACTTCTGCACAAGATTCCTGTGATTGACTACATCATATGCTGCAGACAGGTCAACAAATGCAGGATAAGTTATCAGTCATTTCTCATAGCCATCCTCAATTTTGGGTGAGATTCCGGAGCTGCCTTGTGCATAACATTCCAGATCTGAAAACTGCTTGCTCAGAGATGAGCTGTTGATCCACAAAGGGGACTAGATGATTTATAATGAGTCTCTCGAAAAGTTTGTATGTTATAGAATAGAATAGAATAGTTATTCTACCGACTCCTCTCTGGCCTTGCCCCCCCCCCCCCCAGCTCTCTCTGGGCTCTGTCCCCCAAATATTCCTACAGGTCGCACAAGATCTGCCTGCAACCCTCTTATGGTTAAACTGCCAAAATCAAGACTTTCTGCTCACCTTCACTCCTTCATTCCTCTTTTCTCCACCTCTGGAACAAACTCCCTCACTCTCTTCAATCCCACTCCACCCTCCAAGTCTTTAAAACAGCTGTTCACCACCATCTCTTATCTTCCCCCATCCACAACCTTGATCTTTTCTACCCCCGCTAATTTCACTCCAAATCCACTTTTTTGAAATACCAACTTCTGTCCTGGAAGTCCTTGGTGTCATTGTGTTTTATACTTCTCCCACCCCCCCCCCCCTCCCCCCATTCCCACGCCTCCTCCTCCCAGGCCCTCTCCCTCCCATGCTTCTCCCTGCTCTCAGGTGTTGTGTTTGTGTGCTTCCCCTCCTCTCCCCATCTTGTCTTCCACTCCCTCTTTTTGTATGTTTTGTTTGTCTGGTTGATTTGTTTGTGAAATAAATGTTAGCTCTTTCACGAGCCTCGATTCAGTATTCAAAAAAAATGTGTGGCAAAGCAGGGAAATGAGACAGAAGCTCTTGGGGTTATTGGGAACTCTTCCAGGCTTCAGTGTCACCACTATTTTTGCTTGGCTCCACAGCTTTGGGATATTGTTGGTGGTCAAGCAGCTGTTGCACATCTCTCGTAACCACTGAAGACCTACTGGTTCTAGGTGCTGGATTTGTTTACAGAGGATGTCGTCTTGTCTGGCAGCTTTTCTTTTGCATCACTTTGATGCCAAGTAGGACTCCACTCATGGTGAAATGTCTGGTAAAGTTAGAGTCTTCCAGGTCATCATTAGCAGGCCTTAGAAGTTTAAATCTGTTGGGCCAATGACCTGAGTTTCCTCGACTGTTCATGAGGAGCTGGTGAGAGGCATGATCTGCTGTAATCTCATACAAAGGTTGTGCTTTAGTAATTGAAGTCTTGTTTTATGTAAAGTGAAGTTTTAGTGCAGGAGTGATTGAAGAGCACCAATGGAGGATGATATTGAGATCACGATTGATCGAGGCAAAAGATGAGGCAATCGTCAACAAGGGATTGTGAGGAGGTCTACTGTAATGTATAATTGCTGAAGGAGTGGAGATTGAAGGATTGGAGGAGTGGAGGATTGGAGATTGGGTTGTAAGAAAAGGAATGGACATGGTTGTTCGTAACTGCGAAGAGGTCATTGATGAAAAGGCCTCTCCCCCATTCCCCCCACTCAAGTGAAGGGGTCTGAATACTTTCTGAATGCACTGTAGCTCGGCGAGATTTTTAAAATAAGCTTGGGACACACCTAACTTCCCTCGACAGCCAAAATGCCCAAAAAGACCAAGACAATCATGTTTGTATTGGTGGACATTTTAAGTGCACCCTCCAACCCCAGCTCGACACGAACAGTGCAGAGCCCCATCCTGCCTCCACAATCCCCCTCACCAAATTTTTCAAACGAATGAATTTCACAGATATATGGCGGTTACAGCACCCATCAATCAGGCAATACACATGGTGTCGATGCATACAGAATAATATTGTACTCGCTCGCTTGGACAAGTTTTATGTTAATCCTCCACTTGAACGCCTTGTTCTGTCATCCCAAATTTGCCCATCAGGATTCTCGGACCACAGCGCAACATTTCTCAAAATTTCTGCCCCCTGCCCGAAACACAAGAGTGCTTTTTGGAAATTTAAGAATAATTTACTAGATGATAGTATCTTTAAGGACATTTTTCCGGAAATTTGGAATATTCTAGTTGCCTCCCAAGGGAATTTCCCAAACCTCAGACAATGGTGGGATAATGCAAAAACGCACATCAGACTGTTCTGCCAACAATATCGTGCGTATGGTGTTCAAGACGAAAAGAAAACCACAACCTTACTTGAAGATGAAATCCTGGAATTAGAGGAACAGCTTCAGGGAACCGCAAGTGTGAGCTACCAGGAAATGAGGCAGCAAATTCATGGAAAAACGGCCTTACTGAATTCCATATCCGAAAGGCGAGCACAAAATGCTTTATTGCGCCTGAAGATGAGGTACATACACGACCTTGATGCTCCAACCAAATTCTTCTTCAGCCTTAAAAGGGGGGCCTCTTCGTCAATGATTACACGCTTGCTGCATGATGCGGATCTCCTTTATGAAGTACCAGCTGTACTGATGACTGATGAACTACCAGCTGTGTGCATTGTCCGCCACCTGAACGTGTTTTCAGTGCGGAGCGTTCGGACATTTAAAACGCTTTTGTCCCAAAGCCTCGTGTGTCAGGTGTGGGGGAAAAAGGTCACACTGATGCGGTGTGTAAGGAGGAGGTTACCGTTACTCCACAAATTAACATTCCTATTGGGAAGGAGGTTAACGTGACTACACAAACTAACATTCCCAACGAGGAGGAGGTAAACGTTAATGCATGGCTTATTGTTCCCAATGAGGGTGAAACCAGAAGCTCAATCGCCATATTATTCCTCCTCGGCAAAGCGTTGCTATGGATACTGAGTCTAAGTTGATGACTAGTAAACGAAGAGCACCTGATGAGTCGTTTACACCAGGTGCTGTTAAAAAGGTTGTACTCGATGTGCAGACCTTCCGTGCAGAAACTCTTCAGGATACTCCTGAAATCTCAGTGCAAAACGTGGACCAAATAAATAAAACGGAACACCTGGGGAAGTGTAACGGGATTCAAATGGTACAACAAAGTGCTTCCATTACCCACACGGACGAGGGTGATGAGGTAAATATGGCTGACAGTGAGTCAGTGAATGATACGTCATTGATCCGACCACATGAAGGTGATCAAACTATGGTACAACATAATTATGCCCATTTTGCAAATGAGGGTGTGAACACAAATCCACAGGAGTGTGGAAACAATGATTTGACTCCATTTGAGGAAAGTCGTAGTCAGGCTGCCGGTGTTTCCCAAACCCAGCACTCTGGGGACCCCCAGACCCTGGCAGACTTGTTCACAAAACAGGAATGGCTGAGGGTATTGACCCAGACCCCTTTGGAGCAATGTCGGACTTATCGGAATCAGAAGAGGAGGTGGATGTGACGGTTGTATCACAATCAATGGTAGATCAGCCCCAAGTCGCTCCTCATCTTGTTCTATCGTTTCTCAATGAAACGTACAGACAACGGAATGTTGTCATTTTTGATCATTTCCCCGACTTGGCTTCCTTTATTCAGGCTGCAAAACTGGTCCTAAAAAAGTCTGAGGAACTAAACCTAACAAAATCACAGTTTCATCGACTAAAGAAAATAATAACAAAGGCAAAGTTTGAGTTTTCTCAGCGTCAGACAAAATTCACAAACAAATATGAAGACACTCAGTCTTGCAACTCTTAATATAAATGGTGGTGGGGCGAGTAACATCCGCCAGATCCAAGTAAATAGTTTATTCAAACGGAAACAAGTTGATGTGATCTTACTGCAGGAAACTCATATCATTGAGAAGGTTGAACATGACTGGGGCAGCATTTTTAAAGGTAAATGCTTCTTCAGTAACATGTCGTCTGTATCTGCTGGAGTTGGGTTCTTGTTAAAAGCAGGACTTGTACCTGACTCTGGCCTTTTTCAGGAGGTGAAAAAAGGCCGGTTTGCTTCCCTGGAACGTGATTAATAACCTAAAATTTATTATTTTTAATGTATATGCACCAAGTAAAAGTACTGACCGTAAAACTTTCTTTACTGTCGTGGTAAACCAATTAAAATTGTTTGACCTCAATCAGTGCATATGCATGGGGGGTGATTCTAATTGCACGTTTGAGCCCAAATTGGACAGGAACTCACCAGAACCACATCCCGAAGCCCATGGTGACCTCTCCCATTTCCTTTCCGTCGTGGATTTTCTTGATGTATGGTGCTTGATACACCGAAATGACCAACAGTACACATGGTGTCGATGTTCCAATGGTCAAGTGTCCTTAGCGAGGCTTGACAGATGGTACATCACCCCACGTTTTAGGAATATGATAACCTTCTCAAATATTGTCCCGTCTATCTTCTCCGACCACCACATGGTCACTATGGGCCTATCCTTTCCTCATTTTAAACATACTAGTGCCTATTGGAAATTTAATACTAGTCTTTTGGATGATGCCTTTGTTAAGGAAGCCTTTCGCAATCTATGGATAGCAGTAGTTGAAAAAAAAGCCCCGTTTTGCTTCCATTAGCCTGTGGTGGGATAATATGAAAACCCATATAAGGCTGTTTCGTCAACAGTTTAATTCATATGTCACCCATGAAAGTCGAGTCGCACTGGCTCGGTTAGAAACTGGAATTCTAAAACTGGAGAACAAACTGGCGAAACAAGAGAATGAGGCAAACTATAAGTTACTCCTTGAAAGAAAGACCCAACTTAGAGAACTATTGCAGGAGAAAGCTGCAGGATTATTAGTTAGATTAAGAATAAAAAAATATTAAAATATCAGATAGCCCGAGCAAATCCTTTTTTCACCTCGAATCCGAAACGAAGCCAGCTCGGCTTATTTTATCAATTATGGCCCCAGTGAAAATGTAATTGCAAATTCTGATGGGGTAAAAAATACCATTAGAAAGTACTATTCAGAACTGTTTACAAAAAAAGATGTTTGTGAGGATAAGATGAAACTCTTTACCTCCCATCTCCCATCCCTGACTGAGACTCAACGGCTGGAGCTGGATGTGCCGTTAACCATTCCTGAATTAGAATGTTCTCTGGCTGAAATGGAATCTGGAAAAGCTCCAGGAATTGATGGCCTACCAGCTGAGTTTTACTTGGAATTTTGGGACCTTTTAGGTCCAGAACTCTTAAATATAATCCAATAATCCCTGCGAACTGATGCAATGCCATTAAGCCGAAGGAGAGCAGTGGTGAGTCTCCTCCCAAAGTAAGGAGATCTCCGGTGGATGGAGAATTGGAGACCAGTTTCAGTATTGTGCACCGACTACAAACTGTTTTCTAAAGCGATGGAAAATCGTCTGAAGAAAGTCATTGGTGCCCTGGTCCTACCCGATCAGACTTTCTGCATCCCCAGTCGATCCATTTATGATAACATTCTTTTAGTTCAGGATTTAATAGGCACTTACCACGATCAAAATGATTTTGGAATAATTTTTCTAGACCTTGAAAAAGCCTTTGACAGTATTGATCATGTTTTTTGTGGCGTGTTCTGGAAGCATGTGGCTGTGGGGTTAATTTCAGAGCCTTCATATCTCTATTGTACACTGACATCTCCAATGTAATTAAGGTAAACAATGAACTCGTTTCCCCCATACAGGTTCAGAGAGGGGTACGGCAGGGTTTCCCAGTCTCAGGATTGCTTTTTGCGTTCGCAATGGAACCATTACTTTGTAAGCTAAGGGAGAATATCTCTGGCCTGATGTGTTTCCCAAGGAATCCACCACTGACTATATCAGCGTATGCAGATGATGTGTGCATCATAATCAGAAGCAAACAGGATATTGATGCTCTTGTTAAATCCTTGAGAACCTTTTTCCAGGCTTCTTCCCTGAAAGTTAATTGGAGGAAAAGCAAAGCTATTTGGGTGCCATACCTTAATAGTTGCATCCCTGTCTCGACACATCTACCTCCTCTTCCGGAAAACTTAGAATGGAAGGCAGATGGTATCGACTACCTTGGTGTGTCCCTTGGTTCCACACAATTTATGGAAAATAATTGGGAAGGCTTGATTGGAGAAATGGAGAGGAGACTGAACATGTGGAAAAGAGCCCTACCGCACCTTTCATTTAAGGGCCGTGTCTTAGTTGCCAATAACTTGGTTGCTGCAACTTTATGGCATCGTTTTATTTGCCTACAACCACCGGAAGTGCTGCTTCGAATGATCCAGGCCAAACTTGTGGACTTTTATGGGGGAGGCAATCATTGGCTGCAGCCAAACGTAATATGCCATACTTCATCTGAAGGAGGCCAAGGCCTTGTTCACGTGAAAGCCCGCCTCATGGCCTTTCGCTTGTGCTCCATTCAGCACCTTCTATATGTTGACCACCTGCCAAACTACCCATTGGCCTGCCATATTTTGCAACAGGCAGGCAGACTCAGCTATGGTCGTGAAGTATTCCTGACCCACCTCAAGTATGTGGATACATCAACACTCCCTATATTCTACCAGAGCCTTCTAAATGCCTGGAAAGGTCTTACAGTGAGTCGCAAAGAGCACACATACTCCCCAGGGATGTTCGAAGTTGAACCTCTGTTTTACAACCCTCTCTTCCCTGATGTATTCTAGAGCCGTGATTTGTGCCAACGCTTCATTGATGCAGGCATGAACAAAGTATGGCACCTACGGCCAGGCTCTGGTTTACGGTGGAAGACTGTGGAAGAAATTTCAAATATGACAGGAATTCGGTCCAAGAGGACAATCGGCTTAATATTGAGGAAAGTCGTACAAAAAGGTCATCAGCTACGGGTATTATGGACTCAAAATACACATGGACATCCTGATGAGTCATATTTCCCTAAACTGATTTTTAACTCTTCCCCCAGAGAACTTCCACCTGTTAGCACAGGGACAAATGAGTTGCAAGCTGCAAGCAGCAAGAGCCTGTATAGGTGTTGCGTGTCCCTAATTCTTGGTGTTTCTCCATTAAACGGAGTAGCACGCTGGAAGTGACTACTTCCTGCCAGGCCCCCACTGAACCTGTATGGGAAGCGATGTATTGTAAATGAATCACCAAAAGAACAGGGGATCTCCAGGGGCGCATTGCCCACTGGATCATCCCATGCAATACATATGTGAGGAATTTTGCCTCAATATCTGCATGCTGCTCCTTTTGCTCTGTAAATGAGGATGTATTTTATTTTTTCATTGGCTGTGAAAGACTTTTTCCATTATTTAACTGGTTGAACTTTGTGTCACACAAATTGAATTTCAGATTTACTTTTCGCTCCTTTAGTTTTGGGTTCAAAAATAAATGTACACAAGACCAAAAATATGAACTGTTGTGTTTTTTTGTAGCTACAGCAAAACTTGCTACATACTTGTCCAGAAAGGAGAAGCGTCACGGTAAACCGCTTCACCAATTCAACGTCATGACGTTTTTCACTGCGCTTGTTTCTGCAAGGGTAAAACGTGAATTAAATTTTTCCAAGACCATGGCTGAACTTGAGGTGTTTGTGGAAAAATGGTGTTTGGAAAATGTTTGTGAAGTTCGACAAAATGAGTTGGTATTATCTCTTTCTTAAATAATCAAGTCTTTCTATATTTTTGGTAGTATTGCTTTATTTTATGTTTTTGTAAAAATGAAATGATTAATTGTTATACTCGTTGTTTCCTTACTTTCTTATTCTCTCCTGTTTTATTGGGATTTTTTTTTGGATTTGTAAATTGTACGTACACACTTTTATATTTTTGTAATAAAAGTCTCTCTCCCCCCTCTCTCCCTCTCTCCCGCTTTCCCTCTCTCCCTCTCTCCCTCTCTCCCTCTCTCCCTCTCTCTCCTCCCACTTTCCACAGCTGTTGCCCGCACAAGTGTAATCACAGTTTCCCAGTGCTCAGGGTCTCTGTCGGTTCGCGTTGTGTGTGCTGTCTTCCCCTTTTCTTCCTGTTCTTTCTCTCTCCATATCGTCTAAGTTATGGTGTCCTTTCTATCACCTTGTCTGATCCTTTGAGAGAGAGAGAAGAGCATTCGACGGTTTCTCGGTACGTTGTTGTTTTCCATTCTGGGTGGTGCCTTCTATCGATCGACCTACCGGTGTGTATAATTAGTTTATTGTGGCGGACACGGAAGCCCACTGGCGTGGTGACATCATTCCGCGCACCAAGTGGGCGGCGGCCACGCCGAGGGGTAGGCGTGGCCTCAGGATATACACCGGGCGCGCAGCCCGGAGTGCGCCAGTGCTACAGTGACCTCTTGTCAATAAAGACTCTTTTGTTCTACCCGCGTTGTCCGCTTCCTTCTTGGTAAGCAAGGAGCGCGCGTAGCACCGCGCTTTAATTGGTGACCTCCGACGTTCTGGTCAGCCGTCGCTGACCACCCGACATGGCAACCAACGCGGTAGCAATGAAGCTCCCCGAGTTCTGGGAAGCTCAGGCGGAGATCTGGTTCCTGCAGGCCGAAGCCCAGTTCAGGCTTCGAGGCATCACGGCGGACGAGACACGTTACTGCCACGTGGTCGCCTCCCTCGGGGCCAGCACGGCCGCCCGCATCGTGTCGGTCCTGAGGACCCCACCGGCCAACGACAGGTACGAGGCGATCAAGAGTCTCCTCCTCACCACGTTCGGCCTTACGGTGGACACAGGGGCCGATCGCCTTTTGGACCTCCCCGACCTCGGGGACATGCGACCGTCAGTCCGTATGGATCATATGCTGGCGCTCATGGGCGACGAAACCCCGAACGCCCTATTCCGGGCGTTATTTCAACGCCAGCTGCCGGCACGAGTCCGCCTCGTGTTGGCCGGTTCTGCCTTAACGGAACCCTGGGCGCTCGCTGCCGAGGCCGACAAGTACTACGCGGCTTTGGACACGCAGGCAAGTCTTGGCGCGGTCGCCGCGGCTCCCGAGGCTTTCCCTGATGCACCGCACTTCGTATCCGCCGCCACGCCCCACCCACCACCGCCGCCGCCGCGAAGAAAACCGCGGCCTTTGCCGCCGCAGCCGCCCACCTGGTGTTTCTTCCACGCCAAGTTCGGCCACGAGGCTCGGCAGTGTCGCCCGCCATGCTCATTCGGCAGGTCGGGAAACCGGCGAGCCGACGCTCGGTGGCGGCTTTGAGCGTCGGCAATTCAAACAGCCTCCTGTACATAATGGACACCTTGTCCGGGCGCCATTACCTGTGCGACACGGGAGCGCAGGTGAGTGTCGTTCCTGCCGGTACGTCCGACAAGCAAATCGCGGGCCGAGGTCCCGCGCTGCTGGCGGCCAATGGTATGTCTATACGCACGTACGGAAAACGCTGTCTCTCTCTGCGGTTCGGAGGGCAGGTTTTCCGTTGGTCATTCGTTATGGCCGACGTGCCCATGGCACTGCTCGGCGCAGACGTCTTATGTGCTAATGGATTACTGGTGGATGTAAAGCGCAGAAGGCTTGTCCAGGCTGAGACGTTCAGCTCGCTCGCGTGCGTGCTGCCCGGCTCGTTGAGCAGCTCACAGAGCGGCTCATCGAGCGGCTCGCCAAGCGGCTTGCTGAGCGGTTCAGTTCTGGCCAGGTTCATCTGTACGCTTCCGGCACCGGACGAATTCACCCGCCTCCTCGCGGGTTTCCTGGCCCTCACGCGGCCCACTTTCTCGGCGGGGGCCGTCAAACACGGGGTGGAACACCACATCCCCACCGCCGGGCCACCGGTCTACGCCCGGGCATGCCGCCTCGAGCCGATGAAGCTCGCCGTAGCTAAAGCGGAGTTCGCTATGCTGGAGCGGCTCGGCATCGTGCGGCGCTCCGAGAGCGCGTGGGCATCCCCGCTCCACATCGTGCCCAAGCCCGGCGGGGGATGGCGACCGTGCGGGGACTACCGGCGCCTCAACGATGCCACCACCCCCAACCGCTACCCCATCCCCCACATCCAGGACTTCTCCGCCCGGTTGGCGGGGATGTCCTTCTTTTCAAAGGTGGACCTCGTAAGCGGCTACCATCAGGTCCCTGTCAGGCCAGAGGACATCCCGAAGACGGCTGTCATCATGCCATTCGGGCTTTTCGAATTTCTTCGGATGCCCTTCGGTTTGAAAAATGCGGCTCAGGCGTTCCAGCGCCTAATGGACAGCGTCTTGCACGGCTTGGATTTTTTGTATGTCTACCTGGATGACATCCTCGTCGCCAGCACGTCCCGCGAAGAGCACCTTCACCTCCGCACGCTCTTCAAACGCCTGGGCCAGCATGGCCTCATCGTGAACCCCGCCAAGTGCCGGTTCGGCGTCACCGGCATCGACTTTTTGGGGCACCGCATCACCAGGCACGGGGCCGTCCCCCTACTGGCCAAGGTGGAGGCGGTGAAGGGGTTTCCGCGCCCCCGCACGATCAAGGGGCTCCAGGAGTTCCTGGGCATGGTAAACTTTTACCATCGGTTCCTGCCCCGCATCGCCCAGCTCCTGCGCCCCTTACACGAGGCCCTTCGAGGGAAGCCGGGCAAAGGTGACGTTACCTGGACGAGCAGATAGATGCGGCGTTCTCGTGCGCGAAGCTCGCCTTGGCCAACGCCACCATGCTCACGCACCCTGCGCCCAATGCACCGATCGCCCTCACCTACGACTCCTCGGACTATGCGGTGGGCACAGTGTACGAGCAATGGGTGTGTGGTGCCTGGCAACCGCTGGCGTTCTTCAGCCGGCAGCTTCGCCTGCCCAAACGCCGTTACAGTACCTTCGACCGGGAGTTGCTTGGGCTTCACCTGGCGGTCAGGCACTTCCGCCATCTGCTCGAGGGCCGTGCGTTCACGGCCTACGTCGACCACAAGCCGCTGGTTTTCGCGATGGGCAAGGTCGCCGAGCCATGGTCGGCCCGGCAACAGCGTCACCTCGCGGCCGTGTCCGAGTACACGACGGACATCCGGCACGTCGCGGGAAAGGACAACCTGGTGGCCGATTGCCTTTCCCGGGCCGTAGCCCACGCAGTCCACCTTGGCATCGACTATGCCCGGATGGCGGCGGACCAGGCCGCCGACCCCGGGGTCCAGGCCCTGCGGACCGCCGTCACGGGCCTCCGCGTCACCGAGGTGCCCTTCGACGGCGCGGGCACGGCCCTCGTTTGCGACGTCTCCCTCGGGCGGCCTCGCCCCATCGTGCCCGCAGGCTGGCAGCGCCAGGGTTTGACGCCATCCACGGCCTGTCCCACCCGGGCATGAAGGCCTCCCAGAGGTTGGTCGCCGACAGGTTTGTCTGGCATGGCCTCCGGAAGGCCGTCCGCGGCTGGACCAGGACGTGCCTCGCATGCCAGAGCGCAAAGGTGCACCGACACACCCAGGCTCCCTTGGCCCCGTTTACGGTGCCAGAACGTCGGTTCGACCACGTCCACGTGGACCTGGTGGGACCTCTGCCCCCCTTGCGGGGTTTCACCCATGTCCTCACCATGGTGGACTGCACCACCCGGTGGCCGGAGGCCATGCCTTTGGCAGTGACGACGGCGGCGGACGTTGCACAGGCGTTCATCGCCACCTGGGTCGCCCGGTTCGGCGCCCTCTCGGACATCTCGTCCGACCGCGGCCCCCAGGTCACCTCGGAGCTCTGGGGGGCGGTCGCTCGGGGGCTCGGGGTCCAGCTGCACTGAACCACGGCCTACCACCCCCAGGCCAAAGGCCTGTGCGAGCGCTTCCACCGCTCCTTGAAGGCCGCGCTCCGGTCCACCCTCTGCGACGGCGGCTGGGTCGACAGGCTCCCCTGGGTCCTGCTGGGCCTCCGGACGGTGCCCAAGGACGACCTGCGTGCCTCCGCGGCAGAGTTGGTTTTTGGACAACCACTGCGGGTGCCGGGCGAGTTCCTCCCCAACCCCACGGCACCATGGTCCGCGGCGCAGGAGCATTCCGCGCTGAAGGAGACCGCCCGGAGGTTCGCCCTGGTGCCGACGGCGCACCAAGGGCACCCTCCTACACACGTCGCCCCGGAGCTCCGCACCGCGGAGTACGTCTTTGTCTGGCACGACGTCCACCAGACACCACTGCGGCCCCCGTACGACGGGCCTTTCCGCGTGCTGGAGACCGGGGTGAAACATTTCACCCTGGACATCAGCGGCACTCCTGACCGGGTCTCCATAGACCACCTCAAGCCGGCCCACCTCGACGTGGACCACCCACCGCCGGTGGCTCGGCCCCCGCGTCGGGGCCACCCCCCTGCGGGCGGACCCCCGGCACCGCCCAGCACCGCCGGCACACCGCCCCCCGGTCCGGCACCCATCCCGGGTACAGCCGGGGGCATCCCAGCTGGCATCACTGCACCCCGGACGCCGCCAGTCGCCAGAGGGCGCTTCGGCCGGGTCATCCATTTGCCCTGCAAACTGGCCCTCCAGGTGCGCGGGAATTCTGGGGGGGCGCGTGTGGCGGACACGGAAGCCCACTGGCGTGGTGACATCATTCCGCGCACCAAGTGGGCGGCGGCCACGCCGAGGGGTAGGCGTGGCCTCAGGATATACACCGGGCGCGCAGCCCGGAGCACGCCAGTGCTACAGTGACCTCTTGTCAATAAAGAGTCTTTTGTTCTACCCGCGTTGTCCGCTTCCTTCTTGGTAAGCAAGGAGCGCGCGTAGCACCGCGCTTTATTATCACGTTTATCTCATTTCTATTTATTTTTACTTATACCTTTTCTTTTCGTTTATATCGCTTTCATTTTCTCGCTACCTGTCGAGGTTTGAACGGTGGTAGCTGCTTTATTTTCATATATCTGTCCATTGAATAATTATGACGGGTCAAAGTTCACGTTACGCTTCCTTTGAAGTACTAACCCGAAAGCACGGGATCGTGTGTGTTCCTCCGTTGGAGATCGACATGGAGAAGTTAATATTTGCTGTTGGCGAGATCGTCGGCATCGAGAATGTTAAAGCGGTTTCGCGCATGAACAAACGTGTTGTTTTTTTCGTCTCCGAAGTTCTGAGGGTCGCGCAAGTCGTGGAGCGCGGGGTTTTTTTCGACCCCGATATTTACGTCCCCTTTCCCCCCCTGGATACTCCTGCAAAAAAAGTTGTGATTTCGAATTTACCCCTCTTTGTTAAAGGTGAACAAATCACATCCCAATTTAAAAAATACGGAACGGTTGTGTCTCCGATAACGATGATTCCGTTTCGAAGTCAAAACGACAAACTTAAGCACATTATGTCGTTTCGCCGAATTCTCTACATGATACTACCTGCGGGTGTTTCGGCGTTCCAGGCGATACTCCCCTTCAAAAATTGACGGGCATACTTACATGGGGTATGCTAACACGGAAACCGTGGTGTGTTTTGGTTGTGGTGAATTCGGCCATGTAAAAAGATCTTGCCCCAGAGACATGCCGAATCAAGCTACCAACAAAGGTCCCTCAACCCAACAACTCCCAACTCCCTCAGGTAACACTACCAACGTGGAGCCAGCAGCTTCAAATGAAGCACCTGCTCCTACAACCAAAAGTACCAAAAGACCCCTTTCACCCTCAAAGCACCGCTGAACCTGGATCGAAAATTCTGGCTGCTTCAGCCGTCCTTCGTTCCTTTGCTCAGGTGCTCGCAGGTGCTCGTCCCACAACACAGGTCCCATGCACTTATGTGTCGTCAGACTGTCCCTCCTCTGAGTCATGTGCTACCTCAAAAGTATCATGTAGTGACGCTAATGATGCACCTTCTCTTTCCCCTCTTTCTGTCCCCCCTCCTCCCCCCCCCATCCCCCCTCCTTGCCTCCTCCTACCCCTTCTCTTGCCCCCCCTCTTGCTCCTCCTCCTCCTCTCCCTCCTATTCCCGACATCCCTTACCCTCCTCTCCTTGCTCTTCCCCCTCCTCCTCCCCTTTCCCTTCCCTCTGCTTCTTCTTCTTCATCTTCTTCTCCTCCTGCACCACCTCCTCCTCCACTTCCCCCTCCCCTCCCTGCCCTGCAACCTCTAACTACCATTACCAGTGTGCCCCTTTCTGCGTGTACCACCCCTACACTCTCTGAGTTACTTCAACCTTGCAGTACCTCTGCTAAAGATAACATCGCCATTGTTACAACTATTGACCCACCCAAACATGTAACCGCTGAGTTTGTTGCCCCTACCGCACCCTCGGTTTCCCCCTCTGAAACAACCATGGACATCGAGCAAATGGGTGAAGGCCCTGAGGATAATGAGGGCTATGATTTTTTATTTTTTTTATTTTTTTTGTATACTGAATCGAGGCTCGTGAAAGAGCTAACATTTACTTCACAAACAAATCGACCAGACAAACAAAATACACAAAAAGAGGGAGCGGAAGACAAGATGGGGAGAAAAGGGGAAGCACACAAACACAACATCCGAGAGCAGGGAGATGTGTGGAAGGGAGAGGGCCCGGGGGGAGGAGGCATGGGAAGGGGGTGGGGGGGAGAGGGAGAAGTATAAAGCACAAGGACACCAAGGACTTCCAGGACAGAAGTTGGTATTTCAAAAAGTGGAATTGGGGTGAAATTAGCGGGGGTAGAAAAGATCAAGGTTTTGGATGGGGGAAGATAAGAGATGGTGGTGAACAGCTGTTTTAAAGACTTGGAGGGTGGAGTGGGATTGAAGAGAGTGAGGGAGTTTGTTCCAGAGGCGGGAGAAAAGAGGAATGAAGGAGTGAAGGTGAGCAGAGAGTCTTGATTTTGGCAGTTTAACCAAAAGAGGGTTGCAGGCAGATCTTGTGCGACCTGTAGGAATATTTGCGGGACAGAGCCCAGAGAGAGCTGGGGGGGCAAGGCCAGAGAGGAGTCGGTAGAAGACGGAAAGACCACTAACCTGCCTGCGGTGAGTGAGTGAGAGTGAGCGGTGAGCGGTGAGCCCTTGGAGTTAGCTTCATCACGGGAGATTCCAATGATTCTGAATGCTTTGGTTTCAACAGCGTGAAGGCGAGCTAGGTGTGAGGCAGGAGCACCAGCCCAGAGGGGAGAGCAGTATTCCATTGAGCTGCGGATGAAAGCCTTGTATGTGGTGAGGAGCTCAGGTGTGCCAAGGAAGGACTTCGCACGACGGAGGATGCCCAGTCAGCGACTGGCTTTGGAGGCCAGATTTGAAATGTGGTTTTTCCAGGAAAGATCATGGCAGATAGTGAGACCCAAAAGCTTGAGTGACAGAACTTCTTGGAGAGGATTATTCAGAAAGTGGATGGGAGGGTTGTCCAGTCGGTCTTTTCGGAGAGACATCGTAAGAGTGTGAGATTTGTCAGGATTGAAAGACATGTTCCACTTGTTTGCCCAGTCTGTGATTTTGTCAAGGTCTGCAGAGAGTGAGGAGGCTGCAGACTGCCGATCTGAGGGATGAAGAATGGAGCGACAGAGAGTAGAGTCATCAGCAAAGAGATAGAGAGGATTTTCAAGAGAGTCAGAGAGATCATTGATGAAGACCAGAAAAAGCACAGGGCCCAGAACACTGCCTTGGGGAACTCCAGCCTGAACAGGAAGAGGAGATGAGAGAAACCCATTCAGGGCCACACGTTGACTACGACTAGAGAGGAAGTCCGCCAGCCATGCGTGGAGATTTCCATGGATACCAAAAGAGGAGAGTTTGGTGAGCAGAGCGGGATGCCAGACTGTATCGAAGGCACGTGATATGTCAAGGGAGACTGCTCTAATTTCCTGTTTGGCATTGAGGACCTCCATCCATTTTTGAGAAAGCAGAAGCAGCATGTCCAGAGTGGAGTGTCCAGGTCTGAAACCAAATTGATGATCAGAGATCAAGCCATTGGAGAAGAGGAAAGATTTCATATCTGAAGCAATGATGGATTCCATGACCTTGCTGATAATTGGGAGAAGGCTGATTCAGACGGTTGCTCCTCTCTGGCATCAAGTGCATTTGGTGAGAAGCTCCCCCCAGACAGTAGTCTCGGCGGTACAATTTCAACCTCTGATATTTTAGATTTCTTGAAAAAAACCACTCGTAAGAAACGAGTAAACCTGAATGATTTTTTTTTTTCCCCAATGTGCACGCTTTTGTTCAAAAAGCGCAAATCATTATTAAGAATCCAGAAACTGTTGCCATTTCCAGCGCTTCTTGTAAGCAACTGAAAAGACACATCGTTAAAGCAAGGAAACTTTTGAATGAATAATCATCCTTTGTGGGCCACTCTTCTCATCATGATAATAGCAAGTTTGAACATAAACGGCGGGCGCAATCCCCTGCGCAAAGTTCAAACGATGCAGCTGATAGAGAATGAGAAGGTAGACATTCTTCTCTTACAAGAAACTCGCTCGACTGCGAGTTGCATGGCAGATTGGAGGCTGAAGCTGAAAGGCACCTGGTTTTTTAGTAACACGTCCTCGGTTAGTGCTGGTGTTGCTTTCTATATGTCTGCACATCTTCCCGTCTCCTCTCTTGTTTTTAAAGAAATTGTACCTGGATATCTAGCTTCCATTGAATTTTTATATCACCACCAGCAGATGGTAATTGTCAATGTTTATGCCCCAAGTGACAGCACAGCCAGGACGGCTTTCTTCACCGAATCCTTTACCTTCCTTAATCATCTTGCCCCTGATACCCTTTTGTGCTTAGGTGGTGATTTTAATTGCACATTAGACCCAGCCAAAGATCGGAACAGCCCTGAACCTCATCCAGCTCGTGCTAGGCCCCTGTCTGCGCTTCTGTCTCGGAACGACCTTGGTGATGTTTGGCGACTGCAGCACGGGAACACTCAACAATTTACTTGGTGTCGTTGCCTGCTAAACAACTTGTCGCTTGCAAGGCTTGATAAATTTTATAACAGCCTCTCCTTTTTAAACCTTGTTAGTTTTACTGATATTACTCCTTCCGGGTTTTCTGACCATTTTTTAATTAAAATGCGTCTTTCTTTCCCTAGCCCTCAGAGGCATACTTCTCATTGGTCTTTTAATATTTCTCTTTTAAATGATCCCTTTTTTAAACTATCCTTTCAAAATTGCTGGCTTCGGATTCTAGAATCGCGGTATGATTTCACCAATCTTTGCCTATGGTAGGATTATGTAAAGGCACAAATCCGAGTCTTCTGCCAGCAATACAGTAATAATTTTACTAATGCAAAGCAAGCCAGGATATGCATTTTAAAGAAGGAAATTCTTGACCTGCAGGAAAACGCGACCAACATTGACGAGGAGGTACGATGCCATCGGCTTCATGAGAAACGAGCCCTACTGAATGTTTTAACTAAAGATGATGCTCTCGGGGCGCTAACACGACTTCGAGTAAAAGGTTTATCTACCTCAGAAACATGTTGTAAAGATTTTTTAGCTTTGAAAAAGCCTCAAAATCTAATAGATTGTTGCTAAGCGTACGTTCAAGTGACGGACAAATTATTGAGGAGAATGCTTAGTTGAAGTGGCTTATCAGAGACTTATTCAAGAACGTTTTTACTACAAAGGAAAGTAATGATCAAGAAATGTTTGATTTTACCCAAAATCTACCACGATTAGAAGAATCACAGCAGCGCTCTCTAGAACAAGATTTTACAGTAGGTGAACTTTTAACAGCTCTTAATAGCCTTAATGATAATAAAGCGCCTGGCTTTGATGGCTTACCCGTGGAATATTATAAAGCATTCTGGGACTTGCTCGGTCTGACACTTTTAGATGTTTTTAAGTATAGTTCACAAGAGGGTGTGTTACCTCTAAGTTGTCACCGTGCAATTGTGTGCCTTATCCCAAAGAAAGGAGACTTAGTCTTTACAAAATTGGCGGCCTATCTCTCTGCTTTGTGTGGATTACAAAATTCTTTCCAAAGTCCTTGTAAACCGCATAAAGCCCCTTCTTAGTTTTTTAATACATTTTGATCAATCCTTTTGTATTTTAAATCGGTCGATTCATGACAATATTTTTTTAATTCGTGACTTGTGGGATGTCTGTGCTGCACAAAAACAGAATACTGGCCTAGTTTTACTTGACCAGGAGAAAGCATTTGACACTATTAGCCATGGATATGTTTTTCATACCCTAAAACAGTTTGGTTTTGGGGCAGCCTTTATTTCTCACGTTTCATTGCTGCACAATCGTTTTTAGCATTATTAAAGTCAACAACAGTTTATGTGCACTACTAACGGTTGAAAGAGGAGTCCGCCAAGGGTGTCCTTTATCGGGCATTCTCTACTCCCTCTTCATTGAACCTCTATTAATCCGCCTTCGTGCTAGTTTACCAGGTTTTCCTGTGCTGCCAAATGAAAGGCCAATTGTCACCTCAGCATATGCTGATGATATGTGTGTTGTGGTGCGTAGCAGTGATGATGTCACCATGCTACTAAATAATCTGGAAAAAATTTCCTCGGCATGTACAACTGCAATCAATTGGAACAAATGTAAAGCTTTATGGATTGGCCACCCCCCCCCTCACCCCCCGCTGTTGGTTTGCCTTGTCTTCCCAGAGGCTTGCAGTGGGAGAAGGAAGGCACCCTTTACCTGGGTGTGTACATTGGCACTCCAACGTTCATGGCAAAGAACTTGGTTAACACAGTTAAGAAAATTGATAATAGGCTAGATAAGTGGAGAGGAATATTATCCACATTGTCATACAGAGGACGTGTCCTCGTAATTAATAATGTAGCGGCTTCCTTGTGGCACAAAATGATTGCTTTGCACTTTCCTGAAGCACTGCTGCTGACACTCCAGAAACACCTACTGGATTTCTTCTGGGGCGGCAAGCATTGGGTCAAGCCTGAAGTCCTTTGCCTTCAATTGGCAGAAGGTGGCCATGGCCTCAGACATTGTCAGCCGACTAATGGCTTTTCGAGTCGCCACTGTTCACCGTTTTCTTTTTTTCACTTCGCTGCCGTGGTGGCTCACTGCCAACTACCTGTTGAAAATGGCTGGCATGCTTGATTTCAATAAGGAACTTTTTCTCATGGACCTGCAACATGTTGACATCTCCCCCATTGCCTCCTTTCTACCAAGACCTGCTGCAAGCCTGGCAGCCTCTCGTGGTGCACCGTGATATGGCTCATTACAACACCAACAACTTCCTCGACGAGCCTATCTTTTATAATGCACTCTTTCCCAACATACTTCGATCACGTGCCTTTGTGCAATGTTTCACAAGTTCTGGTGTGCATGTCATACGAGACCTGCGGGATAACCAGAATTAAACTGGGCACACAGCAGGACATATTGCAACCGCTGTTGGAATGCGCTCTGTAAGGGCTGTCTCCCAGCTCAGTAGTGTATATATGTTGCTTCTGGGACACTCTCATTTTCCCATTGACTTACATGTTAATTTTTCCCCTCCCTCATTGCCCCTAAACACCTCTATTTCTCTCACCCTGTTCTTTACGAACCTTCTCACCTTTTGACATGTTATCCTTATTCATTAGACCACTTAAACAATGGTCCTTCTGTGTGAACCTGTGATCCTTCTGACCTTATGGACCTTTTAACCGTTTACTCTTAATATCATCTGGTGAATCATCTTTGGCCCACTCAAACAATGACCCTACAAATATTTGTTTATGCGTGGGAAATAATTTAATTCTCTTGCCACTCCCTTCACCATCTAATATATTAACAAAAAAGATGTTTGAGTTTGGTTCTTTATTAAGATATTTTAACTGAGCTAAGATAAAATGGTAAACCTCCCTCAATGTTCTTGTTTGAGCGCCTCCAGTGCCACATACCATTTTTAAATTAAAGTATATATTTTCCTGGCAACCATCAAAGTTTTCCGTCCACTCAAAAATATTTCCATCTTTTTTACCCAATTCACCGGTATTTAAATTAATTCTCTTATTTGTTTTGTAAATTTTTTTACCAGTTGTCTTTTCAATTTTACCTATTTGATATTTTTCACATTCGTTATGTTTACCATTTATATACCAAGGTTGATTACACCTCCACCCTTTAGTCTGGTTGGTACTTGGTTCTATCATTTATATAATAGTAAAAAGGCGGCGGTAGCCCGTTAAAATCCCTAACCCCATTAACTTATCACTAATATATGGATGGTTGTTGTTTAATGGCTTATCAGTTTTGTTTTTTGTAATTCTTGCGAGTAAAATGAACCCAAGATTTCTTCTCCATTTAAATCACATAATTTGTAGGTCCAAGGGACTGTATCCATTACATCAATGATTTTAAATAATTCACGAGTCCATTTTTGTGTATAACCTTTCTCAAAATGACTTTTCCATTTGTATATTCTTACAATATCACCAACTTTAAACTTGGGCTTTCTCAAATTAATCTCCTTTTCATATTCTAATTTTGTAAATGTTTCCAATGGTTTTGATTTTGTTGATGAATGAACTGTATTATTGTAATTATCTACAATATCCTGAATTAAATACACCCATTTTTGAGAACCGAGTTGTGTGAATTTTTTATATAATTTCTCTTTTAAAGTACGATTAAAACGCTCAATAACAACTGCCTTTCCTTCATTAAAGGTGCTGTATAATTTAATACCCTTCCCCTTAAGAAATTTCATGAATATTTTGTTATAGAACTCTGTTCCCTCATCAGTCCATAACTTCTTTGGTTTCCTTTTATCCCGATCAAATATTAGCTTAAAGGCTAACATTAAAGTATCACCCCTTTTATTTTTTAAAGGGACAACCCAGGCAAATCTACTCCTCAAATCAATAACGGTTAAAGCATACCTGTATCCCCTGTCATTATTCAATTCAATTAAATCAGCGGACCATATGTGGTCGGTGTATTTAGAATAAACCTTCCTTCTTTTAAACTTTGTGATTATAGGTTTGTGTAATTCTTCAGCCAAAAGCTCCTCAGTCTTGATGACATCATTAGAGCCTAATAGTTTTTTGAGGAATAACCAAGACCAAGTTTCAATTTAGCATTTATCAAATTTCTCACAATAAACCTATCAACTTTCTCTCTCAACGTTGGATTTTGTATCAAAGACAAATTATACAACATTTCACTGTCGGCTTTATGTTTTTCAGTCAACGTAGTGGTTTTCCCATAAGCAATATCATGCTTCATACACACTTCGTCAACCCTATTTGTAGGTTTAGACCAAGGTTTAGGATTGTCAGCCTCATCTAATCTTTTATCCAAGTTTGTTCCTGGACCACAGAAAGAATACCCTGGAAGGTGTAATTCCCCTGGAATTCCAGTTGTTGTAAATTTACTTCCTGACAGAAACTTTTGTATGTCTCCTCCTCTTTTAGGAGAGATGAATTGGCACTTTTTAGAGCCACATACTTGACATATTCCTTTTTGATAAACTCTATTATTTTTAGCTTTAACATAAGAGATATTTTTAGATTTAGTTTTCTTTTTACATTTGAGACAATAACTCATATTTATTTATCAGAAAAATTCCGACAGAGTATCAAAACCTTTTTGGTTTTCAACATATACATTTCAATCTTTATTTTTAAAACATAAAGAATCCTAAGGAATGCCTTCACTCTCTCCTCCATTTATTTACAAATAAAAACTAACTAAAGTCAATGACACCAACATCATCAATCACATAATCTTTTCCTTCTTCTTCTTCTTCTTCACCACTTTCTCGTTTAAATCTCCTCCCTGAAATTGAAGACATTGACGTTGTTATTTTTTAAACCATTATCTTCATAAGAGTTGTTAATTCTTTAATTTCCTCTTCGGTGCGTTGAGATTGATTTATTTGCTGTAATACACTCAATCTTTTACGAATCTCACTGATTTCCATCTTTTTATATTTTTCCTCCCTCTCTCTTTGCTCCCTTTCCTCCCTCTCCTCCTTCTCCTTTTTCTCCCTCTCCTCCTTCTTCTTTTTCTCTCTTTCCTCCTTCTCCCTTTTCTCTCCTTCCTCCTTCTCCTTTTTCTCCCTCTCCTCTGCCTTTTTCTCCCTCTCCTCCTTCTCCTCCCTCTCCCTTTCCTTCTTCTCCTTTTTCTTTCTTTCCTCCTTCTCTTCTTCAACTCCTTCCTCATCCCTTGCTACCCTTGAGTTTGAACCCCAAAGAATATTATACATATACTCATCTGGATTTTGAGATATTCTTGTATCTATAATTATTTTTCTCATAATAGGATACCAATAAGATTTGTTGACGATTTCTAAAAGAGTTTTATATTTCATAACTTTGAGAAGTTCATTTTTATTTAATATTTTAAACAAGTCTCTATTTGTGGGATTAACAATATCAGTATAAGGCCAGTTTTTAATGACAAAATTCCCATGTATATGCTCCAAATCATAAGGTATGTAATACCGAGCACCCTTTTCTTGTAGGTATCCTTGAATACAAAAATTATAATTCTCTTGTTGTCTTCTTCCTGCCATTTATGTATCAGAAATATATGTGAGATTAATATTATGACAGGTAATACCACCCCATCTTCCCACTACCAAATTGGTTTGTATTCCTTGGCTTTCTATCCTTATCTCATGACCTTCCTTCTTTGTCATGCTAACCATCGCTATACTATCATATATCTTTCTTTTCTTAAAACCATGTATTTGTTGTTTATTAATTGTACTTCCACATAAATCCTTATCCTCACCAAGTGGATAATATTCTTCTTTACGAGACTGATTAAAATCATGTAGGTCTTCTATGTTTATTGAAAAAGACCAATTATACCCTAAATCAGGCATTAATTCGCATATTAACTATATGTCCTTCTTTATAAAATTCAATTGTAAGCAGGTAGTTAAATTCAATGAGGAAAGGTGTATGGTCAGTATAACCAGGTGTTGTGGTTGTAAATTTTACTTGTTTAACAAAACGTGCTGTTTTCTTTAAAAATATATATTGTGATAAATCACTTAATCTAATTAAGTCATTCGCATCTGTAGGGTTTGGATAATTGATTAATTTATAAGTATTCTTCATATTAATATTTTTACTTACACTATATTTTTGTCGTTCAGCCTGTGCCTTTGTATAATAATTTGATAAATCAATATCCTGAGAGGATTTTCCAAAGATAGAACCATCTTTTCCAACATAAGTCATTTATATTAGATTTAAAATGATATCATAAAAATTTTCATTATTGTTGAGTTGAAATAATACATATAAACATAATTGACCACAACATTTAGAATTAATTTCTTGAACTTGAAATGTTTGATAAACACCATTCTGTAAGAATTGTATTACTTCAACAGGTGGTGGCATACCATAACTATCAAAATAATATTTATCCTGACTATTATGAATACAAACCCAATGAGAACCATTCTGTGTGACACAAATTCATAATAATATTCTTTGTATTCTTATTTATATGTATTAATTCATCTCTCATACAAATAACCACATTATCAATTTTTAGTGTTTTACAATACTTAGCTAGTTCTATATTTGACGTTGTATTCTTTCCAAATTGTTTAAACCATTTATCCATTTATTTATGAGAAAGATACAATCCATTACCCCGTTTAGTTAGTTTAACACCCGCTTGAGCGATAGAGGAAAGCATATCTCCAACCAACAATCTAGCTTTATCAGGTAGACTTTCAAGTTTTTGAGCAAAATCTACAATTACACCACTTCCACTAATTTGTTTCTCCAACTCCTTGTTATGTCTTTCCAATTCTTTTTGAGCTTTTAGTTGTGCCTTCCTTTCGTTAGCAGTTTTTACCGCTGCTGAAATACCACCAGTCAATGCTCCCGCCGCACTTAAACCAGCAAATAAAGGAATTAGAAACGGGAGAAATCCTCCTCTTGACTCGTCTATTGAATATTTCTTTAACATAGGTTTCGTCATTTTAATTTTAAGTGATCCAACATCATTTAGTGTTTTTACTTGTGTGTGTGTGAGTAAAACATCAATTCTTACAGCTCCTTTTCTTTGAATTGTATTAACATTAATAATACAAGGCTTTTGATTTTGAATACAAGATGTTAATTTATTAAGATTGATTTGATTAACATATACCCCAACCATTTATTTATGAGAAAAAACCTATGTGATATTAATCATAACACCATTATCTGTATTAATCTGTAATTCTGTTTCCTCCAAAAGCAAACAATATGCATTAACCTCTTCACTCTCCCCTCTTTCAATGTATAGAGAAGTATCCACTCGATTAGACTTTATAGTTTCCTTTTGAGAACTCAGGTCAATTGCATAGATTGTATAAAGTTTTTGAAACGCAACCATATCCAAAATAGGATCATTATTACCGTTGCTTTCACACACCTTTTGGTAAGACTTGTAGGCTTCCGCATAATCATTTTTTTCCCAATCAATTTCCAATCTATCTCGCGGATAAAATGTGCCATCAAGAGAAACCCGAAGTTGTTTCACCTTAGCATTATCACTCAGCGCATTATTCTTATTAGTACCGTCCTCTCCATCTGGTTTTTAAAAAATGAGCCAGAGGTATCGTGGCTTTCCTTGAAGAACACCCAAATTCCAAGTGTAGGTAGTGTGTTCCAGTTTAACGTGTTGACATCTTCTTTTAAGGTATGATACATTTAGCGGTTTCTTTGAGTTAAGTCTTCTATTTAACATCTCTTCCGTTTTAAGATTAGGAGTATATTCACTGATATACCAACACAAATCATTAATAACAAATTTATTGTTGTCTCCAAAAGCATTTTCAACCCCAAAAAGCAACCTATTTACATTATCATTCCTTTGTAGTTGAAATCTAATTTTAAGACCATACAAAACTTTGTCATAATCACAAAATCCAAATATACCTTTCAGAGGTACTGCTACGGTAAAACTATTCTCTGGTTTTGTGTCATCATTATACATTGCCTTCCTTTGACTATAACCAGGGTCTGTGTTTGTACCCGTTGACATATCAGGAATAAAACCTTCAACAGCTCCCTTACCCATTCTATCACCAAACGAATATAGTGTAAATTTCATCATTTCAGATGTAGCAGAGACATAATCAACCGCTTCAACCTCTTGTGTTCCAATATACAGGCGAACACTATCAAACATTTTCCAGAAGAAATCATTTACGAGTGTAGCATTAGTATTATTCGCAGCCTTAGTGAATTTAAATTTACACAGCAAGAAACTATCAGCTATATTCAAGTAAGTTTGTTGATTATTTATTTCAAAACTTTTTGTTCCGTTTGAATTCCAGTCTGTTCCTGTTATAGCGTTTACCTTAAAATAGTCTTCCTTTTTCGTGGAGTTTGAAATGATAATTGTATCATCCAAATCATAGATACTATCAATCGCTTCCATACTTGTATTTATATAGTATTAAAATCGTTGAAACCCTGACCCAAGTATTTTAATGATTTTTTGTCGTTATTGTGAAGATAGTTGAGTTTTACCTTTTTTTATTTCTTTGATTGCTTGTAATTTATGAGACTCCTTTTGAGCATCTTTTATACTCTTTATAGCACCCGCAACGGAGCCCACGGCAGAAGCAGTTGAACCAATTAGGTCTTTATGTTTAAGGATGGTTGAACCAATACCCATTAGAGTATCAATTATCCCATTGAAGGAGCTGGGGCTCCCACGTCGATCGGAAGAATGGACGCGACAAAAAGCTAGAATTCATCCGAGTTGCTTTAATGAAATCAAACACTCAGGCACTCTGAAAACCCGTTTATCGGGCAGCAATATATATCGATTAACCCAGGGGGTTTGCCCAGGCCCGGCGCCAGGGGGCGTGGCCCAGCGTCCTGGCTGCGGCCTGGCAAGTTGAGGGCGAGCCTGCCCGGGCGTCCTGGACAAGCCCGGCATGGTGATCGCTCCGCGTCCTTGATAGGTGCAAGGCGATTGTGAAAACCCAGCGGCAGCCGCTACACACGTCCCCCCAGAATCGACTTGCACCGGCAGGGTCAATTTGAGGGGGGTCCTGATGACCCGGCCGAAGCGACCCCTGGTGGGTCGTGGGAGGGGGTCCGGTGAGGTGGTGGGCGGTCGAGTGGGGGGCACCGTGGACGGGGGGCGGCCTCGCCGCGGCGGAAGGGCCACCCGTGGTGGGTGGTCGACGTCCACGTGCGCCGGCTTGAGGCGGTCCACTGCAATCCGGTCCGACCTGCCGCCGATGTCGATGACGAACGACTTGTCGTCCCGTCGCAGCACCCGGAAGGGCCCGTCGTACGGCGGCTGGAGTGGCCACCGATGTGCGTCGTGACGCACAAAAACATACTCCGCTGTGCGGAGTGCTGGGGGGACGTAGGACTGGGGGTCACCGTGGTGGGATGTTGGCACGGGGGCAAACCGTCGGGCGGCCTCCTGGAGGTCCGAGCGCTGGTGAGCTGCGGACCAGGGACTGGTAGCGTCGGGCACGAATTCGCCCGGGACGCGTAGCACCTGGCCATAGACAAGCTCGGCGGTGGATGCCTGGAGGTCCTCCTTGGGGGGCCGTGCGAAGGCCCAAAAGGACCCACGGCAGCCGGTCGGCCCAACCGCCGTCTTGAAGGCCGGCCATGAGCGCGGCCTTCATGGAGCGGTGGAATCGCTCGCACAACCCGTTTGCTTGGGGGTGGTAGGCCGTAGTACGGTGGAGCTTGACCCCCAGGTTGCGGGCGACCGCGCCCCACAGCTCGGAGGTGAACTGTGGTCCGCGGTCTGACGAGATGTCCGCCGGTGCGCCGAAGCGGGCGACCCAGGTGGCGATGAAAGCCTGCGCCACGTCGGCGGTGGTGGTGGAGACGAGGGGAACGGCCTCCGGCCACCTGGTGGTCCTGTCCACCATGGTGAGCAGGTGTGTGAACCCCCGTGACGGGGGGAGGGGGCCCACCAGATCCACGTTGATGTGGTCGAAACGTCGTTCGGGCACGGTGAAAGGTGCCAGCGGGGCCTGGGTGTGTCGGTGGACCTTGGCCCGTTGGCAGGCCGTGCAGGTGCTGGTCCAATCGCGGACGTCCCGACGAAGGCCGTGCCAGACGAAACGCGCCGACACCAGCTTCTGGGAAGCTTTCCGGCCCGGGTGGGAAAGGCCATGGAGGGAGGCGAAGATGCGGCGTTGCCAGGTGACGGGCACGATGGGGCGAGGCTGGCCTTGGGAGACGTCGCAGAGCAGGACAGTGTCCGCGCAGGGGATGTCGGCCAGGCGGAGGCCCGTGTCCGCCGCCCGGAGGGCTTGCACCGTGGTGTCGGTGGTTTGGTCCGCCGCCATAAGCGCAAAATCCACGCCCAGGTGGACCGCGTTCGCGCTGGCCCGGGAAAGACAGTCGGCCACGGCGTTGTTTTTGCCGGCGACGTGCCGGATGTCCGTGGTAAACTCCGACACGGCGGAGAGGTGGCGCTGTTGGCGGGCCGACCATGGCTCCGTGACCTTGGCCATGGCGTAAACCAACGGCTTGTGGTCGACGAACGCCGTGAAAGGTCGGCCCTCCAGGAGGTGGCGGAAATGGCGGACGGCCAGGTGTAGACCGAGGAGCTCCCGGTCAAACGTGCTGTATTTGAGCTCGTTCGGCCGGAGCTGCCGGCTGAAAAAAGCGAGTGGCTGCCAAACCCCGTTCACCCATTGCTCATGTACGGTGCCCACCGCGTAGTCGGAGGCATCCGTGGTGAGGGCGATGGGAGCGTTGAGCACCGGGTGAGCAAGCAGTGTTGCGTCGGCGAGGGCCCGCTTTGAGCGTTGGAAGGCCGCATCCATTGCTGCGGACCAGGCGATGTCGTGCTTGGCCGGCTTGCCCCGGAGGGCTTCGTAGAGGGGCCGCATGAGTTGAGCAGTGCGGGGCACGAAGCGGTGATAAAAATTCACCATTCCCAGGAATTCCTGCAGGGCCTTTATGGTGCGGGGACGCGGGAACGTGGTGATGGCCTCGACCTTGGTTGGCAGCGGCACGGCCCCGTTCTTGGTGATGTGGTGGCCCAAAAAATCAACGGCCGTCGTGCCGAAGTGGCATTTGGCCGGGTTGACGATGAGGCCGTGCTCGCTGAGGCGCCCGAACAGTGTTCGGAGGTGGAGGAGGTGCTCGGCCCGGGACGTGCTGGCGACGAGGATGTCGTCCAGGTAAACGAAAAGGAACGGCAGGTCACGCAGCACGCCGTCCATCAAGCGCTGGAACGCCTGAGCCGCGTTCTTGAGACCAAACGGCATCCGCAAGAATTCGAATAAGCCGAACGGCGTGATGACTGCCGTTTTAGGGACGTCGGCCGCCCTGACAGGTACCTGGTGATATCCCCGTATGAGATCAATTTTCGAAAAAATGACCCGTCCCGCCAGACGGGCGGAGAAGTCTTGGATATGCGGGATCGGGTACCTGTCGGGGGTGGTAGCGTCATTGAGACGGCGGTAGTCGCCACACGGGCGCCATCCACCCCCCGGCTTTGGCACGATGTGCAGTGGCGAGGCCCACGCGCTATCGGAGCGCCGCACGATGCCGAGGTGCTCCAACGCGTCGAATTCGGCCTTCGCTATGGCGAGCTTGGCTGGGTCGAGGCGGCGGGCCCTGGCGTAGACCGGCGGGCCCGTGGTTGGTATGTGGTGCTCGATCCCATGCCGTACTGCGACGGCCGAAAACGTCGGCCGCGTGAGGGCCGGGAACTCCGTGAGCAGGCGAGCAAACTCGTTCGCCGCCGGGACGGTGCATGCCAACTCGGTCGGCGCGGAGCTGCTCAATGTGCATACCAGGGAGCTGAAGGTTTCAGCGTTGATTAAACGACGCCGTTGGACGTCCACCAGCAGTCCGTGTGCGCAGAGGAAGTCGGCGCCTAGCAGAGCCATGGGCACGTTGGCGGTTACAAACGTCCAAGCAAAGCGTTGGCCGCCGAAGCAGAGGGTGACGTTGCGCGGGCCGAAGGTGCGGATAGTCGATCCGTTGGCCGCAACCAAGGAGGGGCCGCAAACCGCGGATTGCCTGTCCTGGTCAGAGGCGGGTATGACGCTCAGTTGGGCGCCGGTGTCGCACAGGAAGCGCCGTCCGGACGCTTTATCCGTGATGAACAGTAAGTTGCCCGTGTGGCCGGCGCTCATGGCTGGTAATGAACGCCGGCCCGGCCGTTTCCCGGCCTGCCGAAGGTGCACGGGGGTCGGCATGTCCGGGCCTTCTGTCCGAACCTGGCATGATAGTAACACCACGCTTGGTCGGGTGGAGGCCTCGGTCGTCGTGCTGGAGGTGGTCGGCACGGTAGAGCGGCCACCAATTGCGTCGGCAGTTCGGCCGTCGACCGTGCCGGGTGCTCGGGCGCCATGGTTGTTGCGTCGGACGGCGGTGGGTCCCATGTCGCCGCTGCGATGCGCCGTCCTGCAGCGGAGATCTTGTCGGCTTCTCTGGCAAGGGCCCGGGGATCTGTGATCGTCGTGCTTGCCAGGGCGAGGCGTACCGGGTTAGGCAGCTGACGGAGGAACAGCTCCCGGAACAGGAATGCCGGAGAGTGCTCGCCGAGCAGTGAAAGCATGTAGTCCATTCGCTCGGAAGGGCGCGTGTCGCCGAGCTCAGGCAGTTCGAGCAGGCGCCGTGCGCGTTCCGCCGATGGGAGGGCGAAAGCATCGAGGAGAAGCTTCTTAATCGCGCCGTATTTGTCAGCGGCTGGCGGGCTTTCGAGGAGGCTCAGGGCGCGGGCCGCGGTAGCCGACCCGAGCGCAGCTACCACATGGTGGAAGCGGGTGTCGTCGGCCGTGATGCCTCGCAGGGCGAACAGGGACTCCGCCTGTGCGAACCAAACCGCCGCGTGAGCCTCCCAGAAGGTAGGCAGTTTAAGGGCGACTGCCGTGTCCATGTCGATAGGTCACCAATGAAGGAGCTGGGGCTCCCACGTCGATCGGAAGAATGGACGCGACAAAAAGCTAGAATTCATCCGAGTTGCTTTAATGAAATCAAACACTCAGGCACTCTGAAAACCCGTTTATCGGGCAGCAATATATATCGATTAACCCAGGGGGTTTGCCCAGGCCCGGCGCCAGGGGGCGTGGCCCAGCGTCCTGGCTGCGGCCTGGCAAGTTGAGGGCGAGCCTGCCCGGGCATGCCCGGGCATGCCCGGGCGTCCCGACCGAGGCCTGGCAAGTTGAGCGCGGGCCTGCCCGGGCGTCCTGGACGAGCCCGGCATGGTGATCGCTCCGCGTCCTTGATAGGTGCAAGGCGATTGTGAAAACCCAGCGGCAGCCGCTACACCATCTCCTTTATTTCGAAATTGATGACCCACACCCCGTTGTCTCTTTGGTGTATAGTATCCTCTACCCACATACCTTGTATAGTATGGTGAAAGGTACATGCCCTCCCCTGTAATTATTTTATATTTTCCCAACTCGTGTTTTCTCACAATAACCATTATTTATTTATTGAAAAACTTCACGTTGGTGAATTCTGATGGATATAATTTCATCATTAAAGGATATCATACGATTATCTTGGTCGGTTATCCTAAAATTTACTCTGTATATGGTTTTTCCTGACACAGGTAAATAGACAAGATTTTTTGGTTCCATATTAAATTTATAACCAATCGGGGTTGAGTATGCACTGAATGAAAATATTGTATTTGTTCTTATTCCATCGTTATAAGCACCATCAATCAAATCACAATGAATTAATACTGAATTTATACCGGAGGATATTTGAATGACATTATCACTTGTAAGACGTCCCGTTAGTTTCAATCTTTTTTGAAGAGAAACCCAATAGCTCTCTGAACGAATTTTCAATCGTGAAATCAACTTTATAATTATTTTTAAGTTTAATCGTTGATTTTGAAGTGTGTTTTTGAATATCTATTACAATATTTTTTGGTTCATCACCTTGTTCTTTCATAAGGTGAGAGACTTCAGAAGATATTTGAGAAATCTCGTAAGCTCCGGGTGAAACGGTTATAGTTTTATATCCACTTCCTGGATTATAACTAAACTTGTTGTTTTTCTCTGTGATATTAAACAAGGTATTATAAGTTTCCATCGACAATAAAGATGCCTCATATGAGGTAAGGGGGTCAAGTTGTAGTGGGTAAGGGAATGAAGCTGTGTAATCGCTCGTTGTGAAATTAAAACTAAGAATTGTGCTTCTCATCTTATTTAATATCTAATAAAATATCTTTGTATTGACATTTATTAATTATTTTCATATTCATCAACTGATCTAAAATGGCTGAGGATTCATTAAAATAATTGTTGTTTCCAGCCTTCTTACTACCTAACAACAATAATAGCCTATTAACTAATTGTGACTAATTAACAGACCCTGGTGTTGGGCTAGCGGCTAGGGTGCCGGCTTAGGATCCTACGATCCTGGGTTCGAATCTCGGTCGATCGCTGAATTAACGCCAGGGGGGTTGACTCAGCCTGTCATCCTTCCGAGGTTGGCTAATTGAGTACCAGTTCACTGGTAATTCTCTGTTTGTCGTTAAAGGCAGCAAAAAGGGTTGGCGTCAGGAAGGGCATCCGGCCGTAAAACATTGCTTCAAAAAGGGGACCGAAAAACAACAACAACCACGGTTCCCGAAAAAGGCCAACCCCTGCTTTGCGGGGAAAAATGGCCTCTAAAGGTGTTTTTTTTTTTGTTTTTTTTACTAATTGTGATGGGTCATTTGGAAGAAAACTAACACCCGAACCAAGCTTACTTAAAGCATCAATAATATGTTTCTCCTTCTCATTCTTCTTACTTTTACCAGCAACAGAAACTCCATAATCAAGTGCATTTAGCAACTCAATATATACCCTATCTTCCTCTCTTTCCATATCAAGTGGTTCCTCAAAATATTTTGAACCGCTGAATCCGGGGTTTGTTAGAAGAAACATTAATCTTGGAGTTAATTTAACATTTGGTTGAGTAGAACTCAAGAACATCAATTCATCATTAAATATCAATACCTTTTCTTTCACAAGATGGAACACTGCTGGTTCTTCTGTTGGAATGAGACCTGCTCTGGTTTTTGAATCTGCCAAATATTCATTGTTTTGAAGAGCTTCCACTACATAATTAGGGGGTTGATTTACCTCCTCAAGTTTCTGAAATAATTCTTCATCATTATATTCTAATTTTCCAAGTTCTTGTTTTGTTATCTGACTAAAATCTTTGAGCATTTGAAGTTTTTTCGGAGTAAATTCTACCGTGGGAACTGTAGGGTGTTGAGTTTTTAAAAGCGGTTTAAAAAATTTCTCTTGTTTTCTTTCAAAGGCTTCTTCACCAGTTAGTTTCTGTCTCCGTTTCTTCTTTATCTCTTCCTGTTGCTTTACAACTTTTGAAACCAACTCTTGATGTTCTTTAAACTTTCTTGCTCTTTCTTCGGTATTCATTTTCTGTATTTATTTATTGAAAAATATCATTTAATGAATTGTAAAGGTCAATGGGAAAATTTTCCTTTTCTTTGTCATTATAGTAAATGTGTTGAAATAAATCCTTTTCTTTAAATATTTCATCAAATTCTTTATTGGTATTAATACGAGTTGTTATTTCTTCTTCACTAATACTTGTATCTCTGCTTTTCATACGTTTGCGTTGAGTCTCCTCATCGATATCAAAACCGAATGATAAAATCTTAACTCCATCACCACACAATTGTTTAATAATTTGTCTCATTCCTTCAGGATTAGTTTCTAAAATCCCAAGACCATTAGATTTTACTTTATTTAACTCACTCTTACAATGTGAATATTTTGTAGAACCAAGAGAGACCTCCTCAAATATTTGACCTTCGTTCCTCAATCGCATATGTTCCTCCATTGAAATGTAGTAATAATCTTTCCCTTCTACTTCTCCTGGTCGCTTTGCTCTGGTTGTAGTACTCACAAAACGAATCATAGGGTGTTTTTAAAAAAAACTTACCATCTTTTCATTTTTACTATTCAAGAGTTTAGATTTATGAAAGTTCTTTCCTGAAGCAGATTTACCCACAAGATTAATAATAATAGTTATCATTTATATATGTAATTATGTTTAAAATAAAAATACATCCTTTAATATCTCATCTTGTTTCACAACAATATATTTATATTTTTCAATCGTGTGTTTCATATAATTTTCAAATTCTTTTTTACTACATAACGTAGAGCAATTATCTCTCCAAAAATTATTTACATCTATTGAATTTAACTTAAATAAAATAAAAGTATTGGCATTGTTTCTTATTGAGCGTCGAAGGAGTTGAAAATATGATTGACTAAGATATATACAATTACAAGAAGAATGTCTCCCTCTTGTATAGTAGCTATCCATTACTGTTTGGTTTCTCTCATTAACACAATCATCAAAGATGACGAGGTTCTTTTTTGATTTATCTAAATCTTGAGGTGAAGGTATATCATCCGTATTATCACTGAGAATACAAGTTATGGGTTTTGGTTTCGATTTTGATTTCTGTGTATCACAAAATAATTGTATTATATCTTCAATATTATAATCATTTAGTTTGTTTTGAAGTTTAAATAAACCGATAATGTCTTCCTTTTTAAGACCTGCATTAAAACCCTGTGAGAGTAGTTGATACTCGGGTTGAAAACTAGACTTTGTAAAAATTATTAAATTATCATAATCTAAAAAATTAGGACCAAGGAGCATCTTTAAAAGTAAACAGGTTTTTCCACATCCGCTTGAACCAACTATTAGACATCTCAATGAATTTGGAATGTTTTTATGGTTATTAAATTTTATCTTATTTTCCCAAACGGGTAAAAAATCATTCATTTATATATTTGGAAAACAAGTCATCTAACTTTTTTTGAGCTATTTTAGAAACTCTATATTTTATCCTGAGTTTGGGTTTAATTTCAAAATAATTCATTATTTTATTTATATAGTATCTTGTATTAACATTTCCATTAAAATTATTTTGAATAATAAATATCATTAAACCCTTATACATTTCCTCAATACAAATAGTCTCTTCCCTTGAAAGAAATGGTGTATTATCATCACAATACTTAACATTCATCTCTCTTATTAATCTTGTAAAGTAATTCATTTTTGGTTCTAATTTAAAAGAGTTATATATTTTTTTATTTTTTTTATTATCATTAATTAAAATTAAATCACAGAAAATACATTGTTTATATGAACCCTCATTATTAAGCCCTATTCTATCACAAGCCGGACAATTCTCTAATTTATCATATGGAGAGTCTGGAAATTCTAAATATCCTTCAGAACTTATCATATTTATATGGTAAATTTTTACTTAAACTAAACGCAAGTTTATTCATTAATAAATACAATGTTTCAAAGCACAAAAGACAAATTTCAATCAATCTCTACTTCGGTGAAAGATATAGAAAAATATGTCAAAGATGTTAAATTGAACAAAGATAAATATGGAAATTTTTGGGTAAAACCAGTTATGGAAAATAACATGAGCCCCTCTATTTCATTTAAAGGAAGAGCTCTAACTATACCTGGAAAGACATCCATTAAAGTAAATCTAACAAAAGTTTCTCCTCTACTCCTGGCAATTTATTCAAAGCTTGAAAAAGTGATTGACCATGATACTTTGAAAAAGAATGATAAGACCATCAACAATACTCGTGGAGAAATTTGTATTTACTTTAATAATCCAAAGGGTGTAGATCTAAGTAAAATGAATGATGTTAATATTTCTTGTGAAATGTCATTTCGTTCTATGATAGTTAGAGATTATTTAAAGATAACTTTTGATATTAAAAATGTAGAGATTGAATCCGTTAATGAAAGAAAGTATATTGGTATAGATGGAAAGGTTTTTTCTGCTAATTAAATATGAGTCATTACAGCAGTGAAGATTTTACTATTTCATTGAACTCGGACGATAGTGATGATAGTATTTCATTGAACTCGGACGATGGTGATGATAGTATTTCATTGAACACAGATGATAGTTATGATACTAATAGTTTGTGCTCAAATGATAGTTATGAGAGTAGCTTTATTGATGACTCTGAGTATGATTCTGAGTATTCATGTGATCGTTATGACTTAGATGATTCTGAGTGAAAAAGTGTTTTAGTTTAAGCACAGCGATATATATAAAACGGAGCTGTAAAGCTCAAAAGTGTTTTATTTTAAGCACAGTGATATATATAAAACACCACGTTTTCTCACGCTATAAATATGGTTTATTGTGTTACTTGCGAGAAGGAAGTAAAATATTATAAGCAACATATTCTCACCGCAAAACATACATACAACATTCTTAACAAACGTTCCCCTCTTCCACCTAAAACAAAACATTGTAAGGTCTGTAAAACAACCATCCTCAAGAAGGGGGTTAAAGCCCATCTTAAAACTAACAAACACTTGTCAAAATTGTTTACTATTAAAAACTCTGATGGTGCATTCAAAGGACATATTAAAATAAGAGTCTTTAACTTCAAACCTCCTGAACCAGAGTCTATAGTTGATGCTGTAGAAATAGTTAAACCTGCTGTTCAAACGTTGATTGAAAAAACACTAAAATAAATGAAACCACTTAAATTTTATATGGGAGTAAAATTAGAAATGACAAAGGACGAAGGAGTTATAGATACACCATACATGAGAACTGAGCCACACTTTATATCTTCATATCAAGATTTTAAAACATCAGGAGTCTATGATGAACTTATTAAACAAGAGCAAGATGTGGATAATTCAATCGTAGGAAGTGGATTCAATATAGGAAAAATTATTTACATAGACATTCATATTCTTAAATCAGATCCTCTAAAAGCTTCTTCTTACATTGATTTACCCAGTGTTATCAAAAATAGAAAAGCAGTTATCAATATCAAAAATAAAGACAATAAATGTTTTCTCTGGTCTATTCTAGCACACTTACATCCTCCACATTTTCATGATGAAAGAGTATCTCATTATAAAAAATATGAGAATACATTAAATACGAAAGATCTAAAGTTTCCGATGACTTTAAATGATATTCCTAAATTTGAAAAGTTGAATAATTTATCAGTTAATGTTTATGGTCTAACAGAAACAAACAACATTCAGGTTTTAAAGCTTTCTGACAATTGTAAACAAACTCATATTAATCTTCTATATTTTAATTCAGACGAAAATTCACATTATACATACATCAAAGATATTACAAAGTTAATAAAACCACAAGTATGTAAAAGAACAAATAAAATATATATTTGTATGCGTTGTCTTAACTTCTTCCATACACAAGAAAGATTAGATAAACATTCCAATTATTGTGGTGAACATAAATCAACGGTAATCAACATGCCTAAAAAAGGCTCAAAGATCACATTCAAAGATGAAAAGAAAACAATAAAACATCCATTTGTTATATATGCTGATTTTGAAAGTATTTTAGAAAAAATTGATACTGCTTCTCCAGATCCAAAAGAATCATACACAAATAAATATCAAAAACATACTCCTTGTGGTTTTTGTTATTATATCAAATCATCCGTTGATGATAAATATAACAAGTTAGAGATGTATAGAGGCTCAAATACCCCAGAGGAGTTTGTGAAACGACTAGAAAAAGACTGTGTTCGATTAACCAAGATAATGAGAGAAACCAATAAACCAATGTCCTTAACAAGTAAAGAAAAAAGGGAATTTATAAAAAACAATGTCTGTCATATTTGTGAGGAGAAAATTGGTAAAGGTCTAAAGGTTAGAGACCATTGTCATCTCACTGGTAAATATAGAGGTCCGGCTCATCAAAGTTGTAATATTAATTATCAACTCCCCTCTTTCATTCCTGTCTTTCTTCATAACAACGCTCATTATGATACACATCTATTTATCAAGGAACTCTCAAAGACTTCTGGAAGTATCTCAGCAATTCCAAACACGGATCAGAAATACATTTCATTCACAAAAACAATTCACACATCTCCTATTACTCATATCAGATTTCTTGATACATTTAAATTCATGGCAAGTCCATTGGCTAACTTGGTTCAAAATCTAAAAGAGTTTCCATGTCTTTCAGAGTATTTTTTAGATAAAGATTTTCTAGCACAAAAGGGAATTTACCCCTATGACTATATGGACTCATTTGAGAGATTCAATGAAACACAACTTCCTTTAAAAGAAAATTTCTATAACAAATTAAATAATAGTCATATATCTGATAAAGATTATGTACACACACAAAATGTTTGGAAAAAATATAACATTAAGAATCTTGGTGAGTATCACGATTTGTACCTCAAAACTGATGTGCTTTTGTTGGCTGATGTGTTTGAGGCTTTCAGAACAATCTGTCATTCTGGATATGGATTGGATCCTGCTCACTATTACACTGCTCCTGGATTGGCTTGGAGCGCAATGTTAAAAATGACAAAACAAGCTTTGGATTTGATAACCGATGTTGATATGCTTTTGATGATTGAAAAGGCAAAGAGAGGAGGAATTTCACAAGTCTGTTCAAAGAGATATGCTAAAGCAAATAACAAGTACATTCCAAATTATGATCCATCGGTAGAGAGCTCCTACTTGATGTATTATGATGCGAACAACCTGTATGGCTGGGCAATGTCTCAGGCTCTTCCTTATGGAAAACTTAGATGGGTAAAGGAAAAAGATAACAAAAAGGTTTTACAAGATGTATGTATCTCTACACAAAAAGAATTGGATGATTCAAAGGTTGGTTATTATTTTGAGGTCGATTTGAAATATCCAGAGGAACTTCATAACCTACACAAAGATCTCCCATTTGCTTGTGAAAAGGAAAGTCCAAAGAAGGAGTGGTTAAGTGATTATCAACAATCATTTAATATAGGTGAATCAACAGAAAAATTACTTACTACATTATATAACAAGAAAAATTATGTTCTACACCAAAGAAATTTGCGACAATATTTATCAAAAGGTCTAAGAGTAGAGAAGATCCATAGGGTTCTAAAGTTCAATCAATGTCATTGGTTGAAGGGGTACATTGATTTTAATACACAAAGAAGAACAGAGTCAAAAACAGATTTTGAGAAAGACTTTTATAAATTGATGAATAATGCGGTCTTTGGTAAGACCATGGAAAATGTGAGAAAAAGACAAAATATCAGACTATCAACATCTTGGAAACAAGCATCAAAATTAATTAATAGACCGAGTTTTACTAGAGCTGAGGTCTTTACTGAGAACTTTTGTGCGATCCATTTGATTAAAGAGAGTATTGAAATGGACAAACCTATTTATATTGGAACATCAATTCTTGATTTATCAAAGTCATTAATGTATGATTACTTTTATAATAACTTGAGGAAGAAATATCAAAATGATGTTCATCTACTTTATATGGATACAGATAGTTTTATTTTGCAAATTAATACTGATGATGTTTATTCAGACATGAAAAAGGACATTAATATCTATGACACTAGTAATTACAGTCCAGAGAGTGAGTTGTTCTCTTCTAAAAATAAAAAGGTGATTGGAAAGTTTAAGGATGAATTAGGAGGAAATGTCATGAGTGAATTTGTGGGATTGAGGTCTAAGGCTTATGCTTATAAATACATTGTGAATAACGTTGAAAAAACTGATAAGAAGTTAAAAGGCATAAAGAAAAATGTCATTAAAGAAACAATAAACTTTAAGGATTATTATAACTGTTTAACAACAAAGAAAGAAGAGTTTAGAAAGATTAATGGAATAAGAAGTTATAAACATAAATTATATTCAGAAGAGGTGAATAAGAAAGCATTGGGGGCTTTTGATGATAAGAGGTTTATTTTAGAAAATGGAATTGATAGTCTCCCTTATGGTTATATAAGTATATAAGTGATAAGTTAAAAAGGGGGGTTAGGGATTTTAACGGGCTACCGCCGCCTTTTTACTATTATATAAATGATAGAACCAAGTACCAACCAGACTAAAGGGTGGAGGTGTAATCAACCTTGGTATATAAATGGTAAACATAACGAATGTGAAAAATATCAAATAGGTATAATTGAAAAGACAACTGGTAAAAAAATTTACAAAACAAATAAGAGAATTATTTTAAATACCGGTGAATTGGGTAAAAAAGATGGAAATATTTTTGAGTGGACGGAAAACTTTGATGGTTGCCAGGAAAATATATACTTTAATTTTAAAATGGTATGTGGCACTGGAGGCGCTCAAACAAGAACATTGAGGGAGGTTTACCATTTTATCTTAGCTCAGTTAAAATATCTTAATAAAGAACCAAACTCAAACATCTTTTTTGTTAATATATTAGATGGTGAAGGGAGTGGCAAGAGAATTAAATTATTTCCCACGCATAAACAAATATTTGTAGGGTCATTGTTTGAGTGGGCCAAAGATGATTCACCGGATGATATTAAGAGTAAACGGTTAAAAGGTCCATAAGGTCAGAAGGATCAAAGGTTCACACAGAAGGACCATTGTTTAAGTGGTCTAATGAATAAGGATAACATGTCAAAAGGTGAGAAGGTTCGTAAAGAACAGGGTGAGAGAAATAGAGGTGTTTAGGGGCAATGAGGGAGGGGAAAAATTAACATGTAAGTCAATGGGAAAATGAGAGTGTCCCAGAAGCAACATATATACACTACTCAGCTCATTCAAGAAGTGTTGCATACCTTCAGAGGACTGGGTCTTCATTTTGATGCCAACAACAATGACCCTGCAATGCATGTTCTCTCCCTTCATCAGGTGCAAATATCATCAGCTGCATTAACAGAATCTGTGTGCCTGTCTTCCTCTCCACTTCCTAGCGCTGAAAAAAAGTGCCTGTACCACCTCTGTGTTGCCATTCGGCATCCTTACGTATGCAAGGATAGGTTTGGATCCCGATGGACAGGGATGTTACCGCCGCCCCCCCCCCCTTGCCCACAATGGGCCACCATGTATGCTCCACCAATTGTAAAACGAACTGGTGATATCTCTTGGAGAATTGTACATATGATTTTACCTACCAATGTTTTATTACACCGTTTTAGTGTTTTAAATCCTGTTTCATGCCCCTTTTGTACGGCCTCTGAAGATTTACATCATGCTTATGTTGACTGTGCAAGGCTGACCCCACTTTTTACTTCGTTGTCACAATTGTGCTGCCATATGAATGCTTTTTTTCTTTACGTATGTTTATTTTTGGTTTGCCATTGAATCCTAAGAATGCTGCCGTATCTGTGCTCACCAATTTTTTCATAGCTGAAGGGGAGCTAGCAATTTATAAAACAAGGAAAGCTAAACTTCTTGCCAACCCTGATGCTGGCTACAATGTTTTAACAGTTTTTAAGGCCCTTACCGTGGCCAGGCTACGTGCAGAGTTTTATTTTCACCAAAACGTAAATAATTTAGATCTTTTTAAGCAAAAATGGTGTTGCAAGAACGCACTGTGTAAAGTAGTCAACAATGATCTCACCTTTTCTTTTTAAATGTGCACTTGTATTATTTTTATGCTTTATTTTTTTACCTTCCTTTTATGAATGCTGTTTGTTGGCTATGTCTAGCTGTTGTTTTATCACCTTGCTTAAATAAAGGTATACAAAAGTCAGTCTCTCTCTCTCTCTCTCTCTCTCTCTCCTCTCTCTCCTCTCTCTCCTCTCTCTCCTCTCTCTCCCCTCTCCCCTCTCTCCTCTCTCTCTCTCTCTCTCTCCCCTCTCAACCTGCTGGCGTTTGGTGCGGTGTCATGGCGGTTTCCTGCTTCGTGTTGTGAGTGGTCTGTCTTGGTTGTTTGTCCTCTCTCCCCCCCACCCCCCACCCCATTTCGCTCCTTCGTGTCCTTGTTTCTGTTTGTAAAGCTTCCCTGTGTTTCCCTTCTATGTTGAGACGAGCGAGAGAGCCATAGAGCACACTTATCGTGCAGGTTAAAGTTAAGGGTAATCGTCGTTTTTTGGCGGTTCCCTGTTCTTTTTTTCCTCAACTTATTTTCTTCACTTTAAACCTTTTTTTTCTCGCTTATAATTCCTTAGTTTGTTTTTTTAACGCTCCCTTTCCCGAAGCTGGGAAAGTCGGAGTGCATTACTAACTTTCTCTTCCCATGCTGGGAGGACGAGGTCGAGCCTCGTGTGTTTAAACATGGCGGCTGCTCATTCACAGCGATATGCAGCGTTTGAGCAGTTATCACGCGAGCATGGCATTGCGTGTTCTCCACCCGAGGGTGTTTCAGTAGAAGCCATTGGTCTCGCAATTGGGAACATGATCGGGTTTGATAAGGTACGTGCGGCGTCGCGTATGAACAAACGGGTTATCGTGTTTGTGTCCGATGTAGAGCACGTTGCTCTCATTGTACAGCGTGATCTGACACGGCGTTTGCACCTGGATGTCTTGTTACTGCAAGAAACGCATGGAGATCTGAATGCCCAAGCTCAGTGGAGAAGGCTAATGAAGGGCCAGTGGTTCTTCAGTGATATCAATTGGCTCACTGCTGGAATTGCTTTCCTTGTCTCTTCCTCATTAATGCTCTCCCAAGTTCTATTTAACGAAGTAATTCCCGGACGTTTGGCATGTCTTCAATTCACTGCCAATAATCAAATCTTTGTTTTTGTAAACATTTATGCTCCCAGTAAGAATGCTGAAAGGCACAACTTCTTTCTAAAACGAGAGGATTTTCTTAGTACAGTTGACTTAAATTGCTCTTTTATAATGAGTGGCGACTTCAACTGCACTCGTGGCCCTGTTTTAGACAGAAACAGTGCGGAACCACATCCTAGATCTGCCAAACCCCCTGGAGAAAATCATTAAGACGACGGGATTAATAGATGTCTGGCGTATTCAGCACTCTATGCAACGTCAGTTTACTTGGTCTAGATGTACAGTCATGTGAAAAAGTAAGTACACCCCATGTAAAGTTTTGACTTTTTCAACATATTTCAGCATACAGCTATTTGATCTTCATTTCAACAATATTGGTAGATAAAGGTGATATAATATAACAAATATCATGAAACATTTACATTTTGTAGTCCATTGTATAATTTAAATAAACATAAATGCAAATTTCGCATGTGGAAAAAGTAAGTACACCCCTACATTTATCACTACTTCAAATACCTAAAATTAGAATCAGGTGCACCAGCTCAGGTGCAAATGATTAGAACATCGTTAGAGAGGATCCTGGAGGAACCTGTCTTATTTAAACCTCAGACATTTAGTTTGGTTTGCTCTTTGTTGTTGAAGTGTGTGGCGTCACCATGCCTAGATCAGAAGAGCTCTCTGAGGCCTTCAGAAAGAAGGTTATCGATGCCAACAAGTCTGGGAAGGGATTTAAAAAGATCTCCAAACAATTTGAATTCAATCATTCGACTGTCCAGAAGATCATCTACAAGTGGAGAAGATTCCAAACGACTGCCAACTTGTTCAGGCCAGGCCGCCCCAGCAAGTTCAGCCCGAGAGCAGACCGCAAGATGCTGAAAGAAGTCTCTAAGAACCCCAGAATGTCATCACGGGACCTACAGGTAGCTCTTGCCACTGTTAATGTCAAAGTGCACCAGTCTACCATTAGAAAGAGGCTGCACACATTTGATCTACATGGGAGGTGTGCCAGGAGGAAACCTTTGCTGTCCAGAAAGAACATCAGGGCAAGACGAAAGTTTGCCAATGAACACCTAGGCAAAGACCAGCACTTCTGGAACAATGTGCTCTGGACAGATGAGTCAAAGGTAGAGCTATTTGGCCACAGTACCAGAAGACATGTTTGGCAAAAACCAAAGACAGCATTTGACCACAAGAACCTGATACCAACTGCAAAGCATGGTGGTGGAAATATTATGGTTTGGGGCAGCTTTGCTGCATCAGGGCCTGGGCAGCTCACCATCATAGAATCCACTATGAATTCTTCATTGTACCAGAGGGTGCTTGAGGATAATGTGAGGCCATCTGTCAGAAAGTTGAAGCTCAACCGAAGGTGGACCTTGCAACATGACAATGACCCTAAACATACCAGTAAATCCACCAAGGAATGGCTGAAAATAAAGAAATGGAGGGTTCTGGAATGGCCAAGTCAAAGCCCGGATCTAAATCCCATCGAGATGTTGTGGGGGTATTTGAAACGAGCTGTGCATGCAAGAAACCCCTCAAACATCGCACAGCTGAAAGAATTCTGCATGGAGGAGTGGGCAAAAATTTCTCCCAGTCGATGTCAGAGACTGGTAGACAGTCATAAGAAACGCCTACTTGAGGTTGTTTCTGCCAAAGGGGACAATACCACCTATTAGAGCCAAGGGTGTACTTACTTTTTCCACATGCGAAATTAGCATTTATGTTTATTTAAATAATAGAATGGACTACAAAATGTAAATGTTTCATGATATTTGTTATATTATATCACCTTTATCTATCAATATTGTTGAAATGAAGATCAAATAGCTGTATGTTGAAATATGTTTAAAAAGTCAAAACTTTACATGGGGTGTACTTACTTTTTCACGTGACTGTACGTCTCAGATATACACTCCAGCCAGGTTCGACAGAATTTATGTCAATACTGTAATGCTTGACAAGATATTGAAATCTGATATCGTGCCTTCTCTTTTTTTCTGATCATCTGTCTGTAACTTTGTCCTTTAAGCTTGCTCTGCAGCAACATGGCAGTCCATATTGGAAGTTCAATGTCATGTTCCTGGAAAATGCTGCTTTTTGCGAAGCTTTCAAAGTGTTTTGGATTAGCCTCAAAGAAAGAATAATTTTGATAACCCGATGTTATCGTGGGACTACGCTAAGGCACAGATCGCTGTCTTTTGCCAACAGGTTAGTTACTTCTCTTCTTTTAGTGTAAAAAGGGAGAGGTTCGCACTAGAAAAGGAAATAATGAGGTTACAAACACTGATGTGGCAAATAACCAAAATATAACAAATAATCATTTGCGACTTGAAAAGAGGACTCTACGAAGCAACCTAGTCGAATACCAAGCAAAAGGTGCAATGGTCCGTCTACGGATGGATCAGCTATATAATTTAGATGCATGGACCAAATTTTTCTTCCATTTTGATAAAAAAAAGACTACCAATGAAAGGCAAATTGAAACCTTAAAGCTCCCAACTGGTAACACTGTGACATCACAATATAATATAAAGAGGGAGGTTTATAACTTCTTCTCAGGCTTGTTTATGGCAAATGATGTTGACAATGACTCAATAAGTTATTTCACATCTGACTTACCCATGCTAAGTGCTGCTCAAAGGGATCAGCTTGGCTCCTTACTTTCCTTGGAAGGGCTTACACTTTCTCTTGCTTCTTTACCTACTGGTAAATCTCCTGAGTAGTGTAATAATGTTGCTTCTGGGACACCTCCGTTTAACATGGGAAATCCCTATCTAATGTCATTTACCCCCTTGTCTTTTTCAAAAATCATAAACACCTCTATTTCTCCCACCCTCATCTTTATAAACCTTTTGTCTGTAGTACCTATCCTTAATGTTGTTCATTAGACCACTCAAACACTACAAATATTTGTTTTCTCTTATAGACCTATCATCCTTCTTCTACATATCATCTGGCAGATTAATCTTTGACCCATTCACTTCCATATTAATTCTTTCCCTCCCTCATTGCCCCTAAACACCTCTATTTCTCTCACCCTGTTCTTTACGAACCTTCTAACCTTTTGACATGTTATCCTTATTCATTAGACCACTTAAACAATGGTCCTTCTGTGTGAACCTGTGATCCTTCTGACCTTATGGACCTTTTAACCTTTTACTCTTAATATCATCTGGTGAATCATCTTTGACCCACTCAAACAACGACCCTACAAATATTTGTTTATGTGTGGGAAATAATTTAATTCTCCTACAACTCTCCTCACCGTCTAATACATTAACAAAAAATATGTTTGAGTTTGGTTCTTTATTAAGATATTTTAACTGAGCTAAGATAAAATGGTAAACCTCCCTCAATGTTGCTGTGTTGTTCCCTCAATGTTGCTCTTGTTTGAGCGCCTCCAGTGCCACATACCATTTTTAAATTAAAGTATATATTTTCCTGACAACCATCAAAGTTTTCCGTCCACTCAAAAATATTTCCATCTTTTTTACCCAATTCACCGGTATTTAAATTAATTCTCTTATTTGTTTTGTAAATTGTTTTACCAGTTGTCTTTTCAATTATACCTATTTGATATTTTTCACATTCGTTATGTTTACCATTTATATACCAAGGTTGATTACACCTCCACTCTTTAGTCTGGTTGGTACTTGGTTCTATCATTTATATAATAGTAAAAAGGCGGCGGTAGCCCGTTAAAATCCCTAACCCCCTTTTTAACTTATCACTTATATACTTATATAACCATAAGGGAGACTATCAATTCCATTTTCTAAAATAAACCTCTTATCATCAAAAGCCCCCAATGCTTTCTTATTCATCTCTTCTGAATATAATTTATGTTTATAACTTCTTATTCCATTAATCTTTCTAAACTCTTCTTTCTTTGTTGTTAAACAGTTATAATAATCCTTAAAGTTTATTGTTTCTTTAATAACATTTTTCTTTACACCTTTTAACTTCTTATCAGTCTTTTCGACGTTATTCACAATGTATTTATAAGCATAAGCCTTAGACCTCAATCCCACAAATTCACTCATAACATTTCCTCCTAATTCATCCTTGAACTTTCCAATCACCTTTTTATTTTTAGAAGAGAACAACTCACTCTCTGGACTGTAATTACTCGTGTCATAGATATTAATGTCTCTTTTCATGTCTGAATAAACATCGTTGGTATTAATTTTCAAAATAAAACTATCTGTATCCATATAAAGTAGATTAACATCATTTTGATATTTCTTCCTCAAGTTATTATAAAAGTAATCATACATTAATGACTTTGATAAATCAAGAATTGTTGTTCCAATATAAATAGGTTTGTTCATTTCAATACTCTCTTTAATCAAATGGATCGCACAAAAGTTCTCAGTAAAGACCTCAGCTCGAGTAAAACTCGGTCGATTAATTAATTTTGATGCTTGTTCCCAAGATGTTGATAGTCTGATATTTTGTCTTTTCCTCACATTCTCCATAGTCTTACCAAAGACCGCATTATTCATCAATTTATAAAAGTCTTTCTCAAAATCTGTTTTTGACTCTGTTCTTCTTTGTGTATTAAAATCAATGTACCCCTTTAACCAATGACTTTGATTGAACTTTAGAACCCTATGGATCTTCTCTACTCTTAGACCTTTTGATAAATATTGTCGCAAATTTCTTTGGTGTAGAACATAATTTTTCTTGTTATATAATGTAGTAAGTAATTTTTCTGTTGATTCACCTATATCAAACGATCGTTGATAATCACTCAACCATTCTTTCTTTGGACTTTCTTTCTCACAAGCAAATGGGAGATCTTTGTGTAGGTTATGGAGTTCCTCTGGATATTTTAAATCAATTTCAAAATAATAACCAACTTTTTCTTCATCCAATTCTTTTTGTGTAGAGATACATACATCTTGTAAAACGTTTTTGTAGTCTTTTTCCTTTACCCATCTAAGTTTTCCATAAGGAAGAGCCTGAGACATTGCCCAGCCATACAGGTTGTTCGCGTCATAGTACATCAAGTAAGAACTCTCTTTCGTTGGATCATAATTTGGAAGATATTTGTTATTTGCTTTTGCGTATCTACTCGAGCAGACTTGTGAAATTCCACCTCTTTTTGCCTTTTCAATCATCAAAAGCATATCAACATCGGTTATCAAATCCAAATCTTGTTTTGTCATTTTCAACATCGCACTCCAGGCCAATCCAGGTGCTGTGTAGTAGTGAGCAGGATCCAATCCATATCCAGTGCGACAAACAGATCTAAAGGCTTCAAATACATCGGCCAACAAAAGCACATCAGTTTTGAGGTACAAATCGTGATACTCACCAAGATTCTTAATGTTATATTTTTTCCAAACATTTTGTGCGTGTACATAATCTTTATCAGATATATGACTATTATTTAATTTGTTATAGAAATTTTCTTTTAAAGGAAGTTGTGTTTCATTGAATCTCTCAAATGAGTCCATATAGTCATAGGGGTAAATTCCCTTTTGTGTTAGAAAATCTTTATCTAAAAAATACTCTGAAAGACATGGAAACTCTTTTAGATTTTGAACCAAGTTAGCCAATGGACTTGCCATGAATTTAAATGTATCAAGAAATCTGATATGAGTAATAGGAGATGTGTGAATTGTTTTTGTGAATGAAATGTATTTCTGATCCGTGTTTGGAATTGCTGAGATACTTCCAGAAGTCTTTGAGAGTTCCTTGATAAATAGATGTGTATCATAATGAGCGTTGTTATGAAGAAAGACAGGAATGAAAGAGGGGAGTTGATAATTAATATTACAACTTTGATGAGCCGGACCTCTATATTTACCAGTGAGATGACAATGGTCTCTAACCTTTAGACCTTTACCAATTTTCTCCTCACAAATATGACAGACATTGTTTTTTATAAATTCCCTTTTTTCTTTACTTGTTAAGGACATTGGTTTATTGGTTTCTCTCATTATCTTGGTTAATCGAACACAGTCTTTTTCTAGTCGTTTCACAAACTCCTCTGGGGTATTTGAGCCTCTATACATCTCTAACTTGTTATATTTATCACCAACGGATGATTTGATATAATAACAAAAACCACAAGGAGTATGTTTTTGATATTTATTTGTGTATGATTCTTTTGGATCTGGAGAAGCAGTATCAATTTTTTCTAAAATACTTTCAAAATCAGCATATATAACAAATGGATGTTTTATTGTTTTCTTTTCATCTTTGAATGTGATCTTTGAGTCTTTTTTAGGCATGTTGATTACCGTTGATTTATGTTCACCACAATAATTTGAATGTTTATCTAATCTTTCTTGTGTATGGAAGAAGTTAAGACAACGCATACAAATATATATTTTATTTGTTCTTTTACATACTTGTGGTTTTATTAATTTTGTAATATCTTTGATGTATGTATAATGTGAATTTTCGTCTGAATTAAAATATAGAAGATTAATATGAGTTTGTTTACAACTGTCAGAAAGCTTTAAAACCTGAATGTTGTTTGTTTCTGTTAGACCATAAACATTAACTGATAAATTATTCATCTTTTCAAATTTAGGAATATCATTTAAAGTCATCGGAAACTTTAGATGTTTCGTATTTAATGTATTCTCATATTTTTTATAATGAGATACTCTTTCATCATGAAAATGTGGAGGATGTAAGTGTGCTAAAATAGACCAGAGAAAACATTTATTGTCTTTATTTTTGATATTGATAACTGCTTTTCTATTTTTGATAACACTGGGTAAATCAATGTAAGAAGAAGCTTTTAGAGGATCTGATTTAAGAATATGAATGTCTATGTAAATAATTTTTCCTATATTGAATCCACTTCCTACGATTGAATTATCCACATCTTGCTCTTGTTTAATAAGTTCATCATAGACTCCTGATGTTTTAAAATCTTGATATGAAGATATAAAGTGTGGCTCAGTTCTCATGTATGGTGCATCTATAACTCCTTCATCCTTTGTCATTTCTAATTTTACTCCCATATAAAATTTAAGTGGTTTCATTTCCTTTAGTGTTTTTTCAATCAACGTTTGAACAGCAGGTTTAACTATTTCTACAGCATCAACTATAGACTCTGGTTCAGGAGGTTTGAAGTTAAAGACTCTTATTTTAATATGTCCTTTGAATGCTCCATCAGAGTTTTTAGTTGTGATAAAATTTGATAAATGTAGATTTGTTTTAAGATGTATTTTGAAGCCTTTCTTGAGGATATTTTTATTACATGTAGAACAGTGTTTTGTTTCAGGTGGAAGAGGGGAAAGTTTGTTTAAAATGTTGTATGTATGTTTTGCGGTGAGAATATGTTGTTTATAATATTTTACTTCCTTCTCGCAAGTATCACAATAAACCATATTTATAGCGTGAGAAAACGTGGTGTTTTATATATATCACTGTGCTTAAAATAAAACACTTTTGAGCTTTACAGCTCCGTTTTATATATATCGCTGTGCTTAAACTAAAACACTTTTTCACTCAGAATCATCTAAGTCATAACTATCACATGAATACTCAGAATCATACTCAGAGTCATCAATAAAGCTACTCTCATAACTATCATTTGAGCACAAACTATTAGTATCATAACTATCATCTGTGTTCAATGAAATACTATCATCACCATCGTCCAAGTTCAATGAAATACTATCATCACTATCGTCTGAGTTCAATGAAATAGTAAAATCTTCACTGCTGTATTGACTCATATTTAATTAGCAAGAAAAATATTCCCATCAATATCTATATACTTTCTTTCATTAACAGATTCAATCTCTACAATTTTTATATCAAAAGTTATCTTTAAATAATCTCTAACTATCATAGAACGAAATGACATTTCACCAGAAATATTAACATCATTCATTTTACTTAGATCTACACCCTTTGGATTATTAAAGAAAATACAAATGTCTCCTCTAGAATTATTAATGGTCTTATCATTCTTTTTCAAAGTATCGTGGTCAATCACTTTTTCAAGCTTTGAATAAATTGCCAGGAGTAGAGGAGAAACTTTTGTTAGATTTACTTTAATGGATGTCTTTCCAGGTATAGTTAGAGCTCTTCCTTTAAATGAAATAGAGGGGCTCATGTTATTTTCCATAACTGGTTTTACCCAAAAATTTCCATATTTATCTTTGTTCAATTTAACATCTTTGACATATTTTTCTATATCTTCCACCGAAGTAGAGATTGATTGAAATTTGTCTTTTGTGCTTTGAAACATTGTATTTATTAATGAATAAACTTGCGTTTAGTTTAAGCAAAAATTTACCACATAAATATGATAAGTTCTGAAGGATATTTAGAATTTCCAGACTCTCCATATGATAAATTAGAGAATTGTCCGGCTTGTGATAGAATAGGGCTTAATAATGAGGGTTCATATAAACAATGTATTTTCTGTGATTTAATTTTAATTAATGATAATAAAAAATATAAAAAAATATATAACTCTTTTAAATTAGAACCAAAAATGAATTACTTTACAAGATTAATAAGAGAGATGAATGTTAAGTATTGTGATGATAATACACCATTTCTTTCAAGGGAAGAGACTATTTGTATTGAGGAAATGTATAAGGGTTTAATGATATTTATTATTCAAAATAATTTTAATGGAAATGTTAATACAAGATACTATATAAATAAAATAATGAATTATTTTGAAATTAAACCCGAACTCAGGATAAAATATAGAGTTTCTAAAATAGCTCAAAAAAAGTTAGATGACTTGTTTTCCAAATATATAAATGAATGATTTTTTACCCGTTTGGGAAAATAAGATAAAATTTAATAACCATAAAAACATTCCAAATTCATTGAGATGTCTAATAGTTGGTTCAAGCGGATGTGGAAAAACCTGTTTACTTTTAAAGATGCTCCTTGGTCCTAATTTTTTAGATTATGATAATTTAATAATTTTTACAAAGTCTAGTTTTCAACCCGAGTATCAACTACTCTCACAGGGTTTTAATGCAGGTCTTAAAAAGGAAGACATTATCGGTTTATTTAAACTTCAAAACAAACTAAATGATTATAATATTGAAGATATAATACAATTATTTTGTGATACACAGAAATCAAAATCGAAACCAAAACCCATAACTTGTATTCTCAGTGATAATACGGATGATATACCTTCACCTCAAGATTTAGATAAATCAAAAAAGAACCTCGTCATCTTTGATGATTGTGTTAATGAGAGAAACCAAACAGTAATGGACAGCTACTATACAAGAGGGAGACATTCTTCTTGTAATTGTATTTATCTTAGTCAGTCATATTTTCAACTCCCTCGACGCTCAATAAGAAACAATGCCAATACTTTTATTTTATTTAAGTTAAATTCAATAGATGTAAATAATTTTTGGAGAGATAATTGCTCTACGTTATGTAGTAAAAAAGAATTTGAAAATTATATGAAACACACGATTGGAAAATATAAATATATTGTTGTGAAACAAGATGAGATATTAAAGGATGTATTTTTATTTTAAACATAATTACATATATAAATGACAACAATTATTATTAACCTTGTGGGTAAATCTGCTTCTGGAAAGAACTTTCATAAATCTAAACTCTTGAATAGTAAAAATGAAAAGATTGTAAGTTTTTTTAAAAAACACCCTATGATTCGTTTTGTGAGTACTACAACCAGAGCAAAGCGACCAGGAGAAGTAGAAGGGAAAGATTATTACTACATTTCAATGGAGGAACATATGCGATTGAGGAACGAAGGTCAAATATTTGAGGAGGTCTCTCTTGGTTCTACAAAATATTCACATTGTAAGAGTGAGTTAAATAAAGTAAAATCTAATGGTCTTGGGATTTTAGAAACTAATCCTGAAGGAATGAGACAAATTATTAAACAATTGTGTGGTGATGGAGTTAAGATTTTATCATTCGGTTTTGATATCGATGAGGAGATTCAACGCAAACGTATGAAAAGCAGAGATACAAGTATTAGTGAAGAAGAAATAACAACTCGTATTAATACCAATAAAGAATTTGATGAAATATTTAAAGAAAAAGATTTATTTCAACACATTTACTATAATGATGAAGAAAAGGAAAATTTTCCCATTGACCTTTACAATTCATTAAATGATATTTTTCAATAAATAAATACAGAAAATGAATACCGAAGAAAGAGAAAGAAAGTTTAAGGAACATCAACAATTAGTTTCAAAAGTTGTTAAACAACAGGAAGAGATAAAGAAGAAACGGAGACAGAAACTAACTGGTGAAGAAGCCTTTGAAAGAAAACAAGAGAAATTCTTTAAACCACTTTTGAAAACTCAACAATCACCTACAGTTCCCACGGTAGAATTTACTCCGAAAAAACTTCAAATGCTCAAAGATTTTAGTCAGATAACAAAACAAGAACTTGGTGAATTAGAATATGATGACGAGGGATTATTTCGGAAACTTGAGCAGGTAAATCAACCCCCTAATTATGTTGTGGAAGCTCTTCAAAACAATGAATATTCGGCGGGTTCAAAAACCAGAGCAGGTCTCATTCCAACAGAAGAACCAGCAGTGTTTCATCTTGTGGAAGAAAAGGTATTGATATTTAATGATGAATTGATGTTCTTGAGTTCTACTCAACCAAATGTTAAATTAACTCCAAGATTAATGTTTCTTCTAACAAACCCCGGATTCAGCGGTTCAAAATATTTTGAGGAACCACTTGATATGGAAAGAGAGGAAGATAGGGTATATATTGAGTTGTTAAATGCACTTGATTATGGAGTTTCTGTTGCTGGTAAAAGTAAGAAGAATGAGAAGGAGAAACATATTATTGATGCTTTAAGTAAGCTTGGTTCGGGTGTTAGTTTTCTTCCAAATGACCCATCACAATTAGTTAATAGGCTATTATTGTTGTTAGGTAGTAAGAAGGCTGGAAACAACAATTGTTTTAATGAATCCTCAGCCATTTTAGATCAGTTGATGAATATGAAAATAATTAATAAATGTCAATACAAAGATATTTTATTAGATATTAAATAAGATGAGAAGCACAATTCTTAGTTTTAATTTCACAACGAGCGATTACACAGCTTCATTCCCTTACCCACTACAACTTGACCCCCTTACCTCATATGAGGCATCTTTATTGTCAATGGAAACTTATAATACCTTGTTTAATATCACAGAGAAAAACAACAAGTTTAGTTATAATCCAGGAAGTGGATATAAAACTATAACCGTTTCACCTGGAGCTTACGAGATTTCTCAAATATCTTCAGAAGTCTCTCGCCTTATGAAAGAAAAAGGTGATGAACCAAAAAATATTGTAATAGATATTCAAAAACACACTTCAAAATCAACTATTAAACTTAAAAATAATTATAAAGTTGATTTCACGATTGAAAATTCGTTTAGAGAGCTATTGGGTTTCTCTTCAAAAAAGATTGAAAATAACGGGACGTTTTACAGTGATAATGTTATCCAAATATCCTCCGGTATAAATTCAGTATTAATTCATTGTGATTTGATTGATGGTGCTTATAACGATGGAATAAGAACAAATACAATATTTTCATTCAGTGCATACTCAACCCCGATTGGTTATAAATTTAATATGGAACCAAAAAATCTTGTCTATTTACCTGTGTCAGGAAAAACCATATACAGAGTAAATTTTAGGATAACCGACCAAGATAATCGTATGATATCCTTTAATGATGAAATTATATCCATCAGAATTCACCTACGTGAAGTTTTTCAATAAATAAATAATGGTTATTGTAAGAAAACACGAGTTGGGAAAATATAAAATAATTACAGGGGAGGGCATGTTCCTTTCACCAGACTATACAAGGTATGTGGGTAAAGGATACTATAAACCTAAGAGACAACGGGGTGTGGGTCATCAATTTCGAAATAAAGGAGATGGGATAATTGATACTCTAATGGGTATTGGTTCAACCATTCTTAAACATAAAGACCTAATTGGTTCAACTGCTTCTCTCATGGGAAATGTAGCAGGTGTTGTAAAGAGTATAAAAGATGCTCAAAAGGAGTCCCATAAATTACAAGCAATCAAAGAAATTAAAAAAGGTAAAACTCAACTATCTTCACAAGAACGACAAAAAATCATTAAAATACTTGGGTCAGGGTTTCAACAATTTTAATACTATATAAATACAAGTATGGAAGCGATTGATAGTATCTATGATTTGGATGATACGATTATCATTTCAAACTCTACTAAAAAGGAAGACTATTTTAAGGTAAATGCTATTACAGGAACCGACTGGAATTCAAACGGAACAAAAAGTTTTGAAATAAATAATCAACAAACTTACTTGAATATAGCTGATAGTTTCTTGCTGTGTAAATTTAAATTCACTAAGGCTGCGAATAATACTAATGCTACACTCGTAAATGATTTCTTCTGGAAAATGTTTGACAGTGTTCGCCTGTATATTGGAACACAAGAGGTTGAAGCGGTTGATTATGTCTCTGCTACATCTGAAATGATGAAATTTACACTATATTCGTTTGGTGATAGAATGGGTAAGGGAGCTGTTGAAGGCTTTATTCCTGATATGTCAACGGGAACAAACACAGACCCTGGTTATAGTCAAAGGAAGTCAATGTATAATGATGATGCAAAAGCTGAGAATAGTTTTACCGTAGCAGTACCTCTTAAAGGTATATTTGGATTTTGTGATTATGATAAAGTTTTGTATGGTCTTAAAATTAGATTTCAACTACAAAGGAATGATAATGTAAATAGATTGCTTTTTGGGGCTGAAAATGCTTTTGGCGACAATAATAAATTTGTTATTAATGATTTGTGTTGGTATATCAATGAATATACTCCTAATCTTAAAACGGAGGAGATGTTAAATAGAAGACTTAACTCAAAGAAACCGCTAAATGTATCATACCTTAAAAGAAGATGTCAACACGTTAAACTGGAACACACTACCTACACTTGGAATTTGGGTGTTCTTGAAGGAAAGCCACGATACCTATGGCTCATTTTTAAAAAACCAGATGGAGAGGAGGGTACTAATAAGAATAATGCACTGAGTGATAATGCTAAGGTGAAACAACTTCGGGTTTCTCTTGATGGCACATTTTATCCGCGAGATAGATTGGAAATTGATTGGGAAAAAAATGATTATGCGGAAGCCTACAAGTCCTACCAAAAAGTGTGTGAAAGTAATGGTAATAATGATCCTATTTTGGATATGGTTGCATTTAAAGGTTTATATACAATCTACGCAATTGACCTGAGTTCTCAAAAGGAAACTATAAAGTCTAATCGAGTGGATACTTCTCTATACATTGAAAGAGGGGAGAGTGAAGAGGTTAATGCATATTGTTTGCTTTTGGAGGAAACAGAATTACAGATTAATACAGATAATGGTGTTATGATTAATATCACATAGGTTTTTTCTCATAAATAAATGGTTGGGGTATATGTTAATCAAATCAATCTTAATAAATTAACATCTTGTATTCAAAATCAAAAGCCTTGTATTATTAATGTTAATACAATTCAAAGAAAAGGAGCTGTAAGAATTGATGTTTTACTCACACACACACAAGTAAAAACACTAAATGATGTTGGATCACTTAAAATTAAAATGACGAAACCTATGTTAAAGAAATATTCAATAGATGAGTCAAGAGGAGGATTTCTCCCGTTTCTAATTCCTTTATTTGCTGGTTTAAGTGCGGCGGGAGCATTGACTGGTGGTATTTCAGCAGCGGTAAAAACTGCTAACGAAAGGAAGGCACAACTAAAAGCTCAAAAAGAATTGGAAAGACATAACAAGGAGTTGGAGAAACAAATTAGTGGAAGTGGTGTAATTGTAGATTTTGCTCAAAAACTTGAAAGTCTACCTGATAAAGCTAGATTGTTGGTTGGAGATATGCTTTCCTCTATCGCTCAAGCGGGTGTTAAACTAACTAAACGGGGTAATGGATTGTATCTTTCTCATAAATAAATGGATAAATGGTTTAAACAATTTGGAAAGAATACAACGTCAAATATAGAACTAGCTAAGTATTGTAAAACACTAAAAATTGATAATGTGGTTATTTGTATGAGAGATGAATTAATACATATAAATAAGAATACAAAGAATATTATTATGAATTTAGACACACAGAATGGTTCTCATTGGGTTTGTATTCATAATAGTCAGGATAAATATTATTTTGATAGTTATGGTATGCCACCACCTGTTGAAGTAATACAATTCTTACAGAATGGTGTTTATCAAACATTCCAAGTTCAAGAAATTAATTCTAAATGTTGTGGCCAATTATGTTTATATGTATTATTTCAACTCAACAATAATGAAAATTTTTATGATATCATTTTTTATCTAATATGAATGACCTATGTTGGAAAAGATGGTTCTATCTTTGGAAAATCCTCTCAGGATATTGATTTATCAAATTATTATACAAAGGCACAGGCTGAACGACAAAAATATAGTGTAAGTAAAAATATTAATATGAAGAATACTTATAAATTAATCAATTATCCAAACCCTACAGATGCGAATGACTTGATTAGATTCAGTGATTTATCACAATATATATCTTTAAAGAAAACAGCACGTTTTGTGAAACAAGTAAAATTTACAACCACAACACCTGGTTATACTGACCATACACCTTTCCTCATTGAATTTAACTACCTGCTTACAATTAAATTTTATAAAGAAGGACATTTAGTTAATATGCGAATTAATAAATGGGGGTATGATATGCCTGATTTAGGGTATAATTGGTCTTTTTCAATAAACATAGAAGACCTACATGATTTAAATCAGTCTCGTAAAGAAGAATATTATCCACTTGGTGAAGATGAGGATTTATGTGGAAGTACAATTAGTAAACAACAAATACGTGATTTTAAGAAAATAAAAATATATGATAGTATAGCGATGGTTCGCATGACAAAGAAGGAAGGTAATGAGATAAGGATAGAAAGCCGAGGAATACAAACCGATTTGGTAGTGGGAAGATGGGGTGGTATTACCTGTCATAATATTAATCTCACATATATTTCTGATACATAAATGGCAGGAAGAAGACTACAAGAGAATTATAATTTTTGTATTCAAGGATACCTACAAGAAAAGGGTGCTCGGTATTACATACCTTATGATTTGGAGCATATACATGGGAATTTTGTCATAAAAAACTGGCCTTATACTGATATTGTTAAACCCACAAATAGAGACTTGTTTAAAATATTAAATAAAAATGAACTTCTCAAAGTTATGAAATATAAAACTCTTTTAGAAATCGTCAACAAATCTTATTGGTATCCTATTATGAGAAAAATAATTATAGATACAAGAATATCTCAAAATCCAGATGAGTATATGTATAATATTCTTTGGGGTTTAAACTCAAGGGTAGCAAGGGATGAGGAAGGAGTTGAAGAAGAGAAGGAGAAAAGAGAGAAAAGAGAGAAGGAGGAGAGGGAACAAAGAGAGAGGGGGGAGAGGGAGATGGAAATCAGAGCGATTCAAAAAAGAGTGGATGTATTACAGCAAGAAGATAAATCTCAACTCACCGAAGAGGAAAATAAAGAAAGAATGAATGCTGTGAAAATATTGATATCAAAAATTGCTAAGATAAATGAGGAAGGAGTTAAAGAAGAGAAGGAGGAAAGAGAGAAAAAGGAGAAGGAGGAAAGGGAGAAAAAGGAGGAGGAGAGGGAGGAAAGGGAGAAAAGAGAGAAAAAGGAGAAGGAGGAAAGGGAGAAAAAGGAGGAGGAGAGGGAGGAAAGGGAGAAAAGAGAGAAGGAGGAAAGGGAGAAAAGAGAGAAGGAGGAGAGGGAGCAAAGAGAGAGGGAGGAAAAATATAAAAAGATGGAAATCAGTGAGATTAATAAAAGATTGAAGGTATTACAGCAAATAAATCAAACTCAACGCACTGAGGAGGAAAATAAAGAAATGAGAAGTCTAATGAAAATATTATTTTCAAGAATAACGACGTCAATGTCTTCAGTTTCAGGGAGGAGATTTAAATGAGAAAGTGGGGATAAAGAAGAAGAAGAAGGAAAAGATTATGTGGTTGATGATGTCGGTGTAATTGACTTTAGTTAGTTTTATTTGTAAATAAATGGAGGAGAGAGTGAAGGCATTCCTTAGGATTCTTTATGTTTTAAAAATCAAGATTGAAATGTATATGTTGAAAACCAAAAAGGTTTTGATACTCTGTCGGAATTTTTCTGATAAATAAATATGAGTTATTGTCTCAAATGTAAAAAGAAAACTAAATCTAAAAATATCTCTTATGTTAAAGCTAAAAATAATAGAGTTTGTCAAAAAGGAATATGTCAAGTGTGTGGCTCTAAAAAGTGCCAATTCATCTCTCCTAAAAGAGGAGGAGACATACAAAAGTTTCTGTCAGGAAGTAAATTTACAACAACTGGAATTCCAGGGGAATTACACCTTCCAGGGTATTCTTTCTGTGGTCCAGGAACAAACTTGGATAAAAGATTAGATGAGGCTAACAATCCTAAACCTTGGTCTAAACCTACAAATAGGGTTGATGAAGTGTGTATGAAGCATGATATTGCTTATGGGGATACCACTACGTTGACTGAAAAACATAAAGCCGACAGCGAAATGTTGTATAATTTGTCTTTGATACAAAATCCAACGTTGAGAGAGAAAGTTGATAGGTTTATTGTGAGAAATTTGATAAATGCTAAATTGAAACTTGGTCTTGGTTATTCCTCAAAAAACTATTAGGCTCTAATGATGTCATCAAGACTGAGGAGCTTTTGGCTGAAGAATTACACAAACCTATAATCACAAAGTTTAAAAGAAGGAAGGTTTATTCTAAATACACCGACCACATATGGTCCGCTGATTTAATTGAATTGAATAATGACAGGGGATACAGGTATGCTTTAACCGTTATTGATTTGAGGAGTAGATTTGCCTGGGTTGTCCCTTTAAAAAATAAAAGGGGTGATACTTTAATGTTAGCCTTTAAGCGAATATTTGATCGGGATAAAAGGAAACCAAAGAAGTTATGGACTGATGAGGGAACAGAGTTCTATAACAAAATATTCATGAAATTTCTTAAGGGGAAGGGTATTAAATTATACAGCACCTTTAATGAAGGAAAGGCAGTTGTTATTGAGCGTTTTAATCGTACTTTAAAAGAGAAATTATATAAAAAATTCACACAACTCAGTTCTCAAAAATGGGTGTATTTAATTCAGGATATTGTCGATAATTACAATAATACAGTTCATTCATCAACAAAATCAAAACCATCAGAAACATTTACAAAATTAGAATATGAAAAGGAGATTAATTTGAGAAAGCCCAAGTTTAAAGTTGGTGATATTGTAAGAATATACAAATGGAAAAGCCATTTTGAGAAAGGTTATACAAAGAGATGGACTAATGAATTATTTAAAATCGTTGATGTAATGGATACAGTCCCTTGGACCTACAAATTATATGATTTAAATGGAGAAGAAATCTTGGGTTCATTTTACTCACAAGAATTACAAAAAACACAAGTAAGCAGATAATACCCTTGAAAATAATAAATAAATAAATAAAATGTAATGGGGATACGTTTTTAAATCTGTGAACCCCAAACACAGAATCCCACAACTTTTTAGTTGGGGCTTAACTTTTGTGTGTGTATAATGGGGATACGTTTTTAAATCTGTGAACCCCAAACACAGAATCCCACAACTTTTCAGTTGGGGCTTGACTTTTGTGTGTGTATAATGGGGATACGTTTTTAAATCTGTGAACCCCAAACACAGAATCCCACAACTTTTCAGTTGGGGCTTAACTTTTGAGTGTGTATAATGGGGATACGTTTTTAAATCTGTGAACCCCAAACACAGAATCCCACAACTTTTCAGTTGGGGCTTAACTTTTGTGTGTGTATAATGGGGATACGTTTTTAAATCTGTGAACCCCAAACACAGAATCCCTCAACTTTCCAGTTGGGGCTTAACTTTTGTGTATGTGTGAGTGAGTCATAATAATATACAAACCCTAACCCAACCCCATCCCTAACCCAAACCCATCCCTAACCCAAACCCATCCCTAACCCAAACCCATCCCTAACCCAACCCCATCCCTAACCCAACCCATTCCTAACCCAACCCCATCCCTAACCCAACCCAATCCCTAACCCAACCCCATCCCTAACCCAACCCCATCCCTAACCCAACCCCATCCCTAACCCAATCCCATCCCTAACCCTCACATTCAAAATCCCAACCCTAACCCAACCCCATCCCTAACCCAACCCCAACCCATCCCTAACCCTCACATTCAAAATCCCAACCCTAACCCAATCCCATCCCTAACCCAACCCCAACCCTCACATTCAAAATCCCAACCCTAACCCAACCCCATCCCTAACCCAACCCCATCCCTAACCCTCACATTCAAAATCCCACCCAAACCCTAACATAATCTTTTTTTTCTTCTTTTTAAAAAATATGTATTTCATTTTTTTTTTTTTCCTCTTCTTCCAATTCTGTCTTTCAAGGCTTTCAAGTTTGAAGAAGTAGAAATGGGAAGAAAGAATTTTCCAGCATTTTCTTCCTCGAACTTTCTTGATATTGCTTAAATCAAGCGTCATTAAACAAAGAACATTGTTCATTGCTTTAGAATCCAAAGAGTCTCCAAGATGGACCCCACAGGTAGAGTCTCCAAAATAAAACCAACTTTCCAAGTTCCCAAGGTATAACCACATTCCTGTTGAGCCTCCAAGATAGGTATCACATTCCGAGTCATCAAAACAAAACCCCCATTCCGAGTCTCCAAAAATATAACCATCTTTCCAAGTCCCCAAGGTAGAACCACAATTTTCAGAAATATTTGGGGTTTCCGTGATAAGTCTCACATAGTATAACTGCGGACCATCAGGGAGAACTCTCCTTGCCCAATTTTTTAGGGTTTCTATGATGTGTCTCACATAGTATAACTGCGGACCATCAGGGAGAATTCCCGTTTCCCAATTTTTTAGGGTTTCTATGATGTGTCTCACATAGTATAACTGCGGACCATCAGGGAGAACTCTCCTTGCCCAATTTTTTAGGGTTTCTATGATGTGTCTCACATAGTATAACTGCGGACCATCAGGGAGAATTCCCATTTCACAATTTTTTAGGGTTTCTATGATGTGTCTCACATAGTATAACTGCGGACCATCAGGGAGAACTCCCCTTTCCCAATTTTCAGAAATTTGTGGGTCTCCAATGTATGACTTGTATTCTGGCTCATCAAGGTAGAACTTGTTCAGTGGGTTTTGTTTTGATAACTCACAACAAGTATCATCATGGTAAAACTCTTTTTCAGGATTTTGTGGATCTCCAAGGTATAACTCTTTGGCTGGGTCATCAAGGTAGAACTCGTTCTGGGGGTCTTGGTTGTTCAAAATGTCTTCAAACAAAAAAATAACTTCATCCCAAGTTGTGTTAAAAGCAGAATTTTCATTTCGTATCTCAGATACAATTTCCTGTGAAAGAAAATAACAATGTATTAATTTAATACAATATTTTTATTTGTATAAATCAAGCTCTATGAATATTAAAATAAACTTTGTTAACTCTTACATGAGTCTCATCTAAAAAAAAAAAAAAAAAAAAAAATTAAATAAATAAATAAATAAATAAACAAACTTACCTCCATTGATAAGAGGTTCGAGTCCAGTTCATCAATCTGAAGGTTGAGTTCTACACAGGTAGTAGGACTCCAAGGAATAGCAAAGTTATCCCATTCCATTTCGGCATAGGAGTCCATTCTCAAGTGAAGCAGAAAGCGTGTTTGAAAAAGCCTGTGTGGTCGGTGCCTTTTATAAGAAGGGCTGGGTGTGTGTCATTTCCTGTGGAAATTCCCTGGGCGTGTCTTAACTGGAAATGATGTGATGGAAATTCCCTGAAAATGATGTAATGTATTACCTGGAAATGATACAATGCTGAAGAGTTTATAAAGTGGGTGGGACTTAGCAAAAGTGGGCGGAGCGTAGCAAAAGTGGGCGGGACATAGCAAAAAGTGGGCGTGGCCTAACAAAAAGTGGGCGGTGCTTAGTAAAAGGTGGGCGTGGCTTACCAAAAGTGGGCGGGGTTTACCAAAAAGTGGACGGAGCTTAACAAAAGGTGGGCAGAGCCTACCAAAAAGTGTGTGGCACTGGAGGCGCTCAAACAAGAACATTGAGGGAGGTTTACCATTTTATCTTAGCTCAGTTAAAATATCTTAATAAAGAACCAAACTCAAACATATTTTTTGTTAATGTATTAGACGGTGAGGAGAGTTGTAGGAGAATTAAATTATTTCCCACACATAAACAAATATTTGTAGGGTCGTTGTTTGAGTGGGTCAAAGATGATTCACCAGATGATATTAAGAGTAAAAGGTTAAAAGGTCCATAAGGTCAGAAGGATCACAGGTTCACACAGAAGGACCATTGTTTAAGTGGTCTAATGAATAAGGATAACATGTCAAAAGGTTAGAAGGTTCGTAAAGAACAGGGTGAGAGAAATAGAGGTGTTTAGGGGCAATGAGGGAGGGAAAGAATTAATATGGAAGTGAATGGGTCAAAGATTAATCTGCCAGATGATATGTAGAAGAAGGATGATAGGTCTATAAGAGAAAACAAATATTTGTAGTGTTTGAGTGGTCTAATGAACAACATTAAGGATAGGTACTACAGACAAAAGGTTTATAAAGATGAGGGTGGGAGAAATAGAGGTGTTTATGATTTTTGAAAAAGACAAGGGGGTAAATGACATTAGATAGGGATTTCCCATGTTAAACGGAGGTGTCCCAGAAGCAACATTATTACACTACTCTCCTGGATTGGACGGCCTCCAAATCGAGTTCTATAAATCCTTTTGGCCCTTATTAGGCCTAGAACTATTGGAGGTCTTTACTAGTTCATTATGTTGTGGTGAGCTGCCGATGAGCAGTAATTAGTTTATTACCTAAGAAAGGAGACCCTCAGCTCATTGATATAATTGGCATCCAATCTCTCTTCTAACTTCAGATTATAAAATATTTTCTAAAGTTTTAGCTCGACACATCACCCCCTTCTAGAGTTGTTGATTCAAAGTGATCAGTCTTATTGTATCCCTAACCGACAGATACACGACAACATATTTTTATTAAGAGATCTTTGGGATGTGTGCAAAATAAAAAATGACAATCTTGCTTTGATTGTGCTTGACCCAAGAGAAGGCTTTTGACCGTGTAAGTCATGTATATCTTTTCAAGGTCCAAGAGTGTTTTGGACTTGGTCCTGTTTTTCTCTCCATGGTAAAACTGTTCTATAATGGCATTTCCTCAATACTCAGAGTAAACTCTGAACCGACTTCACCTGTAAAGGTTGGAAGAGGTATCCATCAGGAATGACTCTCTCTCTGTACCGCAGAGTATTCTGTACTCTTTAACCATTGAGCCTCTTTTAATCAAAGTCCGCAGCATCTTAACCAGATGCAGAAATTTGCTAACAAGACCTGTGAAAGTCTCTGCATATGCTGACGATATTTGTGTCATTGTACATAATAGTGATGAGATCAAGAAACTGGTGGACTGCTTGGACTATTATGGTTTAGCATCTTCAGCTTTGGTAAACTGGAACAAGTGCCAGGCGATGTGGATGGGCCCATGCCTATGCCTTCCGAAACACCTCACCTGGTCCCTTAACGGAATGAAGTACCTTAGTGTTTTCATCGGTGATGCAGCAACGCAAGCGACAAATTGGGAGGGTCTCGCTGGCTCTCGAACAAAAGCTGCAGAAATGGAAAGGCTTGCTGGCCCTGCTTTCATACTGGGGACGAGTCCTGGTCATTAACAATTTAGCAGCATCTATACTGTAGCACAGAATCAAAGCCATTCCACCTCCTGAACACTTTCTGCTGAATATACAGAAGACAATAATAAACTTCTTCTGGAGTGGAAAACACTGGCTTCGTCCAGAGATCCTGAATCTTCCCTTTGGGGAAGGTGGTCATGGTCTTGTGGACATTGTATGCAGGGCAATGGCATTTGGCATCGCCTCAATCTGGCAGCTTCTCTATGGTCCATCAGACCTAGCCTGGAGATCCACTGCTCCCCTCCTCCTCCGTCAAGCCGGCATGCTAGACTATTCATCTGGTCTATTTCTAATGAACATGAAATGTATTGATTTATCCTTGCTTCCACCATTTTATAATAGAATTTTAAATGCTTGGCGTGTTTTCATGGTTGACCGTGATTATGTTTCCTACGCCAAAGATGTTTTTCAGTGAACCTCTTTTCTACAACTCTTTTCAAAAGAATAGGAACGGAACGCTCCTTTGTTGATTATTTTGTTCAGAATGGTGTCCATCGCATTGCTGATGTAATGATTGACAACAAGAGATGGTTAAGTGCTGCAGCACTTGCGAATAAAGTTGGCATGCGGTCTAACCGCATAATATCTTCTTTACTATGTGAAATACCGAACGTGTACCGCAGAGTTAAGGTGCACTAGGAGCAATCTCCTCGCACTGGTGATGGCCCAATTGAACCGAATTGAACCACAGTGAAACAAACCTGTTTCCCAAATTTAGAACTCACCCCCACTGTAATGAATTCTGGTACAATAATAAAATATTTACCAAAAATACGCTTTGGATCTGCAGGTCTGGAAAATCGCGTAACATACCAGGCCTGCGTCAAAGCAATCCGGCCTTCCTTAGGAACTTGGCAGTTGAGGAAGTGGCACAATTGCTTGCCTACAGAATACCCCTTCCAACATAACTGGAAAGCCTATTATCATGAACTGGCTGGGCCGAGAGGCCCTGTGCGGAATTCTGAATTCCATGCTCATATAGGGAAACGAGCCTTTATTATATAAGAAAGGGGCTTCGAGGAAAGCGCTGCGCTGGCCAAGGAACGGAGGAGATCTTTTTTTTTTCTTTTTTTTTGTATACAAGATCGAGGCTCGTGAAAGAGCGAACATTAATCACACAGAAAGACAAACAGACACATAAAACAAATAACATCGGGAGCGGTAGACAAGATGGGGAGAGAGGGGGAAGGACACAAACACAACATTTGAGAGCAGGGACCGAGAGACATGGAGACATCGAGAGATCTGTGGGAGGGAGAGGGCTTTGGGGGGGAGGCATGTGAAGGGGGGGGGGGTGGGAGAGGTATAAACATATGGACACTGCCAGGATTTCCAGGAAAGAAGTTGGAATTTCAAACAAGGTGGATCTGGGGTGAATTAGTGGGGGTAGAAAAGATCAAGGTTTTGGATGGGGGAAGATAAGAGATGGTGGTGAACAGCTGTTTTAAAGACCTGGAGGGAGGAGAGGGATTGAAGGGAGTGTGGGAGTTTGTTCCAGAGGCGGGAGAAAAGAGGAATGAAAGAGTGAAGGTGAGCAGAGAGCCGAGATTTCGGCAGTTTAACCATCAGAGGGTTGCTCGCAGATCTTGTGCGACCTGTAGGAATATTTGGGGGACAGAGCACAGAGAGAGCTGGGGGAGCAAGGCCGGAGAGGAGTCGGTAGAAGACAGAAAGACCACCTACCTGCCTGCGGTGAGTGAGTGAAAGGCCCTCAGAGATAGCTTCATCGCGGGAGATTCCAATGATTTTGAAAGCTTTGGATTCAACAGCGTGAAGCCGAGCCAGGTGTGAGGCAGGAGCACCAGCCCATAGGGGAGAACAGTATTCCATTGAGCTGCGGATGAAAGCCTTGTATGTGGTGAGGAGCTCAGGTGTGCCGAGGAAGGACTTCGCACGACGGAGGATGCCCAGTCGGCGACTGGCTTTGGAGGCCAGCTTGGAAATGTGGTTTTCCCAAGAAAGATCATGGCAGATAGTGAGACCCAAAAGCTTGAGCGACAGAACTTCTTGGAGAGGATTGTTGAGAAAGTAGATGGGAGGGTTGTCCAGTCGATCTTTTCGGAGAGACATAGTAAGAGAGTGAGATTTGTCAGGATTGAAAGACATGTTCCACTTGTTTGACCAGTCTGTGATTTTGTCCAGGTCTTCAGAGAGTGAGGAGGCTGCAGACTGCCGATCTGAGGGAAGAGGAATGGAGCGGCAGAGAGTGGAGTCATCAGCAAAGAGATAGAGAGGATTTTCCAGAGAGTCGGAGAGATCATTGATAAAGACCAGAAAAAGCACAGGGCCCAGCACACTTCCTTGGGGAACTCCAGCCTGAACAGGAAGGGGAGATGAGAGAAATCCATTCAGGGCCACACGTTGACTACGACCAGAGAGGAAGTCCGCAAGCCATGCATGGAGATTTCCATGGATACCATAGGAGGAGAGTTTGGTGAGCAGAGCTGGGTGCCAGACCGTATCAAAGGCCCGTGATATGTCCAGGGAGACAGCTCTGATTTCCTGTTTGGCATTGAGGACCTCCATCCATTGTTGAGACAGCAGAAGCAGCATGTCCAGAGTAGAGTGACCTGGTCTGAAACCAAAAATTTGCACACAGAAGAAGATTGTGGAGTGCCACGACCGGCAGAACGATGCTTCGATAAGTTTAGTCAGTTCATTAGTTAGTCAATATCTTGAATTAGTACGTTCATGTAACAACCCTCTACAGTTTTAATAAACATTGTGTGTTTGGAACCAATTTCAGCGATTTTTTTGCAGTACACACAGTCAATAGTGGGTGCAGGTAGTCTTGGTAGTTATCTGGTACATTGAGTGCATATAGAGTGTTACTCACACACAGGTGTAATGGGGAGTGGAGTCTGCAAGGAGAAGCAAGGTGACCCCTGGAGTGTGGCTCGTACCGAGCGATAAAGTTATTGGAGCATGGAATGAAGGTATTGGAAAGGGTGTTGGAGAGGAGGATAAGGAAGAGAGTGAAGATCGACGAAATGCAGTTTGGATTTATGCCAGGAAGAGGAACGACAGACGCGCTTTTCATTGTGAGGCAGTTGCAGGAGAAGTACAATGAGAAGAGGAAGAAGTTGTTTCTTGGGTTTGTTGATCTGGAGAAAGCATTCGATAGGGTTCCACGCAAAGTATTGACATGGGCATTGAGGAAGTTAGGAGTGGAGGAATGGTTGATCAGAGTAGTGATGGCAATGTACAAAAGAGCGCGCCCAGCTGTAAGGACGAAGGACGGGAACAGTGGTGAGTTTGAGGTGAAGGTGGGAGTGCATCAGGGGTCGGTACTAAGTCCACTACTATTTTTAGATGTGAGGGAGGTGCTGGCTCAGAACGTAAAGGAGGGTTTACCATGGGAGTTGTTGTATGCAGATGATCTGGTGTTGATTGCTGAAAGTATGGAAGGAAAAGATGAACAAGTGGAAGGAATGTATGGAGACAAAAGGTCTGAAGGTGAATATCGGAAAGACGAAGGTGATGGCAAGTGGTAAAGCATGTGGAGAGGTGGAAAGAACTGGGAAGTGGCCCTGTGCTGTGTGTAGGAAGGGTGTCGGAGTGAACTCCATTCAATGTACAATGTGCGCTGAGTGGGTTCATCAAAAATGTAGTGGTCTGAGAGGGTCATTAACCAGTGTGGCAGTTACATTCAAATGTAAGGTGTGCACAGAGGGAGCTGCAGATGGAGGAAATGATGAGTTGGATCTTGGAGACGGCATGAAGCTGGAAGGTGTGAAAACATTTGGCTACCTCGGAGACATGCTGAATGGAGAAGGTGGATCAGACTCGGCAACGGTTGCTCGAGCGAGATGTGCATGGAAGAAGTTTCGGGGAACTGAGTGGCGTGCTGATGATGAGGGGAGTGTCGTTGAAGCTGAAGGGAAAGGTGTATGCTGCATGTGTGAGAAGTGTTATGATTTATGGGAGCGAGGCATGGGTAATGAATGTAGAGCAGCAACGAAGGTTGGAAAGGCTGGAAATGCGAATGGTTCGACGGATGTGCGGAGTATCGTTGAGAGAGAGGAAGACAAATGATGAATTGCGAAAGATGATGTGAATAGAGCCTGTGATTGATGCTGTGAAGAGGAACAGGTTGAGATGGTTTGGTCATGTGTTGAGGAAGGATGAAAGTGACTGGTTGAGAAGAGTGATGGAAATGAATGTAGAAGGAAGTAGAGGACGGGGAAGACCGAGAAAGACTTGGCTAAAGATGGTGGAACAAGAAATGCGGGCAAGGGGGTTAACAAGGAGAGATGCAGAAAATAGGGCAAAATGGAGAAGATTGTCATGGGGACCGCAAGGCTAACCCCCGCTCTAGTAGGGAAAATGGCCTTTAAAATGCATGTTGATGTCTGTTGTATTCCGAAGGAAACTGCTGACCTGTCGTGGAGGTTGGCACATTGGATATTACCCACCAATAAGCTCTTACATGGTTTTTTCTCCTGAAATATCTGGCCAATGTCCCTTTTGTGGTGCTCTTGAGACCTTGTCACATGCTTATGTTGAATGTGCACACTTCTTGATTCCTTTATTTGTTTTGCTTCATGAAATGTGCACTAAGCTTTCTTTATACTCTACCTTGAATTCTTTTATTTTTGGCTTTGTCTCCAACACACACCCAATAGAAGTGGTTCCAGCGAACTTTCTCGTTGCCACGGCAAAGAAATCAATATATCGCACGAGAAAAATGCAAATTGAAAATCCTTTATGATGTGCAGATAACCTTCCATTCTGTTTTAAAGGACTTGTATTTGCCCGTATTAAAATGGATTTTGTTTCTTTACGTCCATGGATAAAATGCTGATCTTTAAAAGTATATGGGCATTAAATAATGTGCTTTGCTCTGTGCAAAATGGTGTTTTGATCACAGATTGATCACTCCTCGAACATAATATGAATTTTTGTGAGAAACAAACCACTATTATTATTATTATTTTCTTTTCTTGATGTATTAATGGTCTTTATGTAAATGTTCCCTTTAAAATAGCTATGCTTGTTGTTTACATTTGATTTGTGAAATGGTTTTATTTATACTTTAAAAAATATACTTTTTGATATTTTTGTAATAAAAGGATGTAAAAGTCAAGTCAAGTCTTGTCATGCATGGGTGTGGCATCATGGCGGCTGTGTGTGTGAAGCTGTGAGTACTGTGTTGTGTTTGTGTTTTTCCTATCCCCATTTCACCCCCTTTGTGTCCTTGTGCATGTTTGTGAAGTTTTCCCCATGTTTCCTTTCTTTGTTGAGGCAGGAGAGAGAAAGGGAGCGTGCACGCTAGGTGATTTGCAGGCCTGTTCAGGACATCCTGGTTTGGGCCTGCTCTTCCATTTGCCGTTTTTCTATGTATAGGTGAGGGCGAGACTACCGGAAGTAAGCTGTAACACGTGCCCTTTTGTGGTTTGTTTTCAACGTATACAATCACGTGACTGTTGTTGCGAAGGGTGCACTAACCGGAAGTTACGTAGTTCCGCGGGCGCCCATTTTCTTGGCTAAATACTTCGTCCCTTTTTTTTTTTCCTTTTCCTCCAGTTGCTAGTTTTGCTTATGGCAGGTTTACTTTTGTTTTTGATTTTTCAATTTACTTTATTTGTTAATTTTACAGTATGGCAAACGTACGTTTGCACAATAGTGTGTACGAGGCACTTACTCCAAAGAACGGGGTCATAGCTTGTCCGCCGGACAGAGTTAGTGTTGACGATGTTGTAATGGGTTTCAGAGAACAAATTGGGCTCAAACATTCTCGCAGCGTCGAAAATGAATCAACGTGTCGTGCCCTTCCTATCCGAAGAGCGATACGTTGCTCAGACAGTTGAAACCGGCTTGTCTGTCGCGCCGGATCTTTTTGTTACTGTGAGTCCTTTGGACACACCTGCCGTTAAAATTATTATTTCGAATATCCCACCTTTCTCTAAAAGCGAGGAGATTAACTGTGCTTTAAATCGTTTTGGGACGGTCGTGTCACGGATCTCCATGATTCCTTTACGCTTGCGTTCTGGCGCTTCGGTTAGACACATCATGTCTTTCCGGCGGCGTCACTGTTATATTGTTTTAAAGAATAATGCACAATCGCTTCGTGCTGTTGTAACTTTGAAGCACAAGGATCGCAGCTACCAAATTTACATCGCTACTGAGGCAATGACGTGCTTTATTTGTGGCGAGCACGGACATTTAAAGAACGCTTGTCCGAAACCAAACATTCCCTGTGGCGAATCTCAACGTGTAGAGCCTAACCGGGAATCTCAACACCTGGAGCCCAAGCCAAGCACTAGTGGCACATCTAGAGCGGAGGAATGTACAGACACCTCCCATAATCAGCCCCGCGGTGCGAGTGCAGAAGTAAAGTGACCTCGAGCAGATGACGAGGGTTTTATCACCTTTCAATCTCGGAGAAACAAGCGCCCCAACATCGACGGTCACGATGTAACGGTGAGGGTTTCGAAAAAACTGGCGCCGTTGGGCAAATTAAATGGTTCCCATATAGATGCAGCTGTCCCGTTTGCTGCCGTGGAAACGGAAAACAGATTTGCCGTGTTAGCTACGGAGGATAATAATAACTCTTCTGTTCACGAGCAAGACAAACAAGGGCATGAACAAGGAGGTAGTGTCGTACCCCAAGAGGTACAAGTATATTTAGCTTGTACAGAACAAAATAAACACATTTCACAAGAAACCTTTTAATTCCAAAATCAATCTTATTTGCCCAATAGAAGCAGTTTTGACACAAAATATCGGGTTTTTTTGTTATGTCACTATTCTAGTACAGAAATGTGTGTGCTTTTTCAAATAGTGTATATTTAGCTTGTACAGAGCAAAATAACACATTTTACAAGAAACCTTTATCTGCAAAAGCAATCTTGTTTACCTAATAGAAGCAGTTTTGATACAAAAGTGCACGTTTTTTGTTGCAAATCACTATTCCAGTGCAGAAACGTGTATGCTTCATCAAATAGTGTAGATTTAGCTTGTACACAGAAAAATAACACATATTTCGCAAGAAACCTTTTTTGTGTAAACGCAATCTAGTTTGCCCAACAGAAGCAGTTTTGACACAAAAGTGCATGTATTTTTTATTGCATGTCACCAGTGTAGTGCAGAAACGTGTGTGCTTTATAAAATAGTATTTGTTTAGCTTGCACACAGAAAAATAACACATTTTACAAGAAACCTTTTAAATACAAAATCAATCTTGTTTGCCCAATAGAAGCAGTTTTGACACCAAAGTGCACGTTTTTTTGTTGCAAGTCACTATTCCAGTGCAGAAACGTGTGTGTTTCATCATATAGTGTATATTTAGGTTGTGCACAGCAAAATAACACATATTTCACAAGAAACCTTTTTCTGCAAAAGCAATCTTGTTTCCCTCATAGAAGCAGTTTTGACACAAAAGTGCACGTTTTTTTTATTGAATGTCACCAGTGTAGTGCAGAAACGTGTGTGCTTCATAAAATAGTGTTTGTTTAGCTTGCACACAGAAAAATAACACATTTTACAAGAAACCTTTTAAATACAAAATCAATCTTGTTTGCCCAATAGAAGCAGTTTTGACATAAAATTGTCCGTTTTGTTTTTGTTGCAAGTCACTTTTCTTGTACAGAAATGTGTGTGCTTCATCATATAGTGTATATTTAGCTTGCACGCAGCAAAATAACACATATTTCACAAGAAACCTTTTTCTGCAAAAGCAATCTTGTTTACCTAATAGAAGCAGTTTTGACACAAAAGTGCACGTTTTTTTTTTGTTGCAAGTTACTATTCTCGTGCAGAAATGTGTGTGCTTCATCAAATAGGGTGTATTGTGCTTGTACACAGCAAAATAACACATATTTCGCAAGAAACCTTTTTTGTGTAAACGCAATCTAGTTTGCCCAACAGAAGCAGTTTTGACACAAAAGTGCATGTATTTTTTATTGCATGTCACCAGTGTAGTGCAGAAACGTGTGTGCTTTATAAAATAGTATTTGTTTAGCTTGCACACAGAAAAATAACACATTTTACAAGAAACCTTTTAAATACAAAATCAATCTTGTTTGCCCAATAGAAGCAGTTTTGACACCAAAGTGCACGTTTTTTTGTTGCAAGTCACTATTCCAGTGCAGAAACGTGTGTGTTTCATCATATAGTGTATATTTAGGTTGTGCACAGCAAAATAACACATATTTCACAAGAAACCTTTTTCTGCAAAAGCAATCTTGTTTCCCTCATAGAAGCAGTTTTGACACAAAAGTGCACGTTTTTTTTATTGAATGTCACCAGTGTAGTGCAGAAACGTGTGTGCTTCATAAAATAGTGTTTGTTTAGCTTGCACACAGAAAAATAACACATTTTACAAGAAACCTTTTAAATACAAAATCAATCTTGTTTGCCCAATAGAAGCAGTTTTGACATAAAATTGTCCGTTTTGTTTTTGTTGCAAGTCACTTTTCTTGTACAGAAATGTGTGTGCTTCATCATATAGTGTATATTTAGCTTGCACGCAGCAAAATAACACATATTTCACAAGAAACCTTTTTCTGCAAAAGCAATCTTGTTTACCTAATAGAAGCAGTTTTGACACAAAAGTGCACGTTTTTTTTTTGTTGCAAGTTACTATTCTCGTGCAGAAATGTGTGTGCTTCATCAAATAGGGTGTATTGTGCTTGTACACAGCAAAATAACACATTTCACAAGTAACCTTTTCATGCAAAAGAAATCTTGGTTCCCCAATGGAAGCAGTTTTGACACAACAGTGCATGTATTTTTGTTGCATGTCACTAGTGCAGTGCAGAAACGTGTGTGCTTTATAAAATAGTGTTTCTTTAGCTTGCACACAGCAAAATAACACATAACTCACAAAAAACCTTTCAAGTCCAAAATCGAGCTTATTTGCCCAATAGAAGCACTTTTGACACCAAACTGCACGTTTTTTGTTGCAAGTCACTATTCCAGTGCAGAAACTTGTGTGCTTCATCAAATAGTGCATATATAGCTTGTACACAGCAAAATAACACATTTCACAAGAAACCTTTTTCATGCAAACGCAATCTCGTTTGCCCATGAGAGGCAGTTTTGACACAAAAGTGCACGTTATTTTTTTGTTGCAAGTTACTATGCCAGTGCAGAAATGTGTGTGCTTCATCAAATAGTGTATGTTTCGCTTGCACACAGCAAAATAACACATTTCACAAGTAACCTTTTTCGTGCAAAAGAAATCTTGGTTTCCCAACGGAAGCAGTTTTGACACAAAGTGCATGTATTTTTATTGCATGTCACCAGTGTAGTGCAGAAACGTGTGTGCTTCATAAAATAGTGTTTGTTTAGTTTGCACACAGCAAAATAACACATAACTCACAAGAAACCTTTCAAGTCCAAAATCAATCTTGTTTGCCCAATAGAAGCGGTTTTGACACAAAAGTGCACTTTTTTTTTGTTGTTGAAATCACTATTCTAGTACAGAAACGTGTGTGCTTCATCAAATAGTGCATATTTAGCTTGCACACAGCAAAATAACACATTTCACAAGAAACCGTTTTCGTGCAAACGCAATCTCGTTTGCCCAACAGAGGCAGTTTTGACACAAAATTGTCCATTCTTTTTTGTTGCAAGTCATTTTTCTAGTGCAGAAACGTGTGCGCTTCATCAAATAGTGTATGTTTAGCTTGCACACAGAAAAATAACACATTTCACAAGAAACCTTTTCAGTCCAAATTCACTTGTTTGCCCTATAGAAGCAGTTTCGACACCAAAGTGCACATTTTTTTTGTTGCAAGTCACGATTCTACTACAGAAATGTGTGTGCCTCATCAAATAGTGAATATTTAGCTTGTACACAGCAAAATAACACATCTAACAGAAGCAGTTTTGACACAAAAGTGCACGTTTTTTGTTGCACGTCACTACTCCAGTGCAGAAATGTGTGTGCTTCATCATATAGTGTATATTTAGCTTGTACACAGCAAAATAACACATATTTCACAAAAAAACCTTTTAAGTCCAAAATCAATCTTGTTTGCCAAGTAGAAGTAGTTTTGACACCAAAGTGCACGTTTTTTTGTTATAAGTCACCATTCCGATACAGAAATGTGTGTGCTTCATCATATAGTGTATATTTAGCTTGCACGCAGCAAAATAACACATTTCACAAGAAACCTTTTTCTGCAAAAGCAATCTTGTTTACCTAATAGAAGCAGTTTTGACACAAAAGCACACATTTTTTTGGTTGCACATCACTATTCCAGTGCAGAAACGTGTGTGCTTCATCAAATAGTGTATATATAGCTTGTACACAGCAAAATAACACATTTGACAAGAAACCTTTTTCGTGCAAACACAATCTCGTTTGCCCAACAGAGGCAGTTTTGACACAAAAGTGCACGTTTTTTTTGTTGTTGCAAGTTACTATTCTCGTGCAGAAATGTGTGTGCTTCATCAAATAGTGAATATGTAGCTTGTACACAGCAAAATAACACGTATTTAACAAGAAACCTTTTCAGTCAAAAAATCAATCTTGTTTGCCCAATAGAAGCAGTTTTGACAAAAAAGTGCACGTTTTTTGTGGCACGTCACTCATTAATCCAGTGCAGAAATGTATGTGCTTCATCATATAGTTTATATTTAGGTTGTGCACAGAAAAATAAAACATATTTCACAAGCAACCTTTTAAGTCCAAAATCAATCTTGTTTGCCCAATAGAAGCAGTTTTGACACAAAAGTGCATGTATTTTTTTTGGATGTCACTAGTATAGTGCAGAAATCTGTGTGCTTCCTCAAATAGTGTATATTTAGCTTGTACACAGCAAAATAACACATACTTCACAAGAAACGTTTTTCTTACAAAAGCAATCTCGTTTGCCCAACAGAAGCAGTTTTGACACAAAAGTGCACGTTTTTTTGTTGCGAGTCACTATTCTTGTGCAGAAACGTGTGTGCTTCATCAAATAGTGTATATAGCTTGTACACAGCAAAATAACACATTTCACAAAAAACCTTTTTCGTGCAAACGCAATCTCGTTTGCCCAAGAGGCAGTTTTGACACAAAAGTGCATGTATTTTTTTGCATGTCACGAGTGCATTGCAGAAACGTGTGTGCTTTGTAAAATAGTGTTTGTTTGTTTGGCTTGCACACAGCAAAATTACACATAACTTACAAGAAACTTTTAAATCCAAAATCAATCTTATTTGCCCAATAGAAGCAGTTTTGACACCAAACTGCGCGTTTTTTTGTTGCAAATCACTATTCCAGTATAGAAATGTGTGTGCTTCATCAAATAGTGCATATTTAGCATTTACACAACAAAATAACACATCTAAGAGGAGCAGTTTTGACACAAAAGTGCATGTATTTTTGTTGCACGTCACTATTCCAGTGCAGAAACGTGTGCTTCATCAAATAGTGTATATTTAGCTTGTACACAGCAAAATAACATATTTTCACAAGAAACCTTTTTCGTGCAAACGCAATCTCGTTTGCGCAACAGACAGTTGTGACACTAAAGTGCACGTTTTTTTTGTTGCAAGTTACTATTCTAGTACAGAAATGTGTGTGCTTCATCAAATAGTGTATATTTAGCTTGTACACAGCAAAATAACACATCTAATAGAAGAAGTTTTGACCCAAAAGTGCACGTTTTTTTTGGTTGCACATCACTATTCCAGTGCAGAAACGTGTGTGCTCCATCAAATCGTGCATATTTAGCTTGTACACAGCAAAATAACACATCTAATAGAAGCAGATTTTGACACGAAAGTGCATGTATTTTTGTTGCATGTCACTATTGTAGTGCAGAAACGTGTGTGCTTCATCAAATAGTGTATGTTTAGCTTGCACACAGCAAAATAACACATACAGTGCATTCAGAAAGTATTCAGGCCCCTTCACTTATTTCACATTTTGTTATGTTGCAGCCTTATAGTCGTTTAAATTCATTTTCTCCCTCATCAATCTACACTCAATACCCCATAATGACAAAGAGAAAACAGAATTTTTGAAAGTTTTGCAAATTTATTAAAAAGAAAAAACTGAAATGTCACATTGACATAAGTATTCACACTCTTTGCTATGACACTTGAAATTTAGCTCAGGTGCCTCCCATTTCTCTTGATCATCTTTGAGATGTTTCTACACCTTGATTGGAGTCCAACTGTGGTAAATTCAATTGATTGGACATGATTTGGAATGCATATCAGACAGCTGACAATCATATCACACAATGTAAATTACAATGCTGTGTACAATGTCAATTAATCAATCACACAATATCAATGCATATCACACAGCTGACAATGCTTATCGGAGCAAAAACCAAGCCATGAGGTCGAAGGAACTGCCTGCAGCGCTCACAGACAGGATTGTGTCGAGGCACAGATCTGGGGAAGCCGACAAAAAAATCTCTGCTGCATTGAAGGTTCCCAAGAGCACAGTGGCCTCCATAATTCTTAAATGGAAGAAGTTTGGAACAACCAGGACTCTTCCTAGAGCTGGCCACCCGGCCAAACTGAGCAATCGGGGGAGAAGGGCGTTGGTAAGAGGGGTGACCAAGAACCCGATGGTCACTCTGGCTTAGCTCCAGAGATCCTGTGTGGAGATGGATCACTGCAACACTCCACCGATCTGGGCTTTATGGCAGAGTGGCCAGACGGAAGCTTCTCCTCAGTGAAAGTCACATGAAAGCCCACAGAATCTTGTTTCTCACAGTCTGAGAGTCCTTTGGGTGCTTTTTTGCAAACCAAGCGGGCTTTCATGTGTCTTTCACTGAGGAGAGGTTTCCATTCACGCCAAGCGGTTCGAGCGGTTCGCGCCAAGGCCCGAGCCATTTTCGTGCCAACTGGAGCCGTGCCCAGACTGCACGCTTCGGTCCCGAACACCGGATCCAGGGGGATTCCGGACGGACATACACTGCAGACAGATAAGACACATCCACAACACGACGAGACATTTATTTTATTTATCTCCTCCCATTGTCTTGTATTTGAAATCTGTGCGGGGACGTCCCAATTTAGGATTTAGTTTCTTCCATCGCATCCATTGTTATCGGGTTCCATAAAATAAATCGATTACTTTTGTACATTCTACCCCCGTGTTCGTTTGAGTTCATTCCCATCAGGATCGGAGCTGCCGGTGAGATCACTACAGGTAAGAGCTTTCGCGCTTCTTCCTCTTCCTTCTTCCTACTGTGCTAGCATAGTCGAAACTGTCATTGAATAAACGCCTCCATTAAAGTTTGTTTGGCCATCCGCAAGCCCATGGTATTAACCGAGGGCATTCATCTTCACCGACTGGAAAACATGTATTTTTATATTTTTGTTTAAAAAAAGGCTAAAAGTCTCTCTCTCACTCTCTCACTCTCTCACTCTCTCACTCTCTCACTCTCTCACTCTCTCACTCTCTCACTCTCTCACTCTCTCACTCTCCAACTCTATCGTGTCCCTGACATCGTGAAGGCGAGGGTACACCATCCTGGATGAGGGGGGGGGGTGGGGAGGGATCTCTAGGTCGCTCCTGGGAGATCAATCGGTTTCTCCATGCCGCATGCTTGTTCGAGAGAACTGTCTGGGGCTATACAACAACAACAACAACAACAACAACAACAACAACGGTCCTATGTAATGATTATCCCTCTAGACGTCTCCTATTACTTTTAGTTCTCTCAATCATCCCATTCTGTCTCCCTCCTTCAATACATAATATGTTTGTGGCCTTAAAAACATTCATATCTGTGTTGGACTGCTTGATATTCCATCTGATCATGTCGCCCTTGAAACTGGGATTGCATGTTACAATCGCATATGCTCATACTATGTGAATTTGTCTATGGTTTACTGTTCTTGTACATCATATAAAAGTGGTTTATTTTTGTGCATTTTAATTCCTTGTTATTTGTTATTCCTTGTTATTTTTGTGCACCATCCATCATCACCCCAATTTCTGAAGTTGCTCTTCACTTCCGTTGAACTTGGGGACGACTAAGAAGAAGACCTTTGTTGGTCGAAAGCTTGTCGAAAATTAAAGATCGACGTCCTGAAGCTACGTCCGCGTCTTATTTAATCTCTCGATTATTTATTTAATGCAAATGAGACGCCCTGCTCGTACTGTGGAGTTTCTACTGTTTCTCAGTTATATATATATATATATATATATATATAATATATAATTCCATTTAAAAATAAATAAAATTGTGAAACATTTAGATCTTGAGATAAAATTCATTTGAAACCATCCAATACAAGCAGTGAAAAGACCCTACTCTTACACAGCTGTGTAACTAAAAAGTCAGTTCAAAAGGAAGATTGATATAAATGTGGACCATGTTTGTTGCCGAGTAGCGAGTACTGACTGTTTGGCAACAAACTTGATAGCGATCAACCGATCCTGGGGCAAAAATGTCATAAATATACAAAATACTTTTCATACAAAAGCTCACTGAGGCGTTGAACTACATGTAAATAGTATTTGCCCAAGAGTGGTTTGTTTTTCAATTTGCAAAACCAAAAGGTGTAAACAAAAAGGATTGGGGTGATGCATAAAAATCACATGTTTAACAGTTATGGTGGATGAATCTCTTGCCGGCAGCTATTTCTAAGCTTCCTGGAGAAAAAAAATTTGCAGATGTAACTAACCGCACGTTCCCAAATTCTGCGCTCCGGTGCATGAGATTGTCTCATGAATGCCATAAATGTAATGTTTGAAAGATAAGCAGGTAAGCTCACGAGTGGTAGGATACCTCATTTCATAGTCCACCGTCTCTGAGCTGTTCAGTTCCAATGGAATAAAATATGTCACCCTGGTGCATTTCTGACTGGGTGCTCAAGCCAGCCAGCTGTCTGTTTGCTAGAACTTCTTGGTGGAGTTTAAAACCACACAGTCATTCAATGTGGCTTAATTCTTGTCTCCTGTAATGCAGTCTTTCTTATACTCTTACCAGAAGTGCAGTGGATGTAGAATTTCAGAAGGCATTGGATAAAGTACCAAATTGGAGGTTGTTAGATATGGTAAGAGCTTGTGGAGTGGCTGGTCCAGTAACTAGCTCCATTGGAAGCTGGCTTGGTGCTAGGAAGCAGAGCGTAGTTGTGAATGAGATGATATCTGGCTGGGAGGATGGAAGGACTGTACCTCAGTGATAAGTACTGGGACCATTATTATTCAAAATTTACATCAATGATTTGGATAGTGGAGATAAGCGATGGGTTCCAAAATTTCAGATGACACAAGGCTTGGAGTTAAGGTCGATAGAAGAGAGGGTAGCGATCAAATTCAGGAAAGTCTAAAATTTTCATCGATTGGGAAAAATATTGGCAGATTCCGTTTATCAAAGAGAAATGCAAGATACTAGGGATGGGTAAGAATAATGAAAATAGGGTATATTATATAACATTGGGGTGGTTGGGATTGTCCATTTTAAAAGAAAACATGCGGGCAATACCCCTGGCGCTCACCTGGTAGAATAAACAGTATACTGCACTGACTAAAGGTATTTTACACCAATTTCAATGCTTGCTAGAAGACAGGACAGCATGAAGAATCATACTAAAACAAATACCTATTTTGGGGGGCAACCAACCCCCACTCCCCCCCCCCCCCCCCCCCCCCACCAAGTGTACCTCCTCAGACCCCAATTTTTTCAATGCCTTGAACAAACATTGGTACATCACGGATGATGAAGGTTGTGGTGACTCATCAAAATTGTGTGTGTAGGTTCTGAGAAAGAAGCAAATACCTGTTTTTGGAGGTTTGGAGGCAAAGGTATTTTAAATACCTATTTTAAATACCGACCCCGATTTTTTTTAATGCCAGGAACAAACTTAGGTACAACACAGGTGATTAAGGTTGTGGTAAAGTTTCATCGGATTTGCATATGTCGTTTATGAGAAGAAAGCAAATACCTATTTTGGGGGGCAACCCCCTGTAGATCCCAAAGGGGCAAATTTTTTTAAATGCCGTGAACAAATTTTGGTACATCACGGGTGATGAAGGTTGTGGTGAAATTTAATCGAAATAGTGTGTGTAGTTTCAGAGATGAAAGCAAATATATATATTTGGGGGGTCAAACCTGGACCCACTTTGACCCCCGTAGCCCCCCAAAGAGGCAGATTTTTTAAAATGCCGTGAACAAACTTTAGTCACAACACAACAAATATAATTTGTGCCAAATTTGGTCGCAATCCCATCAGCGGTTTCGGAGAAAAAGTTTCAAGTGTTGACGGACTGATGGACTGACTGACGGACAACGCTCCATCGCATAAGCTCCCTTGCACTTCGTTCCAGGTGAGCTAAAAATTATACCTAGATGGAAAATATTTGGCAGATGATTTGCTTACATTATGGCTTCCAGTCCAGTGGTGCTCATTTTATAGACTTCTCCACCATTCTTGTTGAACCTAATGAGGACAGTTTATTGCTTTGGGATGGAGGCATATCACACCATGGAGAAGCTATTACCGAAGACGAAGAAACTTTCTCCTTCACTTAAATATTTTGTCGCCCTCACGTGGTTAAGATTCACCCACCCAGACTTACTCAAATTAGTCCAAACAGAGATACAGTACAGAACTATGGTCCCACCCACTTGCATCCATCAAGCCAGGGATTTCTCAAGCTTTATCTCTTTCCTTGATGAAATTAACGTGGCTGAAAATGCCCAAGTAATGGGCGCTGCCACATCTCGCATGAATGTATCTTATCATCAATCCGCCAGCTCTCAATAACCTATGAATGGCAGGCCTTACAAACCACAACACCGACAAAGATCATTCCATTTGTGTCTTCAGGCAAGGATATCGCATCGCCACTTCCTCAGTGAATGTAAATACCTCCCAGACCAGGACCAGAAATATTTGGTCAATTGTGAAGATCTTCGAACAGCCAGATTCGCCAGGTGTCCTTACTGGAGATGACCTTCCGACTGATGTACCGTAGCAGCTTTGGCACACAGAATCCAAGTCTACCCATCACCTTCAATAGATGCCTTTTGCGGGCATCACACCACTTGTAATGGCTGCCGTCCACATTCGTTCATGGCAATCTAATTTTTGGGGTTTTTTTTGCCGCTGGTGGTTGTGGCAGTGTAGCGGCTGTGTGAGCAGTGTTTTTATCGGTGGTTCATATCGTGCTTTTCGTAACAGCAATTTGTATCTCGGTTTTTAACGTCCACAAACAGCATTAGGCTTCACAGTTAGTTATATCGTTTATCTTTTAACTGGCGAAGTCTTTAGAACCGTGGTTCTTAACCTGGGTTCAACGAAACCCAAGGGGTTCAGTGAGCCAGTCTCAGGGGTTGGGCGGAGGTCATCCGAAACGCATTGCAATTTTTTTTTTTTTTTTTTGTATCAATTTTGAATCTATGTGTAATTACGCTTATTTTTAATATTATTATTATTTTGCTATGTATGTTACGAACGAATGGAAATGTTATTTGTAATTGTATTCCCATCCCATTCATGGTTTCTCTGGTCTGTGTTTAAGATAAGTTGTTTCACACTGACTGTAATAAGTTGAATCAATGAGCAACTTGCTAATTATTCTGTTGATGGTGCTTACTTGCTTACATACTTACTGGATTTTGGACTTTGCAGGTGTTCGGAAATTCCAGTGAATAGCCTTGATTAGCTTGCCGTGTGCCGTGCGTCATTGGTCGCGCTGTACTTTGGAGTTACTGATTAATTGAAAAGTAAGTTGGAAATGTTTGGATATGCAGGGCCGGTTCAGAGTTATATTAAAGTCAAAAGTGGATGGTGATTATAAAATATGATTGAATTACTCAGAAAATTAGGTGGAGGTGATATAACTCCTTTGGTCGCAATTCAAAACTAACAATTCGCAGTTTTCTATGTGATATTATAATGGGATTTGAGGCGACATAGAGTTGAGTAGATAATAAATCCCGTCATCGTAACTATAAGTTATGTTTTCTTCGTTAAAATTTCTCAGTTTTCAGAGGGGTACTGATTATATTTAAGCATGTTCCTTTTTTAATTTTTGTCATATAATTATTTGCCCGAACTCAATTAAGATCAGTTTTTTTACTTTTTTTTTTTTTGCAGTATGTCGAGCAAAAAAAGGAAGTGGTCGGAGGATTACGTGCGGTACGGGTTCACGTGTTTGACGGAACGGGATGGAAGTCAGCGTCCTCAATGCATGCTTTGCAATGTCAAGTTGAGCAACTCCAGTCAAGCACCTGCAAAACTACGGGAACACTTCAAAAAACTGCACGACGAGGGGCAGTACAACGATGCAACGCTGGATGAATTCAAATTGAAGAGAGTCCGATTCGACGCAAGTGCTACATTGCCCACTCTCGGCTTCGTTCCAATTGACAAACCAATCCTCACCGCGTCGTATGAAGTTGCGTACCTGATCGCAAAGCAGGGCAAACCGCACACCGTTGGCAAGACACTCATCAAACTGGCCACGTTGAAGATGGCCAACATCATGCTGGGAAAAGCTGCTGAAAACAAGTTGTCTCTCGTTCCACTCTCAAATGACACCATCAGATGCATAATTGGCGTCATGAGCGACGACATCCTCGCCCAGGTAGTTGCAGATTTAGTCGCGAGCCCGATGAAATTCAGCCTTCAACTCGACGAGACCACCGACATTTCGAATTTGAGCCAGCTCATCTTATTTGTGCGTTATGTCAAAGGAGACAAGATCAAGGAAGACTTTCTGTTCTGCAAGCCTCACAACAACAACGAAGGCAGCTGACGTGGAAAAGCTTGTGGACGACTTCTTCAGAAGCAACTGCCTCGCGTGGAACATGGTGTCTGCAGTTCGCTCGGACGGAGCTCCAGCCCATGCTGGGATGCAACTCCGGTTTGGGAGCGCTGGTGAAGGCCGATGCACGACACATCATCGCCATGCACTGCGTCCTGCACAGACACGCGCTGGCATCAAAAACCCTGCCTCCAAAATTGGCCAATGTTCTGAAAATCGTCGTTGAAACTGTGAATTACGTGCGAAGCCGTGCTCTGAATCATCGCATCTTCAAAGAGCTGTGCAATGAAATCGGCTCTGAATTCAAAGTCCTTCTCTACCACTCTAACATTCGATGGTTATCACGCAGGAAGGTAGTGAGCTGTGTTTTTGCCTTGCATGTAGAATTAGCTCTGTTTTTGCGAGAACACCAGCATTGCCATACAACGCACTTCCAAGAGTCAGAGTTCATCCTCGCCTTGGCGTACTTGGCTGACATCTTCGACGCACTCAATCATCTCAATTGCCAGATGCAGGGTGGTGGAGTGAATGTCATCGAATCTGAAGAAAAGCTGAGCGCTTTCCGAAAGAAGTTACCGTTGTGTAGGCGGCGAACAGAGAACGACAACTTCGCGAACTTTTCGCTGCTGGACGAGTGCGTGAGCGGGATCGAAGATGAGTCTGAAGTTGGAGGCACTGCTGTACCGGGGGAGCTGAAGCAAGCGATTGCCACGCACTTAGATGAGCTGGGAAAGTCATTCGACGGCTACTTCCCCGACAATGAGCAATACCCAGCATGGGTGCGGCAGCCCCGAAAAGAAGAACAGAAAACGCATTCCGATGCAATTCTTCTGAATTTTTTGGTCAAATTTGAGGGGTTCCGCGAGTGTTCCGTGGGTTTCGTTAGGGTTCGGCGCCTTTAAAAAGGTTAAGAACCACTGCTTTAGAACATTTAATGTTGTGGAGAGCTGGGGCATATGCAAAGGAAGAGTACATGAAACGGTGTGGAGAGGTTAAACACTTAACTCTGAAAAAGATTAACTGAGGATCCAAAGTTGGTATGTAATTTCATTTGTTTCTATGATACATAATACGTTTGCTGCTTAAGCTGTAAGAAATGGATTTGATGTGCATTTACCGCTTTGTGAGGTAAATGCTTTGCAAACAGCTTGGATTTCGCCATTGCTGTTTTCTCGTGCAGAATGACCAACTGCGGTATGATTGTTTGTATTGAAGCCGAATGTGTGAACTGCAATTATGGAGATTGGTTAGTATTTTGCTCGATCCACCCACCACTCCGGTTTGTGTGTGTTTGTCTGTCCGCTCACTTATACTTGCCTACACGTCACAATTTTAAACCGATCTTCACGAAACTTCACCAAATGGGAGTTTGTAGTCCGACAAAATCGTATATATTTTAAGGTCAAAGGGTCAACATAGACCAAAGGTCAACCACTTTTTTTCAAATTTCTAAAATCCTCAATTTTCATCTGATTGACTTCAAATTTGAATATAATTTACATATTGGCTAACTTAATTCAACCACCAACTATTTTTGAGATCAGCGTAGGCCAAAAGGTCAATCACTTTTTTTCAAATTTCTGAAATCCTCAATTTCCATCCGATTGACTTGAAATTTGAATATAATTTACATATCGGCTACCTGAATTCAACCACCAACTATTTTTGTGATCAGCGTAGGCCCAAAAGGTCAACATAGGCCAAAGGTCAACCACTTTTCTTTGAATTTCTAAAATCCTCAATTTTCATCCGATTGACTTTAAATTTGAATATAAATTACATATCGGCAAACTGAATTCAACCACCCACTATTTTTTAGATCAGCTTAGGCCAAAAGGTCAACACAGGCCAAAGGTCAACAACCATTTCAAATTTCTAAAATTCTCAATTTTCATCCGATTGACTTGAAAATTGAATGGGATTTACATATCAGTTAACTGAATTCAATCAACAAGTATTTTTGAGGTCAACATAGGTCACAAGGTAAACCAAAGGTAAACAATTTTTTCAAATTTCTAAAATCCTCAATTTTCATCCGATTGACTTGAAATTTGAATAGGAGTTACCTATCGGCTAACTGAATTCAACCACCCACTGTTTTTGAGATTAGTGTAGGTCAAAAGGTCAACATAGAGCAAAGATCAACCACTTTTTTCGAATTTCTAATATCCTAAATTTTCATCCTATTGACTTGAAATTTCAATAGGATTTACATATATGCGAACTGAATTCAACCACCAACTATTTTTGAGATCAGCGTAGGCCAAAAGGTCAACATAGACCAAAGGTCAACCACTTTATTTCAAATTTCTAAAATCTTCACCAAAATCTAATCATTTGGTCCTTGTCACATACTGTATAATTTGTTCAGTGTGTCGGCTATAACTCGTCTACTCCTCGCGAAGGACACCATGGGAGATCTTCAACGGCCACTAACTAATGCAGGCAGACAGGATGCCATTGTATTGTCCATTCAAAGGATGCCAGACACATTGATGCCTTGCTCTACATGCGAAACACCAGGCTGGCAGTTTATAGCTAGGTCGACATTCAAACCCAGGCTAGAAAGCTCAGAGTGAGCATACTTCTACCTAGGCTATCCTACCAATCCGAGGAAATATTTTCTTCCTTCAAATGCCTGGTGTTATCTGGTGCTGTGCTAGTTCATGGCTAAATATCTCAGGGGCTCAGTAGCAGCATGTCGACTCACCTCTTTAGTTGTCTTGTCTGGGTTCCAGTCCGAGCATGACTAGAATTGTCAACCTGATGGTTCACAGGCAGGATGTGGTGGCCTCAATTTGTTCTTCTGAAGGATGTTAATCCAATTGTCCAATCTGCTGCAATTCACCTGTGGGCATTGAGGATCTCACGGAGAAAAGTAAGCTTTTGTGACCTGGTACTCCGACCAAATTCTCAACCACTGCCCGACCTTCCAGGGGATTTGCTGCATCAGCAGCATTGCAGTCATGCCTCAATGATCATGCAATCAGCTGACAATATATTTAATTGAATCTCTGTCAAAATAATGCATTTATCTGACGCACTTTATTTTAGGCAAGGAGGTGTCCACAGCTTCCTGACCTTTTCCAATGCGCTCTGGAGTTATATCTCCCAGCAATGTCAGAAAAACTGCAAAATCCAGAGAGCGGTAAACGCTCTGCCTCGCCCCAAACATAATATTTGGAGAAACATTATTTGATATTCCATCAAAAGGTAAGACTGATTCGTTTTAGGGTGGCACAGATAGAACAGTGCAAACAAAGGGCATTTGAGCACAATCCGGTGATGGAGCTTTCGGGGAGACAGAACAAATTACGCACAGCTCCGAGCAACTCCGCCGTGACCCTGCTAAAGTCTCTTGCCCATTTTCAGTGTAATTAAAGATTGGAATGGCTAAAGAGAAACAGCATCGTATAAGCTGCCAATGGCTTTCCGCATAAAAAGGCATCACAACACACTGCCTTATTTTATTTAATCGGTCGTGACAGAGCATGAGACATGTTTAAAATGCCCCACAGCTAGACAGGAGCAGGTGCCTTTGTCTGGGAGCTGTGTTTTTAAAGGTACCTAATTAGGGATGAGTGTCACATTGTCAAATAAACAAATCGATGAATAATTCATTTCCTCCCTTCCAATTAGCTTGGCGATGTTGGAGACGACTTTGTACCCAGGTCTGCCTGCAGTCTTCTGGATATGTAGATTTCCTAAACAGAACTTGCATTTGTTCTGCTGCCAGTCATTCTTTCACCATTTTTTCCTTATTTCACATCACAGATACCCAGTTGCACCATTATTCTTTTTGCTCTTGGAAAAATCGACCATACATTACATGTTCTCACGAAACAGAGGGTCAACACATCCCATTGCATGCATTGGAAATCTAAGCCCTTTTCCTCTACAGGGCACAGTCACACCATGCCCCGCCCCTACGTGGGTGCCCCACCCCCTGAGCATGGAGCCAATCGTTGCCTTTAATAACCAAACCTTTTAGAGGTTAAACTAACATATGGAGGACAGCCCATGCTGCAATGCCAACGTGAAAACTACATTTCTTTATTACAAAAATAACTACAAAGCATCTGAAAATGCAAAGCCCATCCATGTCTATCTGTAGTCAGACATCTTCTTCTTCTTCCATAAGCTCAAAATAACGAAAAGATTTTTTTTAAATACAAAATAAAAATTGATGATTTTATGCAGCCTTGACTTTGGTTTTTTTTCTTATGAGCACCTCATTAATCATCTTCAAAAAGGATATTGTTGTGGATATGAGAATTGTGTTTTTGTATTGTGTAATAAATTGTAAAGACCACCCTCCTGCCTCCATTCTGTGTATAAAGGTCAAAGGGCGTCCCTTAGTTAGGTCATATACAATCACGTAGCCAAATCATAGATTTCCTCCTTGTTGGTAGTTATTTCCTTATTGTGTGTATTAGGTTAAGGCTATGTCGTCCATTAACTAATACTGAATTGCACCGAATTCAAACAAGGTAGTATCCCCTTTCAATTTCCCCAGAACCTCCATTGGATTCCCCTTTCGTCAATTACCAAATGCCTTGGACAGTTTGCTGCATTCCGCAGCTGCTTGCGGTTTTCGCCGCAGCTGCTTGGCGGTTTTCACCGCGACTCCATTAGCCACGAGGTGGGCTCGGAGAAGAAGGGGGAGGAGCCGCCGAATCCAGGGCGTTGGCCGCCCCTCGTCATCAAGGGCGGAGCCAAAAGAGGCCGTGCGAGCCAACCGGCACTGCAGTAGCGACCCGGTAGGCGTGCCGAGAGAGCTCGCGGAGAGAGGTCGAGGCACGCTAAAAAACGTGTGCGCATGCGTCAAGAAGGAAGTTCTAAGAGTTGAGTGAGAGGGTTCAAGAGTGGCTGAAGAAGGAGAGTTGCGCTGGAGAGTTGCTCAGTTGCGTAAGGGAAGGACGTTGAGTGTGGCGTGAAGTGGCGCTGAAGTGGAGCTGAGGAGCCCGGAGTGCAGCACGAAGCGCCCATCCGCTCGCGGTGAACGATACGCGCCGCTGGACACCAAGGTTTTCCCGCCAAGAACGCGAGTCGACTCCTGGAGCCGGACCTCGACGCCTAAAGTGGCCTGGGCCTTCCCATTCCTCCTTCCAGCCAATCCACTCTGCAATTCCCCGTGTGAGTCTGTCTTTGTTTGTGCTGTCCCTGGGTTAATTAAGACTGTAATAGATAAGCTAGCATTTTCACTGTGTCCGCTTCTTCCTCTTCTGTTTTATTTTATGATCTTTTCCTACTCCTTGGTTGCTTTCAATTGTGTAAATAGTAAATAAATCATATTTGTATTTCTTACCCTTTGCCTTTCTTTCCTCTACATCCGTCGTTGTTGTCTTTTCCCTCATTGAAAACCTGTGGCGCGATTTTGGCCAACGTTTGAGAATCGGGTCTAGTTTCTGTTAACGGTTCGTGCCGCGGCTGCCATCCGCTCGGCAAATTAACATCTTATCCGCGGTCGCGAACGAAGCTGCTCACCTGCCTCTGGAGGGAACTTGTGCAGCTTCAGGACTCGCGTCGGTCAGTCACAAACGAGGGGACTAATCCCCAATCGAGAAGGGATCCAATGCCGACGTTGGGTTCCATAACAATTGGTGTCGGGAGCGAGATTCAGACCTGAAGCGCTTAGCGCGCTCAAATTACGAGTGGGCCGAAATTTTGTTTTATAAAATCCTAAATTTAAAAATTGTGCCATGGATGGTCAAGGCGACGGGATGCCGGTGGGGGAAATAGAAGAGGGGTTAGGGGTAACCCAGGACCAGAGGGAAGAAATGGAGGAGGAGAGCAATGGTAACGTGGTTGTGGGGAAATCAGTTGCACAAAATGGCGCCCTCGCGCACGTGGTTGCAGCGGCACCAAATAGAGCCGCGCCCTTTGTACCAACGGTGGAAGACATGCAATTATTTCTGGCTGAAATGAGGGCCCTTATGGTTAAGTCGGGTGAAGAAATGGAAGACAGAAGGAGGGCTGATAGTGAGAAAATTGAAAGCAGAATGATGGGGGCAATGAGGGACGAAGTGAGGGGTACCAGCGAACAGTTGGGGCATAAATTTGAGGGGCTCGGAAGCAAATTGGAGGGATTCGGAAGCAGATTAGGGGACAAACTGGGGGGCATGGTTGGCCAAGCCAAATAAATTAATGAGGGGTTGGAGAGGGACAGAGACCGCAGGTTGGGCGAGCAGGTCCCACGGGTGCATGAGGAGGTAAAGCGGGTCGAGGAGCACTGGTTGAGCGAAGTGGAGAAAAGCATGGGTAAAATGACGGGTATAGAGATCGCGACCCGGGGTATGGGGCAGCCGGCGACCGCTGAGGTAGAGGGAATTTTATTAAAGCCAGCGGTCCTCGTGGTGAATAAAGAAAAAGAAATAATGGGTATAGTTAAAATTGAAGAGACGACGGAGGTAGCCCAGGAATCGGAGGAAGAAATCGAAACTGTACAAAGTCCGTGCTCACATCACGATGCTGTGCTTAAAAATCCTTATAAAGATTTGCAGGTGTTGGTGCAGGGAGGAATAAGAACCCCGAAGGTGAGCCGGGCTGTATGTGGTGCCGGGAGATTTTGTAAGAGGGGGTTTGGCGCGAAGAGAATTGTCGCGCGATTGGGGTCAATATGGCACCCGGGCGTTGGTGAAGGGTCCCGTGTGAGTGGAAATGGCGCGCGTGTGAGGAAAAAGTGTGCGTCGGCGAGTGGGTGTGTTATAAAGTGTGGGAGTGAAACCGAGTGTGAGCGAGAATGCACGTCGGGGTGTACGGAGTGTGACACGAGGAGTGAGTTGGTGGTGGAGCGGGTGCGAGGATGCACGTATGGGATAAACGGCGAGGGTGTGCGAGAAAGCACACCTGAGTTGGTTGTGGCGCGGGTGTGAGAGAGCCCATCGGAGCGCGTGAGTGGGTGGATGCAAGAGTGCACGCCCATGGTGAGTGGTACGGAGTACGTACCGAGGGAGAGTGTGCAAGACAATGCGCGAGGTGTGTTAAGGGAGTGTGCGAACGGCGAGTATGCGCGAGAGGTGTGGTGTATAGCAGGGAGTGCGTTGGTGGAAGGGACGGAGTGTATGGAATGTACGGACGGCGTTGGAACGCCGGGCTTTGCGAGTGTGAAACGGGTCGCGTGGTGTGAGCATGCAAGTGAAGCATCGACGTTGACCGGGTTAGCAGTTAGGGTGACGGATAGCGGGTGCTCGGTGCACGGCGCGCTTTGTTGGATGCGAAGCTTCGTGCGGATCGCGCTTTGTTGGATGCGAAGCTTCGCGCGGATCGATGCTGCGTCGCCCCGCTTCGGAGCGTTGCGCACGATTCTGGCCCCGCCCCGCACGGTCGAGTCCGGGCCTTGTCGGGCGAGGCGACCGGTCCGGTTCAAGGGCGAGTAGGAGGAAGCGGAACGGTGCCTCCTCGTGGGGACGGGGTTCCGACCGGGCGAGATTGAGCCATCGGGCCCGGGACCGCAACGTGCCGCGGCGAGATGGTGCGTGGAATCTCGGCCCGACCAAACCACCTCCCTTGAACTGAAAGCCGGACGGATTCAACCTGCAGGCGACCAAACCACCCGCGTTCATTGCTCGGCTGTGCGAAGCCGGGCTTTGGGAATGTAACGACGCACTGAGGCTCAAGTGTAATGGACGGTGATGATGATAGTGTTTTTGATCCGAAATTTAGAAAAGTGAATAGAATTGGCAGATAATTGGCAAATTTTTGATTGATTGCAATTGGATGAGCCAAATTGGTAGTGAGAGACTCCCGATGTGGTGGGATGGCAACTCTGCCATCCCTCACAGCGGGGGCAAAGGAGCAGTAGGTTTATGGGGTTGGCAGTGAAAACTAGCCCGGGAGGGTTAGGATATAGTGTGTAGGGATCTAGAGAAGTGAACCATAGGTAACGGTAAGGTTAGGTAGTGACAATGATACCTGTAGTGGGGACGCAGGTAGATTAGTTTGGATTATAATGACGAGGGAGCGCAATAGTTTAAAGGGGGCGACGGGGAAGCGCGAGTTTAGCAGGGCACAAGGTAGTTCAGATGATGCCGTGTGGTTGTCTGAGAATTGAAAGTGTACTCAGAAGTGTATTGTGGAAAGTGTGAAGTGATTGTGGATTGTATTGAACATGGAAGTGTATGGAGCAGTGAGTGAGGAACAATTGAGATTGCACAGGTGTGCAACTGAACAGGTGTATGGAGCAGTGTATGAGTGAGTGATGGTGATGTGTGTTGTGTTGACCAAATGGTCCAGGGAGGAAGGAGGGTGCAGGTGGCACCAGGTGAGATTGCACAGGTGTGCAACTGCAGGTGAATGGAGAATGGTTGTGTGGAATACATGGAGTGTGGAATATATGGAGTATGGAATGGATGGTCGTGGAGGGAGTATGGTGGAAACTGTGGAGTGGAGTGGATGGTGCGAAGGTGTGGATGGGGGAATGGAGGATGGACCCCATCACGAATACCCGGGTAGGGTAGTGTAAGTGTTAGGTAGAGGGTATAGGTAAATTGTGGTTGGATATTGGCATCTGTGGTGCGTGGTGGAAGAATGATGTTTGGATGGGTGCATTAGTGACATGGAAATGGCTGGGCTTGTAGCCTGTTAGTGTGTGTAGTTGGTTGGGCACTCCACCACTGTGAGGAAGTCGGTCAGGTGAGGCCGCAGGTGGGCTCTGGGAGCCGGTAGAGTTGTTGTGGATGGGGCCCGAGGATCCAGAGGACAGACCCGGGTAGCCCAGTGCCAGAGAGGGCACCGAGTGGGGTAAGCGCCAAGGAGGGCCTTCCCCAGTTAGATAGGTTAGGGTGAGGAGCTAGGTAAGCTCGGGTGGCAACTACAGTGGTGGAGGTGTGCAGGTGGGTAGACCTGCTGGGAGAGCTACATGACTCAGCCCGGAAATTGTGCAAGGGCACCGGGAGATGAATCGAGGGAGTGAGACCCCAAATTGATAAGCACCACAGTTTGGTCAATGGGAATTGGTTTTTAGAACCCATAGTGTAAGTTGGCCAATGGATTGGCAGGGAAAGACCCCAGGTAGTGTAAAGTGTGTTAATGTCAGTTAGAGGATAGTTAGGATGGAAATCGCCTCGCACCATCTGCATCCACTCACCTGAGATGACATACCTCCACACCATGCCAGGTTGTTTTTATTATTTTTGTGCAAATGTTTGGAATGGGAGACGTATCATGACATGGGTGTGACATTGTGCCTGGTGTTCCATCTCTCCCTCCTTATGAGGATTGATGATGAGTTTGGGTGATGGCAAATTTTGGTTAGAGGGATTGTGGGGACGAATTTGGTATAGGGGAAATATGGGGAAGACGTGACCGTAGTGACGGATTTGAAAATGTGTAGATTGTTGTAAATATGGGGTAAGGGCAAGGGTAGAGTAGGTGACGGGGGGGGGGTGGGGGGGGGGGTGACGTATGGTAGGGACGAGCTTTCTCACTTCGCTCTCCGTACGCACCTCGTCTTGCATTGCCTTTATTGATGTGTACCCTTGTGACCTTACCCCTCGCTCACCTGTCTTCTTCCCCCCCCTTGTCTCCCACCCGAGGACTGTGCGCCACTGGGCGCCGAGGGGAGCGTGCGTGAGTCCGCCATTGTGCGCCCGAACTCTCGCAACCACAGCTGTCTGCATCGATGCACCACGTATGGACCACATGTCTGTGGCTGAGCACCACTTATGGACCCCATGGGTTGGGGCATGGCCCCTCTGCTGGAACCGGCCATGAAGGCCCGATATCTTGCTGGCAGACCTTGGTCACAGGGCACCGATGCCACACAGGTGAACCACAATAGTCAGCCCTGTGGGCCATAAATAAATAAAAATGGACATGGTTCTGCACTTTTATTTTGTCCAAATAGGCCACCAGTTAGAAAATGAAGAAAGACAACATCTGGAAAAACGGCAATAGCCAGCAGAGGGAGCCGAAGAGCAAGAGACCACCAGCAGGGTTTGTTTGGTTATTTTTATTCATGAACTGTGATGACTGTGCACCAAAGGGTGCTTTGTGGTGCTTGATGGTGCTTGATGGTGTTTTGGTGCTTTCTGGTGCGTCGATGCAGGGCAGACTGTCACCCCCCCCACCCCCCAAAAGAACAATCACCGGTCCTGGGTTGCGTTTTGTAAATAAAATAGCGTCAACTGTAAATAATGCTCCCCCATCGTTCATGTTTTAGTTCGGTTAGCTGTTGGCGTGAGACTGTTAGGTAGGGTGCAATGCAGCAGGGGGACATACTTATTTGTGTTTTAAAATTTTCACATTCAGGGTCAGGTTAAATGTAGAGGGAACTACACCTATGTGCCACACTAAAAGTAAAAGTAATAGGCCCTGGACGTGCCTAAGAGGAGGAGGGTGCAGTGTTGTGGATATGAGAATTGTGTTTTTTTATTGTGTAATGAATTGTAAAGACCACCCTCCTGCCTCCATTCTGTGTATCAAGGTCAAAGGGCGTCCCTTAGTTAGGTCATATACAATCACGTAGCCAAATCATAGATTTCCTCCTTGTTGGTAGTTATTTCCTTATTGTGTGTATTAGGTTAAGGCTATGTCGTCCATTAACTAATACTGCATTGCACCGAATTCAAACAAGGTAGTATCCCCTTTCAATTTCCCCAGAACCTCCATTGGATTCCCCTTTCATCAATTACCAAATGCCTTGGACAGTTTGCTGCATTCCGCAGCTGCTTGCAGTTTTCGCTGCAGCTGCTTGGCGGTTTTCACCGCGACTCCATTAGCCACGAGGTGGGCTCAGAGAAGAAGGGGGAGGAGCCGCCGAATCCAGGGCGTTGGCCGCCCCTCGTCATCAAGGGCAGAGCCAAAAGAGGCCGTGCGAGCCAACAGGCACTGCAGTAGCGACCCGGTAGGCATGCCGAGAGAGCTCGCGGAGAGAGGTCGAGGCGCGCTAAAAAACGCGTGCGCATGCATCAAGAAGGGAGTTCTAAGAGTTGAGTGAGAGGGTTCAAGAGTGGCTGAAGAAGGAGAGTTGCGCTGGAGAGTTGCTGAGTTGCGTAAGGGAAGGACGTTGAGTGTGGCGTGAAGTGGCGCTGAAGTGGAGCTGAGGAGCCCGGAGTCAAGCACGAAGCGCCCATCCGCTCGCGGTGAACGATACGCACCGCTGGACACCAAGGTTTTCCCGCCAAGAACGCGAGTCGACTCCTGGAGCCGGACCTCGACGCCTAAAGTGGCCTGGGCCTTCCCATTCCTCCTTCCAGCCAATCCACTCTGCAATTCCCCGTGTGAGTCTGTCTTTGTTTGTGCTGTCCCTGGGTTAATTAAGACTGTAATAGATAAGCTAGCATTTTCACTGTGTCCGCTTCTTCCTCTTCTGTTTTATTTTATGATCTTTTCCTACTCCTTGGTTGCTTTCAATTGTGTAAATAGTAAATAAATCATATTTGTATTTCTTACCCTTTGCCTTTCTTTCCTCTACATCCGTCGTTGTTGTATTTTCCCTCATTGAAAACCTGTGGCGCGATTTTGGCCAACGTTTGAGAATCGGGTCTAGTTGCTGTTAACGGTTCGTGCCGCGGCTGCCATCCGCTCGGCAAATAAACATCTTATCCACGGTCGCGAACGAAGCTGCTCACCTGCCTCTGGAGGGAGCTTGTGCAGCTTCAGGACTCACGTCGTTCAGTCACAAACGAGGGGACTAATCCCCCCTCGAGAAGGGATCCGAGGCCGACGTTGGGTTCCGTAACAATATTATAGTTTGAATGATTCTATACCAAGTCAATGGCGAATCTGCTTTTGGTAATCCGTGAATGTCACGCTTAGAAAGTAGAAACCATCGCGGCATTTTGTCATTCACTTCAACTCAATATCTCTATTTTCATTCCAAACAGCATAACTCCGATCACAAATTAAATAGCATCAATATAAAAATAAACCTTTACCAACATTCGTCACAAAAACACCTATTTAAATCCGGATGTGAAGTAGTTCCGTACAGTTGGGTGAATACAATGACGAATTCAAAATCGTAATTGTATTCCCTCAATTCCAAACATCATTCCAATCATAAATTGATACTTTAACAAAATACTGTTTTAAATGACGGTTGTATTGAGATATCAAACCAGCTCATTGCCGTCGTCTATCCACTTCCAGATTCATGGCAGGTTCGTATCGCGTTAATTTCAAAATCATAACTTTATTGAGGAATTTTTTAAACCTCCTAACTACCTTACAACATCCGCTGGGACCCCAAAACGTTCCACAGGAGGTTTTGCTGGGCTAGCTCCAAAACTGAGGAGGTAGTTTGGGGACTGACAGACGGACGGACACTCCTGTTATATATATATATATATATATATATATATATATATATATATATATATATATATATATATATATATATATATATATATATATATATATATATATATATATATATCTATATATATATATCTATATATATATTTTATATATATATATATTATATATATATATATTATATATATATATATTATATATATATATATTATATATATATATATATATATATATATATATATATATATATATATATATATATATATATTGTTGCGGATCTCCTGAAGCCCGTTCCCGTTACAAAGGGGGGATTAAACCCCTTTTTTCCCCCTGGGTCTTCGGGTCCGCGAGGCCGAATCTCCACTTCCGGGCAAACGTGAGAAGGGTATTGGGACAAATTTGCACGTACCTTTAACCCACGCTGCCACGAAAGCGGGGATCGAACCTCGCACAAGCCATGCTTCATCGAGTACGCCCGAGCGGTATGCGTATCACATGACTCGTGCTGTTACTTTATTGGAACCCGATTCGAGTGATTCTCTTCGTACCATGCGAAGCCAATGGATGGAAGGGACAGGACTGTCAAATCAGAGGAAGAACACGATTAATTTACACTGTACAATTATTCAGAATGATGGAAAGGGGACACAGAGCAGAAGCCTAACCATGTTAACTAATTCCCAGACACGGGCCCACTCACTCACACGGGGAAAATAACTGAAGAATGTTGTTCGCGCGCCAAGCGCGCTTCGCCGTCAGTCGTTCCAGGTAGCTCGCCTGGCATGGCTCTCCGATGTTCATGGCACGTAAGCAGGCGAAAGCAGGCAGGAGGAAATCGCACGTCTGTGGCCTGGCGCGGGTCGTCCTCTCGAGCGCGCGATTAATACAGCGCAGAGCGCAGGGCACGGGGAAAGTTCGTGTACAATAGGCAATTCAATTCGCTCGTTCTGCAGCTCCACTCGCGTTCTCAAGCTCAACCCAACTCACTCTCAAGGGGAACTGTAACTCGTGTCACAGGGAACTGTAACTCAGCACACGACTCTAACTCATAACTCGTTTCTCAACTGCCGTCTTCTCAACTCACCGGGAACTCAACTGCCAACTCAACTGACTTCTTCTCCACTCAACTGTTCTCACCGGGAACTCCACTGAGGCAGGGGGACTCGGAGCAGGGTTTTTTGGCCCCGCCCCAAAGTCTCACTCGAATGTTCCAAACCCCGCCTCTGGTCGTCGTGCTTAGCCACTCCCCTCGAGCCCTGATTGGCGGCTCGTTCCTCACTGGCCACTCCTCCTGCAGCGCCTCCCTTCAGCCTCGCTAGACTTGTTCAGGCCTGAAGCGGGGCATTTCAGCGCCAAAAGAACACTTAAGCTCACTGGCCTACTCAACGCAACACTAAACACAGGAAAGGACTACGCTTACATTCACTAAGAAATAACTGAACTATCGCGAGGCTTCATGTTGTGGTGCGTCTACCTACGAGGGGGAATTAACCTTTATTCCAAAACCACAACAATATATATATACTCAGAGGCAAAAGTTATTGTAACATGGAATTTTTTCATTGGTAATCTTGTGAATGAATTTTTGGATTTGAACCAGAGAAAGAGTCTGTTAAAATGGTCGAAGAAACGCAACCAAGCAGTTGTTGTTCGAATTGCACGAAATTTGCAAGAAGCATGACATATTCGAGAAAAATGGCCAGCAATGTTCACTTTAAAAGGCCAGACAACCAGACGCTTATCATTTCCACTCAATGCAGTCTTAAGAAGTGCAGAAGTCAGAAAAACACCTCTATTCATCGTTCTGGAACAAGTTCGACATGCCACGCCTCGGGGAAAATGACAGATGGAGAGCTATAGGTATGCTTCAGTCTGGTACCTCGCAGTGTGATGTTGCTCGTCGATTCAACGTCCATTGAAACACCATTTGGCACTTATGGCGACGTTTTCAGCAAAACAATCAAGTTATAGACCGTCCCCGTAGTGGCCGCCCACCAGTGACGACCCCACGTCAAGACAGATGGATTCGAACCACGCACCTCCGACACAGGTTCCAGCCAGCAACCCTTACAGCCCGTACCATACCTGGCAACAGAGGTGTATCTGCGAGAACAGTTCGACGACATCTACGCGTCTACGGCATCCGTGCAAGACGCCCAGCCCGACGGCCAATTCTGACGCCAGAACATCGACGTCTCCAGTGGAGCAGACAACACTTGCGATGGGGAGCACATTAGTGGAGAAGAGTTCTCTTCACCTATGAGTCACGTTTCCTTCTTCACCGAGCTGACGGTAGGACAAGTGTCTGCAGGCGCACAGGTGAACGTTAAATCAGGCCATGTGTTCTGGAAGAGGATCGTTTTGGAGGTGGGGGCGTTATGATCTGGGGTGGGATAACAGCTGCAGCAAGGACGCCAATGATTGTGATTGAGGGGAACTTGAATGCTGTGAGGTACCGAGACGAGATTTTGCAAATGGCCACTTTACCGTTTTTGCAACAGAACGGCCCTGGAGTGACGTTTCAACACGATAACGCCAGACCACACGTTACTCGAGTTGTACAGCAGTATCTTAATCAGAACAATGTTAATGTGTTACCCTGGCCTGCAAAATCCCCTGATTTGTCACCCAGTGAACACATCTGGGATGAAATGGAGCGATGTTTACGACGTCATCTCAATCCTCCAACAACGCTGAAGGAACTCCGCCAAATCCTTCCTCGGATATGGAATGATCTTCCCCAGGACTTTCATCGAAGTTTAGTGGCCTCAATGAGGCGAAGGTGCCAGGCCTGCATCAAAGCACAAGATGGACACACTCGCTACTGACCGTGTGAACTTGCTTGTGAACCCCCTCTTGTGTTGTGGCTCATTTGCATATGCCAGGTGCGCTGTTCTTATGGACTGTTGATTGTTACCATACCTTGAAACATTTGTCTTTCCATGTAATAACATTTCATTCGCGGCAGTAAAAGTTTAACACTGATTCTGTTTGTTGTTTGTGTGTCACAATAACTTTTGCCTTTGAGTATATATATATATATATACAGACTTGGCATTTAATATGGAATATTTTTTTTGTGGGGGTGAACTTACTTTTCAAGATGTCTTCGAACCAAAAGTTCATTGGAATTATGTTGAAATTATTCTAGATTTTGTTAATGTGACCTTTAAAAGAAACAAAAACCACATTTGACATTTCGAAACAAATAAATTGATCCTTCAAAGTGATGTAAACTGATATCAAACTCAATTCATGGACAGTACTGTGTTAAACTTCTGTACGTTTTCCAGAAGTATCTCTTTATTTTGCACATTAGCCAAAAAATTTTTATAACAAAAACAAAAGTTAAATTACGACTGGGATTACGGACAGTAAAATTACAGTTCAGTACTTCGTGTAACCCCCACAAGCATTCAGGAGAGCACGTACACGTTGAGGCATGCTGTTCACGAGATTTGCCAAGGTTTGGACAGGAATCGCTTGCCATGCAGTGACAATAGCCTGTTGCAATTCACACACAGAGGTCGGCTGCTGGTCCAAGTGGTCGATTTGACGTGTTAATTCTGCCCAAAGGTTCTCTATCGGATTCATATCCGGGGACATGGCAGGCCACTCCATATGCTCTACACCACGGTCAGCAAGAAAGTGTTGGATCATGCGAGCACGATGAGGCCGTGCATTGTCATCTTGGAAGACAAAGTTTCCTCGAAAGGCTGCACGAGCAAATGGAAGCAATGTTTCTTCCAGAATGGCCCTGTGCTTGAACTGGTTCAGGTTTCCATTCAGAACAACCAGGTCAGTTTTGCCCCCTGCATGAAAAGCAGCCCAAACGGTCACCCCCACCACCTCCAGATTGGACTCTTGGCACTATACAATCTTTGTTGTAGGCTTCATGCACTTGTCTGCACACTCGGACGCGACCATCTTGACTATAGACCAGAAATCTAGACTCGTCACTGAAGATCACGTGATTCCAGTGTCCTGGCTGCCATTGACGGTGCTCTCTGGCCCACTGCAATCGGCGCTGGCGGTGTTGTCTGGTCAGGCGTGGCTTTCTCAGGGGACGCCTGGCATGATAGCCTGCTTGAACCAGTCATTGGTTGACTAGCCTTCTGGATACAGCACATTTGTCAGTTGCTGCCACTCAGCCCTAAGCCGATTAGCTGACTTGGTACGGCCATTGCGGACTAACCGGTGCAGCTGGCGATCATCCCTCCTTGTGGTTCTGCGGGGATGTCCTGGCCTCGGTATTGGAGTAGGGACACCCCTCTGAGCATTTCGTTTCAGGATCTTTGGCACCTGATCTTGAGTGATGCCATACTGCCGAGCAATAGCACGCTGTTTCATGCCGTAATTTCGTAAAGCCACCACTCCATGACAAACAGCATTGTCGAGTTGACGGACCATCTCCAGAGGAAGCGGCAATAACTTTTGGAGACGTGCAGCAGTTGTTTTCCACTAATACAGAACGCAACAACCCTTGTATACCCGACTGTGAAGCCAATCATCAAATGCACCTGTCCGTACATTTTGCCACGCCACCTGTGATATAATCCTGTTGTTGACTTCTTGCTGCGACAGACAATCAGTGACATGGTTCTTTTAACAAATAAATCACCAAAGTGTAAAAGAAACTCACTAGATTGATATACTGAGTTAAGAAAGTAAACCCAAGTCAAGAAAAAAAAAATATTCCATATTAAATGCCAAGTCTGTACATATATATATAGCAGAGCACATATTTTATTCCAAAATACAATTACGTGTGTGGAAAAATAATAAAAGTTGATACGTCTTAGACTATTGTATCTTGTTTATACAACTTTTTGAATGGCCCTCAATCTGATAATCCCTTGTGTGTACAATATTTTCATTAGCCCATGAGAAATTAAAATTTATGGATGGCTTCTTATGCTTACATTTCGCGTGCTAGGATTAGGTGGCAAGGGGTTTGCAGTCAATATTATGATATGATAAATATCAGTTCCCTTTTAATAATATCGGTGCAATATACAGTGCATTCAGAAAGTATTCAGACCCCTTCCTTTTTTTTCACATATTGTTGTGTTGCAGCCTTATGCTGAAATCGTTTAAATTCATTTTTTCCCTCATCAATCTACACAATATCCAATAATGACAAAGAGAAAACAGGATTTTAGGAAGTTTTGCAAATTTATTAAAAAGAAAAAACTGAAATATCACATTGACATAAGTATTCATACCCTTTGCTATGACACTTGAAATTTAGCTCAGGTGCCTCCCATTTCTCTTGAGTCTTGATCATCTTTGAGATGTTTCTGCACCTTTATTGGAGTCCACCTGTGGTGAATTCAATTGATTGGACATGATTTGGAAAGGCACACACCTGTCTATATAACGTCTCACAGCTGTCAATGCATATCAGAGCCAAAACCAAGCCATGAGATCGAAGGAACTGCCTGCAGAGCTCAGAGACAGGATTGTGTCGAGGCACAGATCTCGGGAAGCCTACAAAAAAAATATCTGCTGCATTGAAGGTTCCCAAGAGCACAGTGGCCTCCATAATTATTAAATGGAAGAAGTTTGGAACAACCAGGACTCTTCCTAGAGCTGGCCGCCCGGCCAAACTGAGCAATCGGGGGAGAATGGCCTTGGTAAGAGAGGTGACCAAGAACCCGATGGTCACTGTGGCTGAGCTCCAGAGATTCTGCATGGAGAAGGAAGAAACTTCAAGAAGGACAACCATCACTGCAACACTCCACCGATCGGGGCTTTATGGCAGAGTGGCCAGACGGAAGCCAAACAGTTCAATCTTTGTTTCATCAGACCACAGAATCTTGTTTCTTACAGTCTGAGAGTCCTTTAGGGGTTTTTTTTGCAAACTCCAAGCGGGCTTTCATGTGTCTTTCAATGAGGGGAGGCTTCCGTCCGGCCACTCTGCCATAAAGCCCCGATCGGTGGAGTGTTGCAGTGATTGTCCTTCTTGAAGTTTCTCCCATATCCACACAGAATCTCTGGAGCTCAGCCAGAGTGACCATCGGGTTCTTGGTCACCACTCTTGCCAAAGCCCTTCTTCCCCGATTGCTCAATTTGCCCGGGCGGCCAGCTCGAGGAAGAGCCCTGGTTGTTCCAAACTTCTTCCATTTAAGAATTATGGAGGCCATTGTGCTCTTGGGAACCTTCAATGCAGCAGAGATTTTTTTGTAAGCTTCCCCAGATCTGTGCCTCGACACAATCCTGTCTCTGAGCTCTTCAGGCAGTTTCTTCGACCTCATTGCTTGGTTTTTGCTCTGATATGCATTGTCAGCTGTGAGACCTTATATAGACAGGTGTGTGCCTTTCCAAATCATGTCCAATCAATTGAATTTACCACAGGTGGACTCCAATCAAGGTTCAGAAACATCTCAAAGATGATCAAGAGAAATGGGAGGAACCTGAGCTAAATTCCAATGTCGTAGCAAAGGGTATGAATACTTATGTCAATGTGATATTTCAGTTTTTTCTTTTTAATAAATTTGCAAAACTTTCTAAAATCCTGTTTTCTCTTTGTCATTATGGGGTATTGAGTGTAGATTGATGAGGGAAAAAATGAATTTAAACGATTTCAGCATAAGGCTGCAACATAACAAAATGTGAAAAAGTGAAGGGGTCTGAATACTTTCTGAATGCACTGTACGCATCTCGTGAGAATTGCAGAGCTACAGGAAATTCCTATGTGAGAATAATGAATGATGTTGTCATTCAGGATGTTATACATGCCTTATGTGATGGGCAAAAGCATTATGATGCAGCCATGAACAAAAACAGCATAACATGTTATGCGGAAGGAAATTTGACACAGGAAGAAGCTATTCAGACCATCATCCCTGCACTTTATCAACACCACATTCATTGAACCGAGCAGTTTATAGACTTAATTTCACTGGTAAAGGGATGAAGGGAAGGTGGGAGAGAGGGGTAGGAAGCATGGTGAAAACAGTGGGGCATTGTGTGTGTGTGTGTGTGTGTGTGTGTGTGTGTGTGTGTGTGTGTGTGTGTGTGTGTGTGTGTGTGTGTGTGTGTGTGTGTGTGTGTGTGTGTGTGTGTGATATTTTTTAAGGTTCTCCGATGAGACTTGAAAATCTATATTATAAAAGGAGCCGTGTCTGTCTTTCTGTTTGTTTGTTTGTCTGTTTGTCGTGTTATAACTTGAGAAGACATTAACGGATTTCAATAAATCCAACTACGGTGGATTCGGATAACTCCCGGGAATGTTTGTGATACCAAAAAAAAAAAACGTTTTTTTTAGGGGTGCATGGACAAACGTGTCAAAACTGCAAATGCAAATGTTGGTTATCCCTGCATGGAGAGCAGGATCTCCCAGTAATCCTTTACTTTTCTTCCCCCATAGATTAGCCATCGCAGCAAAGATTGGTATTTCCGTCAGCGAAGCGATGAGTCTTATATTCGAGTGCAAACAAAAATATGAATGTTCAATTCAAGGTTTCACCTTATACTCAACTCGGCTTCAGATAGCAAGCACTGGAGCATTATGATGTTTGTTTCGCTTTCACCTTTGGTCAGATATTCAATATTAATATAAACTGGCTTTGAAATAAGCTTGCAGATTCATTGCCTTGTATGCCTCCTATTCCATCAGATGCCATAAGCTACGCAAAGTCGAGCCCCGTTCGTAAACCTTGATCAAGGACCTCCTTGGAAAGCTGGGGGTTGTTGTTTGAGAGATGGTAGGTTCGCTCATTTAATTTTATGCTTGCTCTCAAGTCCTACATTTGTTCCGCTTTGGAGTGGAATACAACATGAACTCCACTTCCATATCATTCTCGGGCAGGGTTTGCAGAAAGTGATGTATCTCAGAGTACGCCATCATTAAGATGTGGATGTACATATGCATTTAGATTGTTTGCAATAAAGATCCCATGGATTAACGGCGGTAGAAACGATCAAGGTTTTGGATGGGGGAATATATGAGATGGTGGTGAACAGCTGTTTGAAAACCTGGAGGGAGGAGTGGGATTGAAGAGAGTGTGGGAGTTTGTTCCAGAGGCAGATAAAGAGGAATGAAAGAGTCAAGGTGAGCAAAGAAACTTGATTTTGGCAGTTTCCCCCGAAGAGGGTTGCTGACAGATCTTGTGCGTCCTGCAGAAATACTGGTGGACAGACCACAGACAGAGCAAGGGGAGCTAAGCCATAGAGGAGTCGGTAGTAGACAGAAAGACCACCAACCTGTCTGCGGTGAGAGAGTGAAAGGCCCTCGGAATCAGCTTCATCGTGGGAGATTCCAATGATTCTGAATGCTTTGGTTTCTACAGCCTGAAGCCGAGCTAGGTGTGAGGTAGGAGCACCAGCCCAGAGGGGAGACCAGTACTCCATCAAACTGCGGATGAAAGCTTTGTAAGTGGTGAGAAGCTCAGTAGTGCCAAGGAAGGACTTCGCACAATGAAGGATGCCCACTGCCCAGTCAGAGACTGACTTTGGAGGCCAGCTTGGAAATGTGGTTTTCCCAGGAAAGATCATGGCAGATAGTGAGACCCAAAAGCTTGTTGCTTATCTGCGCCGCCACTTCACTCAATACTCTTGGAAGAATATTATCTGGCCCTGGAGTTTTATCATCGCTAAGCTTCCAACTTGCCTTTTCACATCCTCTACTCCTACTTGGATTTCTTCTAAAAGCCATTGCTCTCCTCTGCGATAAATACTCTCAGCTATTGGTAATTCTCCTGACTATTCTTGTGTAAATGTTGAAGCAAAAAAACCGTTCAATAAACCTGTCTTCTTGCTTTCATCACCTACCAGTCCCCTCGTGTTATTCCTCAATGGGCCCACACTGCCCTTAACCTGTTCTTTACCCCAACTATACTTGAATAGTGCCATGCTGCTATTAGGTTTCAGATTTTTCACCATATCCTTTTAATCTTCTATTTTGGCTTGTTAAGTTATTTTCTTAACTAGCCTTTGTTTACTCCTGTGGTGATGTGAGTCGGATGCTGATCCCGTTTGCTCTACAACTTAATGACTGCCAATTCTGCTTATCCTCAATAGCACCCCTTACCTCCATGCTCAACAACCCTCGTCTCTTTCTGCCTCTGGCTGTACATCTCATTGGGATATACTTACTCCGTGCACTGCACGTTTGCTCCTTGAAGATGGCCCATTCATTTCTCTGATGCTGACTGGCTTCTTCTTAACTTCTCAAAACCTACAGCATCTTGCTCTCTCCTAATCTCCTCAAAGTTTGCCTTCCTGGAATCCAACAGCCTTGCGCTACTATCCCAAAACTCCAAATGTCAATAGCCTTTTCACATCCTCCACTCCTATGCCACACGTACGCTGCTGCACACACTATGGTGGTCGCTTGTCCCCAAATGCTCTCATACCTCCACCTCCTTCACCATATTTGGATCATTGCTTACCAGAACAAAATTGTATTCATAGAATACTTACCCTGCACAGTCAACTTGGTGCAAGCCAACTCTTCTGTTTTTACAGGTTGTTTTTCTCTGATCCAATCTGACTGCCAGACCACGTGCCTAATGGCATCATAAATATACATTCTCCAATACAATTGTTGCATGGATCACACTCGATAAATTTAAAACTGATCGGATCAGCCCCCTCCTCTTCATCCTGTACCTGTCCCCCCTTGGTCACTTAATCCGCCGTCATGGTCTCCAATTCCACTGCTTCGCCGATGACATCCAGCTTTTCATCTCCACCAAGTCCATCTCCACCGCCACCCACTCTATCCTGACAAACTGCATCACTGAAATAAAATCCTGGCTTCAAATCAACTTCCTCAAACTTAACTATGATAAATCTGAAATA
>NC_136261.1:304438345-304558345 GCF_964187855.1 Myxine glutinosa
TGTCTGTCCCATGTTCCCATGTGAATTAATAAGATTAGATAGAGCCATGTGTGTCCCGTGTTCCCATGTGAATGAATAAGATTAGATGGAGCCATGTCTGTCCCATGTTCCCATGTGAATTAATAAGATTATATAGAGCAGTGTCTGTCCCATGTTCCCATGTGAATTAATAAGATTTGATAGAGCCAAGTGTGTCCCGTGTTCCCATGTGAATGAATAAGATTAGATGGAGCCGTGTCTGTCCCATGTTCCCATGTGAATTAATAAGATTATATAGAGCAGTGTCTGTCCCATGTTCCCATGTGAATTAATAAGATTATATAGAGCCATGTGTGTCCCATGTTCCCATGTGAATGAATAAGATTAGATAGAGCGATGTGTGTCCCGTGTTCCCATGTGAATGAATAAGATTAGATGGAGCCGTGTCTGTCCCATGTTCCCATGTGAATGAATAAGATTAGATGGAGCCATGTCTGTCCAGTGTTCCAATGAGAATGAATAAGATTAGATTAGATAGGGCCGTGTCTGTCCCACATTCCCGTGTGAAAGAATAAGATTAGAGAGATAAGATGCATTGTGATTCCAAACAGGGAAAATTATTTTACATCTGTTACCTCAATTTTGTCGTGTGTGTGTGTGTGTGTGTGTGTGTGTGTGTCTTCCGCCCTCCCGTTCTCGCTGTGGTAATAACCCTGTTGTTCATAAAAGCCTGCATTGTCATTCATGGTACGGAACTTTGACATTAAGCACGACTGAATTGGCTTTAGAAATCAGGTAACAGGCTGATTGGGAAACGTGCATTTAATGTGCATATGGGGTCATTCAAAAATTACGTAATGCTATTTTTTAGGGAGGCATGTACCGGTTTGATTAAACCTTACAAATAATTTAACACTTGACTCAAACAAAGCCAATGGAGATCTGACACTACAAAACTGGACTGTGTATAGTCAGCAGAGGACTACAGGCCCAATGAGCCTTCCAGAAAATCAAGATGGCGGCCATATCATTTTGTCTGGGTGTTGTTGTGGGTGGAGTCAAGCGACAGATATGGGTGTGGTCCGACAGCTGTCTGGCCAATGGGTGCAAATTTCAAAAATCGACTCACAACAAGAACCCCAACAACAGCAACGCAAAGCTCTTGTATACCTGCAACATGTCACAGGTAAAAAGGTCAAATACTGCACTCCTCCTCTGGTGGGCTTTTCCACAGACCAACTTAAAAAGCTATCCTGGATTGCCTCGACAAAATCATCCTCGGCTCTGCTCTTTCCCTGTTTCTGGGCACAATCTATCCCTGGCAATTTTAATTCCCTCAAAATCAATATTCTTCATTTTCCACAGGCCTTTCCTAACTCTTCACGAACTCCTCTTTCCTGCTCTTGCCTCATACTTGGAGCACTATAAACGCATCCTAGAAGTATCTTGCTGCTCTTACAATCTTCCAACTCAATTCACACAGACTCCTCTACATTAATTTCCTCCTTAATGTCATCACTTTCTCTCGATATACTGCAACAGTCTTTTACCCAGATTGCCACACCCACTCCTATTTTCCCTTTCCTTCCACACTGATACATATTGTAGCGTTCAATCCTGTCGTCCAATTTGACTCCTCGTTAAACCACGTCTCGCTTACTGCAACTGTCATATTCTTAGCTGTCTACTTTAGCTTTAATTTCTTCCATTTTATTATTTTAATTTCTGGCATTGGTGTTGAATCTTTTTTTAAACTTTTCCCTTCCTGTAATTATTTTGGTTACCTTGACTTACCAATAGCATCATCAGTCACAGCTCCTTCCTTCATCGCCTCTCTACTCCCCTCTAGCTTAAAAAGGTGTAATTCCCTCCTCAATTCTCACTGCAAACTTTGCTGCCACTTTCTGTTTAAGATATGGCTGTACATCTGAAAATACTTTCATCCTGAAAAGTTTCTTACTGATTCCTAAACCTAAAACCTCGTTGCCTGCAGCACTCTTCCAACCTCAGGTTGACATATATTGCTGTACCTGTGAAGTTTGTACCCATTTACCTGTTATTGGATGAATACCAGAAGAAATTGCATCACAACTCTTCTTTCAGTGGTCTACTCAACATCCTTAGTAGGAAGACAACTACAGTCTTCCTCCATGATCCAACCTTCCTTTAATATCCATCATGCCCGCCTCTTTGAAACAACACACAATTTGAGCCATCACACACAATCCTGTTGTTTAGGGTAACTCGGCGAGAAGACACTGTGGGATCTCTAACGTCCACCAACTAATGCTACATCCAGTTTAATGTTCAGATCCACTGTTTCCTACACAAAGGCAAATCCAACTGAAGGCAGTCTCAGGTCCTTCCACCAAGCTCGGAACAAGTGTGTGTCTACCCTCAGGAGTGCCAGGAAGCACTATCTCTCCACACTCAAGATTGAACTCTCAAACCTGTCTCCTTCCTCCAAATCCTGGTGGCATCTGGTCAAATCCGTTTCTGGTGTTTGTTCCCCCTACATCCCCTCCCTTACCTCAAATGGCTACACAGTTGACACCGCACGTGACAAAGCCGAATGCCTCAACTCTGTGTTTGCCTCAAAATCTTGTGTCCCAAACCCATCTCTCTCTGTTCCCACCTTTCCCAATCGAACCCAACTGCTCCTGGACTCTGTGTCCTTCTCTCCTAACAAGGTGGAGAAGTTTTTGTCAATCCTCGACTCTGATTCTGCAACTGGACAAGACGGCATCAGCCCACGGGTCCTAAAATCCTGCTCTGCCGCTCTATCTCACCCTCTCTCTCTGTTCTTTTCACCCTCTCTTTTGCTCAAGGTCATCTGCCAGCATCTTGGAAATCAGCAAACATTACCGCTTTACACAAAAAATGTGCAAAAACAGATCCTTGCAACTACAGACCAATCAGCCTGCTCCCAATTACTAGCAAAGTCATGGAATCCATCATTGCTTCGGATATCAAATCCTTCCTCTTCTCAGATGGCTTGATCTCTGATCATCAATTTGGATTCAGACCAGGTCATTCTACTCTGGACATGCTGCTTCTGCTGTCTCAACAATGGATGGAGGTCCTCAATGCCAAACAGGAAATCAGAGCTGTCTTCCTTGACATATCACGTGCCTTCGATACGGTCTGGCACCCAGCTCTGCTCACCAAACTCTCCTCCTATGGTATCCATGGAAATCTCCACTCATGGCTTGTGGACCTCCTCTCTCGTCGTAGGCAACGTGTGGCCCTGTATGGATTTCTCTCATCTCCTCTTCCTGTTCTGGCTGGAGTTCCCCAAGGCAGTGTGCTGGGCCCTGTGCTATTTCTGGTATTCATCAATGATCTCTCCGACTCTCTGGAAAATCCTCTCTATCTCTTTGCTGATGACTGCACTATCTGCCGCTCCATTCCTCATCCCTCAGATCGGCAGTCTGCAGCCTCCTCACTCTCTGCAGACCTGGACAAAATCACAGACTGGTCAAACAAGTGGAACACGTCTTTCAATCCTGACAAATCCCACACTCTTACTATGTCTCTCCGAAAAGACCGAATGGAAAACCCTCCCATCTACTTCTTTTTTTTTTCTTTTTTTTTGTATACTGAATCGAGGTCTGTGAAACAGCTAACATTTATTTCACAAACAAATCAACCAGACATATAAAATATATAAAAAGAGGGAGCGGAAGACAAGATGGGGAGAGAAGGGGAAGCACACAAACACAACATTTGAGAGCAGGGAGATGTGTGGGAGGGAGAGGGCTTGGGGGAGGAGGCGTGGGAATGGGGGGGGGGGGGAGAAGTATAAAACACAAGGACACCAAGGACTTCCAGGACAGAAGTTAGTATTTCAACAAAGTGGATTTGGGGTGAAATTAGTGGGGGTAGAAAAGATCAAGGTTTTGGATGGGGGAAGATAAGAGATGGTGGTGAACAGCTGTTTTAAAGACCTGGAGGGTGGAGTGAGATTGAAGAGAGTGAGGGAGTTTGTTCCATAGGCGGGAGAAAAGAGGAATGAAGGAGTGAAGGTGAGCAGAGAGTCTTGATTTTGGCAGTTTAACCATAAGTGGGTTGCAGGCAGATCTTGTGCGACCTGTAGGAATATTTGGGGGACAGAGCCCAGAGAGAGCTGGGGGGGGGGGGGGCAAGGCCAGAGAGGAGTCGGTAGAAGACGGAAAGACCACCAACCTGCCTGCGGTGAGTGAGTGAAAGGCCCTTGGAGTTAGCTTCATCGCGGAAGATTCCAATGATTCTGAACGCTTTGGTTTCAACAGCGTGAAGACGAGCTAGGTGTGAGGCAGGAGCACCAGCCCAGAGGGGAGAGCAGTATTCCATTGAGCTGCGGCTGAAAGCCTTGTATGTGGTGAGGAGCTCAGGTGTGCCAAGGAAGGACTTCGCACAACGTAGGATGCCCAGTCGGCGACTGGCTTTGGAGGCCAGATTTGAAATGTGGTTTTCCCAGGAAAGATCATGGCAGATAGTGAGACCCAAAAGCTTAAGTGACAGAACTTCTTGGAGAGGATTATTCAGAAAGTGGATGGGAGGGTTGTCCAGTCGGTCTTTTCGGTGAGACATCATAAGAGTGTGAGATTTGTCAGGATTGAAAGACATGTTCCACTTGTTTGCCCAGTCTGTGATTTTGTCCAGGTCTGCAGAGAGTGAGGAGGCTGCAGACTGCCGATCTGAGGGATGAGGAATGGAGCGAAAGAGAGTAGAGTCATCAGCAAAGAGATAGAGAGGATTTTCAAGAGAGTCAGAGAGATCATTGATGAAGATCAGAAAAAGCACAGGGCCCAGAACACTGCCTTGGGGAACTCCAGCCTAAACAGGAAGAGGAGATGAGAGAAACCCATTCAGGGCCACACGTTGACTATGACTAGAGAGGAAGTCCGCCAGCCATGCGTGGAGATTTTCATGGATACCAAAGGAGGAGAGTTTGGTGAGCAGAGCGGGATGCCAGACCGTATCGAAGGCACGTGATATGTCAAGGGAGACAGCTCTAATTTCCTGTTTGGCATTGAGGACCTCCATCCATTGTTGAGAAAGCAGAAGCAGCATGTCCAGAGTAGAGTGACCAGGTCTGAAACCAAGTTGATGATCAGAGATCAAGCCATTGGAGAAGAGGAAAGGTTTCATATCTGAAGCAATGATGGATTCCATGACTTTGCTGATAATTGGGGGAAGGCTTATTGGTCTGTAGTTGCTAGGATCTGTTTTTGCACCTTTTTTGTGCAAAGCGGTGAAGTTGGCTGATTTCCAAGCAGATGGCAGATGACTTTGAGCAAAAGAGAGGGTGAAGAGAACAGAGAGAGGGAGTGAAAGAGCAGAAGAACAGGATTTTAGGACCCGTGGCTGATGCCGTCAGGTCCAGTTGCAGAATCAGAGTCGAGGGTTGACAGAAACTCTTCCACCTTGTCAGAAGGAAAGGACACAGAGTCCAGGAGCAGCTGGGTATGACTGGGTACGGTGGGTACAGAGAGGGATGGGTTTGGGACACAAGATTTAGAGGCAAACACAGATTTGAGGCATTCAGCTTTTTCACGTGCGGAGTCATCCGTGTAGCTGTTTGAGGTGAGGGAGGGGATGGAGGGGGAACAAACACCAGAAACAGATTTGACCAGACGCCACCAGGATTTGGAAGAGGGAGACAGATAAGAGAGTTCGGTCTTGAGAACGGAGAGATATTGTTTCCTGGCTCTCCTGAGGGTGGACACACACTTGTTTCGGGCTTTGTGAAAGGAAATGAGATTTCCTTCCGTTGGATTTGCTTTCCAGGAGACGAAAACAAGTTGTTTCTGGGCAACAGCCTCACCACAAGATTCCGTGTACCATGGACGGGAGGAAAGGTATGACAACTGAAGACGAGATGGGATAAATCTGTGCATGAGAGAGAGCAATTTACTTTGGAAGAATTCCCCAGGATGAGTTGATGTCAGAGGCGGTAGAGATGAGAGACCAGTCCAGATGATTGATGGCTGCTTGAAGACCGTGCCAGTTGGCCTGAGTGAAATGCCAGACTCGACGACGCTGCGGAGGCTCTCTGAGAATGGTCAGAGAGATGTCCACTTTAACAAGCACATGAGCAGATGAGCCGATTGGAGCAGAAGAAGAGCAGCAGACATTTTCAGGGAAGTTAGTCATAACCAAGTCCAGAAGAAAAGATGCTCCGTTGACTGAGATCCGGGTCGGGAAATTGACAGATTGTGTCAGTCCCAATGAGTCGCAGAAGTCCTTTGCTGAGGTGCCATGGCTGGTGAGAGATGAACCCACACTCAGCCAACTGGCATGATGACAATTGAAATCACCACATATGAGGAAGAGAGAGTTGGGATGGGTAGATAGAAGTTGGTCCATATTATCAGACAGCGAGATGTAGATGGAGTCATCACTGTTTGGTGGACGGTTCAACACACATATGAACAAAAGTTGGGAGCGAAGGGGAAGCCGTAGCCAAAGGTATTCCTGGGGGTGAGGTGGAGAGAGGGCAGTGCAGGGTGAGTGAGGAAGAGAGTTTTTTTATAAAGATAGCAACCCCACCTCCAGGATGAGGCTCAGGTCTATCATACCGGAGGAGGGAGTAACCTGGGAGAGATACCAAGGAATCAGAGACATCATGAAGGAGGAAAGTTTCTGTTAAGCAGATCGCGTCTGGTTTGTCAGAAGCAACCTGTATGGAGAGATCAGTCAAGTTTGAGTGAAGGCCCCGGATGTTTGAGGTCCATACCGTTAATGAAGAGGAAGGGGGAGCATCGGATACAGAACAGGGGGGGAGGGGTAGGGTAAGATGTGGAAGAGGAGGAAGAGGTAAGGAGAGCTGTTGAAGGTGTGTCAGAGATTTCAGAATAGCTTGGAGAAAGGGAAGAATGGGGCGGACAAAAGGTTTGATGGTAATTGGATTAGGCACAGTGAGGTGTTACTTGAGGAGGGGGAAGAGTGAGGCAGAAGGTTGGGGGAGATGAAGGTGAAAGTTGGAAGGGGGAAGAAGCGGGGAGGATGCTTTGAGGGGGGAGGGGTAAGAGGGGAGTCTAGGAGGGGAGGAGCGAGGGAGAGTCTCGGAGTGGAGGCGTGTGGGGGAGTTTAGGAGGGAAGGGACAAGGGGGGAGATTTGAAAGGGATGGGTGATGGGGAATATTTGGAGGGGAGGGGCAAGGGGGAAGATTTGAAAGAGATGGGTGATGGGGAAGATTTGGAGGGGAGGGGCAAGGGGGTAGATTTGGAGGGGAGGAGTGATGGGGAAGTTTTGGAGGGGAGGGGTGATGGGGAAGTTTTGGAGGGAAGGGGTGATGGGGAAGATTTGGAGGGGAGGGGCAAGGGGGAAGATTTGAAAGGGATGGGTGATGGGGAAGATTTGGAGGGTTGGGGGCAAGGGGGAATATTTGAAAGAGATGGGTGATGGGGAAGATTTGGAGGGGAGGGGCAAGGGGGTAGATTTGGAGGGGAGGAGTGATGGGGAAGTTTTGGAGGGGAGGGGTGATGGGGATGTTTTGGAGGGAAGGGGTGATGGGGAAGATTTGGAGGGGAGGGGTGAGATTGAATTTTGAAAAGTGTACGTTTAATGGGAAACTAACATTTATTGCAAAATGAGTTTCTTGAGACCTTCGAGTCAAAAATATGTTTGAGGACGCTGAAGGAGGGGTAGAGTGCAGGAGAGTTTCGGGAATGTAGAAAAAAGGAACTGTAAGAGATGGAGTTTTTTTTTGGAATGAATAGATTTGGTGAGCGAGTCGAAAGCATCCTTTTATAGAAGAAGAAGAAAAAGGTGTTATAATATACGACAGAATACAGTTCTTCAGGGGAAAGTTTAAACATTTTTAACAACGTGATCACATGATCACGAACAACGTGATTGAAGAACGAACGAACAAATAAGAACAATGAATAAACGAATAAGAACAGAGAAGGAAATATATTTTTGGGTTTTTTTTTTTTTTGAGTTGAGATTTTAAACAAGGAAGTATGGGATGAAAGACTGGGACAAAAACAGAGAACGAAAGTAATTGCAGCGCAATCGACGAACCGCTGATAGAAAAACAAAACCTCAAGGTCGGACACAGTAGCCTACTAGGCCTCAGAATGCGCGACACGAATTAACCGACGATTTTGTGTGCATGTATGAAAAATTAACACTGAGAATCTTACTAAAGACACTATAGGTACACACACCGAAAGATAGATACAGTTTCGACAACAAGGCAATTGTGAAAAATTACTTAACTTCGAAAGCGTGAGCGCATGGACAGCTTCAAAAAGATGTGACCTCCAATCTTCAATCTACTTTCTCAACAATTCTCTCCAAGAAGTTCTGTCGCTCAAACTTTTGGGTCTCACTATCTGCCATGATCTTTCTTGAGATAAGCACATTTCCAAGCTGGCCTACTAAGCCAGTCGCCGACTGGGCATCCTCCGTCGTGTGAAGTCCTTCCTTGGCACACCTGAGCTCCTCACCACATACAAGGCTTTCATCCGCAGCTCAATAGAATACTGTTCCCCCCCTCTGGGCCGGTGCTCCTGCCTCACACTTAGCTTGGCTTCACGCTGTTGAAACCAAAGCTTTCAGAATCATTGGAATCTCCTGCGATGAAGCTAAGGCTTTCATCCGCAGCTCAATGGAATACTGTTCCCCCCTCTGGGCCGGTGCTCCTGCCTCACACCTAGCTCGGCTTCACGCTGTTGAAACCAAAGCTTTCAGAATCATTGGAATCTCCTGTGATGAAGCTAACTCCGAGGGCCTTTCACTCACTCACCGCAGGCAGGTTGCTGGTCTTTATGTCTTCTACCGACTCCTCTCCGGCCTTGCTCCCCCAGCTCTCTCTGTGCTCTGTCCCCCTAATATTTCTACAGGTCGCACAAGATCTGCCAGCAACCCTCTTATTGTTAAACTGCCAAAATCTAGGCTCTCTGCTCACCTTCACTTTTTCATTCCCCTTTTCTCCCTCCTCTGGAACAAACTCCCCCACTCCCTTCAATCCCACTCCTCCCTCCAGGTCTTTAAAACAGCTGTTCACCACCATCTCTTATCTTCCCCCATCCAAAACCTTGATCTTTTCTACCCCCGCTAATTCACCCCAGATACACGTTTTTTGAAATTCCAACTTCTTTCCTGGAATTCCTTGCAATGTTGATATGTTTTATACCTCTCCCACCTCCCCCCAAGCCCTCCTCCTGCCTCATTTCTCTTGATGTCCTTGCTCTCAAATGTTGTGTTTGTGTCCTTCCCCCTCTCTCCCCATCTTGTGTTCCGCTCCCCTTATTTTGTGTTTTATGTGTCGGTTGACTTTTTGTGTGATTAATGTTAGCTCTTTCACGAGCCTCGATCTTGCATACAAAAAAAAAAAAAAGTTGGGAAAAAAGGGATATGGAAAATACCTGGATCAGAAGTTGCTAAGACAATGCAGACTAGTTATATGTAGCAAAGCAGGGCCTCTGGAATTATTCAATGCACTGAATAATTTGTGAGAGCCTTGTTTTTCCTGTTGAAACTCCAAAAATCCATGCTCGCTGCTCACACGTCGAACACCAGAATGATAGTTGGTCGCTGGACGGAGATTCAAACCAAGGAAAGATGCCTCAGAGGTGTGTGGACATACCTCTAGGGCCTCGGCCATCCTGCCAGTCAATCCCACACTGTGACAAAATAAATAAAAGCACCTGCCGGCTCCATCACGACGTGTCCCGAAAAAAGAAGTGATTTTTCATTGTCTGCAAATGTTATATTAATTCAGAGACCTGAAAACAGGCCACGTCGTCGTATTAATCTAGCAGTCATTTCCATCGGTGACAAAACAGTCTTCTAGAAGATTGAGAACAGCTGTTAAAAATGTACGACTCTGGCAAGAAAGATCTCCGCGGCTTCAAACACCAATTCCTCAACTTCAACGATGCTGGAGCTTGGGGATAACTCGCGATCCATTTACAAAGGCAAGGGCCACTGTGGGGTTTTTTTCGTACTTTTTCAGGTGCATGCTGAGTGTGCATATCGCACCTTACTACTGCTGTACAGGAAGTTATTGATTGAGAAAGGGGAACACAAAGAAAATGCTCTGACTTTTTCAATATTTATCAAGTTCCAATGTAGGTTTCTCGGGAAGGAAATTAATCGAAGTTGGGAAAAATGGATTTGAAGAATACCTGGATCACAATTGCTAAGACAATGCAGAATAGTTACAGCAAAGCTGGACCTCTGAAATTATTCGAGGTAATGAATAATTTGTGGAAGCTTTGTTTTCCTGGTGAAACTCCCAAAATCCATGCTTGCTGCTCACGTCTGCTCGTTTGTTCTTCTTTTATCTCACCTGGGGAACCAACTTCTTCAGTTTGGTCAATCCTGACCTTCCATCATAAGCTTCAAGATGGCTGTTCAACACCACTTCAGGTCAATTTTAGGGTCATACCCCCATCCTTACTCATTATCTTTTGAACCGTCATTAGCACACCTCAGGCCAACCTTTCCTTTCTAGGTTATTGTGTTTTCTCCCCTCTCCCTCACCATTGTTTTGCTCTATTTCTGTATTGTGTTTGATCTTCTATCCAGCTTCTTCACCTCCAGTGTTCTACTTCTCCTCTCCTTGATCTCATTCTTCCCTACACCCACTCTTCCACCAAGTGTCCCTCCATCATGTCCCTCTGCCTTGATGGTCGTGTGTTTTCACCCCCCCCCCCCCCCCCCTTCCACGATGTGCAGTGTTCTTGCTCTTAAATGAGCCTCAACTTTGTATACAAAAAGGGAGTGCATTCTCATAAGATGAGAATGAAAAACATTGATGGCTGATCTCCTTGTGGAGGGCACAACCATGAGTTTTGCAGCAGCTGTCTTCTGGCAGGCCTGTCGGAGCAGATGCTAAGAAATTAAAATTGGGTGATGCGGGCCAGGAGATATGAAGGGTAGAGCAGCATTGAAACCGAACTAATTAAATGAGAGATCTGTTACGAGCAGAGAGGAATTATATATTAGGGAGAGAAGTGGGAAAGATAGAATGAAGTCTTTGGGAGATATAATTGAAAAACGCAAGATGTTTCAACTTCTGCAGATGTTGCATCTCGGGGTACGCGTGATCGCAGACATCCAATTACTGTCGTCAGTCTGGCGAAGGAACGTCTCAAGAAGTGGTTCTAAAGTTTGATGAGATGGTATAAGTGAGGCAAATATACAATCGAATCTATGTGGAATTTGTGTATTTGGAACCTGATCAAATTTCTTTTGACAACTGAGCAATATGTCCATGGTTACCTCACATGATGTGCACTATAACTGCACATTCCACAAAACCGACACTTGTCAGAAACAAAGGTATATCAGGCCTTTCCTGCTCATGAAACTTCGACAGAATCAGCTACTGAAGTTGTCCATCTCACTGACTTGGCTTACCTACAAATGTCGATCCGCAAACCTGGCTAATTCAACATTCAATGGATGAAATCAACAGGACGTTTCAGACGTTTCAGACGTTACCTCTTCATTGGAGCAAAGAGAACACCACACCTTATATTGGCTCTATATTTATTACCTGCGCTTACGAAGCGAAAAAAGGGTTAGGAGATCGGTTGCGTACGTACGTGCGTGTCTTCATTTTAAAAATTAATTTGGTCCGATTGACACGAATTTTTCAACAAAGGAGCGACTCAGCCTGCAGAATTTTTTATTCATAATTATGACGCCATAAGTCACGTGGTACAGACGCCACCTTGGAAAACCTTTGCACCGCTATATCTCCGAAACCGCTCCATGGAAAAAATCGAAACATGGCTCATTGTCAAGTACTCCCCATGGGTACAAGAAGTATCAATGATGATGTCAGTGGTGCCTTCATTATGACGTCATAATTCGACAAGTGCAATGTTTGATCTGATCAGTTTGATTTTTTTTTCTCTGCAACTGTTGGTCCGATGGACACAAATTTTTCACCATAGCAGCGCCTCTTCCTGTATAATTTTTTAAATAATAACTAGGATGTCATAGGTCACATGGTACAGGCACCATCTGGGAAAAAAACGAAAAAAGTTGCACCTTTCTATCTCAGAAACCACTTAATGGAAAAAATTTAAACGTGGCTCATTGTAAAGAACTCAGCATGGGGAATAAGTGTTGTTAACGATGACGCCATTCATGCCTTAATTATGACATCATAATTTGGCAAGTACAACACTTAGTCCGATTAGTTTGAAATTTATTGAGCATGATCTTCGGAATAATTATATTGGAGAATGTAAACTTATGATGTCATCGCTCACGTGGTCTGGCAGCCATATTGGATCAAAGACAAAACCCTTTAAACACGGAAGAATTGGCTCGCAACAACTTGACTGCATGGGGTAAGTATTCTGTGAATACCATGTCGTTTGCTATTGTGCTCATCTCCGAGTCAATATTACTTGTTTTTACCTGTGACGTAAAGAAGGTCTAGTGCAATAGCTACGCATGGTTGTTGTGTGGTTCTTTTTCGGGGGTCGGTTTTTGAAATTTTCACCCATTGGTTGGATAGCTGTCGGACCCCACCCACATTTGTCACTTGCTGCACCCCCCATGGCCATGGCACCCAGACGAAATAATATGGCCACCATCTTGGTTTTCTGGTGGACCTAACACATCAGGCCCGTAGGCCTCTGCTGATACACTGTCTGGGTGTGTTAGATTTCCATTAGCTTTGTTTGAGTCTACTGTTACTCATGATGTGGTACCCCTGAAAAATCTAATCAATGTTGAATACAAATTATTAGTAAGATTTAATCAAGGCCTTCAGCATGCACGGTACATGGCTCCCTAAAAAAGTTGTGTTATGTATTTTTTGAACAGGCCAACATTGTGGTTAAGCAATCCGTGACGGTGTGATAAATCGTCTTGTTCTGATATAACTGTGGGGAGGCTGTCATGGATGGGAGGTGTCGAGTTAATCTTTTCATAGCGCATTAAATGTGTGTTTCCTAATCATGCTGTTCATCTTTTAAGAGTGCTTTAAGTATGTGTTCCCCAGTCGGCCATTTACTGGATTTTGTCGCAGGTTGTGACCATAGTGTGCTCATTCTTGTTATGCTATTTCTCCTTGTATATATCCACCCCAACTCAAACACCCTTTGGTGCTTTGTGAACTTTGTTGTCCTTTGTCCTTTGTTGTTTTGCATATCCATGAGCCTAGACTAAAACCATTGTAATAAGAATAGTCCTTCAATGAGCGCTCCTCTCCCTCTAATTGAACTCAGGCTAGGTTAAGGAAATTGGAAGATTCCAATTATACTGTCCAGTGTGCACTACTGCTGTATGTATTCCTTTTTTAATCCACTGATTCTCTTAATAATGCTTTTCTCCTATACCTTATGACTTCTACTGCTCATTAGCATTTGATAATGTTACAACCTGCTTGTTTTTTCCCTGCTGTGATTTTCATCTTTATGTTTCATTGGTTTTATGCTTGTTATTTTCTGCTGTCCTCGTATTTCTTATTATTTCACTATATAGTATTTGCTCTTCTATTAGCAATTATTCCAACAGAATGGCAAAGAGGTAGTGCACCTTCCTCTGGGTCTTTATGTTCTGAGTTCCATTCCAAAGTCACCTGTAAAACTGTCAAATTGATGTTTAGCAGGCAGAGCATTGCATCAATGTGTCGACTGTTTCACCGATGGATGTTAAGTTGGAGACCCATTTGCCTACAATTGGTGATGGATCTTAAAGATCCCATAGTCTTTGAATGAAGAGTGGGTAACTTATCACTGGTCTTATGGTCTGGTACCTTAGCTGAATTCCAAAATCCTTGCCTTGATTGATTGCAGGGAAATCAATGGTCAACAACCCAGCATAAGCCTTGCTTTGAGACTGTTCTAGCAGCATCGATGCTCTGTCCACAGAGTCTGGGCATGAGAGAGATTAAGAAATACTTTGCTCGCAAATCTCTGCAGAGCTCAGTCAATTGTAAGCCATCAACGCTATATTGTGACGTACACAGCCTTCATCCAATGTGCACAGGAGAATGCCGCCTCACTATTGGCTGGCCCAGCTGTTTCTCATCTGGTTCCCATGAGTGCAGTTGAATAAGGCCCCCCAAGTCATTGACACCCCTTGGTAGGAGGCCAAGTCTCCAGGTCCGCTTCTCACTCACCGCAGACAGGTTGGTGGCCTTGTCGTTCTTCACTGCTTCTCTTCAGGTTTTTCTCCATCTGTGCTCCCCTCCCTCCTCCCTTTACTCATTTCTAGTACTGTACCCCCAGTTCATGCAAATGAAACCAGACACCTACACATTGTTGCCTTCCCAGGTCCAAAGTCATCTCCATTCCTTTATCCTGCCTTGATCTCTCATCTATGGATCCGAATCCCTCTGGTGTTTTGTATTCTTCCCTCCAATCCTTCAAAAATGGTGCCTTTTGTCACCGCATGGTGTCTCCTACTCCTGAGCTGATCCTCTACCTCTTTTCCTGCCCACAAAATATGGATATAGATGCAAAATTGCACTTGATGTAGTTTCTTCCTTTGAAGTTTCCACTTGGTGTGCCATACAAAGGGTCTCTCCACTAGTGGCTGTAGCAATGAACTGTCCAGTCAAAATATGCTGAAGTTTGCACCGATTCCGCAAACTTGCTTCGTTGAGCGAATATTAATTGTGATGTCAGCAGCCTTGTAAGATAAATGGCTTTGACCCTACAACATGACAAAATGCTTGCAATATGTTGCAGACTTGTTATTTGTTTGTTGGCCTTATCTTTTATTGTCCAATGTGTTGTTGCAAAAAAATTTTTTTAAATATATTCCTTCTGATGCAATTATCCATTTTTGTGCGTCAATGCCCAGATAATGCTTTAACTCATTTTTCATTCCATTCCAAGGGATAGTTCAAAACTCGGAAGATTTCTTTTTCCGTTTGTATGTTTAGTATATTAAAAATTATATCCATTCTGATGGATATGAATAATTTGATTTTTATTCAAATTCAAATTTGATTTCCCCATGGGTATAAGAGGTATCAATGATGACGTCAGTGGTGCCTTCATTATGACGTCATAATTCGATTTGAATATTTGCAATTGAATAATTTGCAATTTGCAATGAGGGGAAAAAATTGATCTTTACAAAAGGAAAAATGAGTTGTTTTTTTTTTTTTTTTTTTTTTGTATACTGAATCGAGGCTCGTGAAAGAGCTAAAACTCTTTTACGGAAGAATGCACCGCTGCCTTGCCATTTCAGAAATGTTTTTGTGCAATGTTTCTTTTTCTCATGTTTGTATTGAGTGCAAGAACTTGGATATGAAATTATGAATGTTTATCATATTCAACAAAACAGGATAACAACCTAAAACTGTATAAACCACGTGCACATATTGACACATACATAGCCCACAGAGTCAGTTCCTCAAGAGTCCTCATCGCTATTTTCATTATCACTTTCAGGGATGTTGTTGGGCATGTTATCGCCTTTAGAAGCTGCATGCAGTCCTGCAATCATATTAAAACCTGGGGCACATGTCTCACGTAGTGCTAGAGGAAAGCCATTTTGTCAACAAAACATGAGACTTTTTCTTCCTTTTTTTAGTACACACGCTAAGGCTCACTCACACACACACACACACACACACACACACACACACACACACACACACACACACACACACACACTGACAAGACAAACATTTAACACAGCCACTGAACTTGGAGGAAGTGGTGTCAATGCCTTCACTTCCCGGGATACTCTGGGTACCAGCGACGTCAACAATGACACCGCTTTTCTCACCGCACTCGGTCGGGCATTCTCCGCCTCCACATGAATGCCAACCGATGGGGTTTGTCAGTGCTCTATTAGCGCAGCACGTAGCATTTTTAAAGTCTTTGGTATGACTTGAACCGGTCCAAACCAGATGGGTGTTTTTTAGGAGACACCATTTCCTTATTGGGTGGCCTTTGTCGCCCTTCGTCGCTCATCCGCCCATTTTTACCCTCGCCAGAGGAGAGGGTATTGCATTTGAGTCCGTTTGTTTGCCTGTTTGTTACTTGCGAAAATCGAAGATTGGGGTCTTGTGCATTATTGTATCTATGAAATTTCTTGTGCTCTATCATTTTATTTAACCTATTCCATTGTAAAGTTTCATTAGTTTGTAATTTGATCGAGGGATTATGTACTCGAGTTAATAGAAAGAACTAAAAAGAGCAATCGAAGATTGCAAACCCTCACCTTGTCTTGTGCAGGGATTGTGTGGTTTTATCGATGTATTTTATAGGTGAACTTGCATTCTAATTGTACGTACTTTGTAGATGTACTCGCATTGTAATTGTACATATTGCATTGTAATTGTAATTTCTATCTATTCTATCTATGAAAAATTACATGAAATTTTAAGTCTTTTTGACTGTATGTCAGTCGCATACAGGTCACATTTTAAAACCGATCTTCATGAAACGTCACCAAATGTTAGAGTTGGTCATCAACAAGACGCTTATTGTTTTTGGGTTCAAAAGATGAATAGGTCAACATAGGCCAGATTTCTAAAATCCTAAATTTTCATCCGATTGACTTGAAATTATAACAGGATTTGCATATCTGGACACTGAATTCAACCACCAAGTATTTTTGAGGTCAAAATAGGCCAAAAGGTCAACATAGGCCAAATTCCTAAAATCCTCAATTTTCATCTGATTGACTTGAAATTTTGAGAGGATTTGCATACCAGGTCACTGAATTCAACTACCAATTATTTTTAAGATCATAAGCCAACAACAACATAAGCCCTTCCTGACGCCAACCTTTAGTCGCCTCTTACGATGCGCAGGGATACGGTGTACCTATTCTAAATCATTCATCCCAGGAAGCTGGTACTCAATTTGCCGACCTCGGAAGGATGACAGGCTGAGTCAACCCCCCTGGTATTAATTCAGCGATTGACCGGGATTCGAACTGAGGATCCCAGGATCCCAAGCCTGCGCTGTTCTCTCGTCCATGGAATGTGATCCATATGCATGCTCCCTAACCGCTAAGCCAACACCAGGCTCATATCTAAATATAATGTTAAATCACAATTGTGTTGAGATATTATTAAACCAGCGAACCGTCGTCATCTGTACACTTCCAGATTCGGGAGCAAGGTCCTTGTCCATCACATTTCAAAATCATAATTGTATTGAAGAATTTCTGAAACCTCCTATTTACCTTTCGACACCACTGGGACCCCCAAATCGTTCCATGGAAGGTTATTATATTTCCTTTTAGTAAAATATGCAACTGTAATGATTACTAAACGCTGTCCCCCTGTCATGTCACCAGATCCTCAACTCTGATTGGTGGACGTTTGTAAGGGACATACAGACATACATACACCAGACGGAGAGATAAATGCTGTTCCAGACGGCATTGCCCTATGGGCTATGCCATAAATATATATGTATATACAGTCACATGAAAAATTAAGTACACCCCATGTAAAATTTTGACTTTTTCAACATATTTCAACATACAGCTATTTGATCTTCATTTCAACAATATTGAGAGATAAAGGTGATATAATATAACAAATATCATGAAACATTTACATTTTGTAGTCCATTGTATAATTTAGATAAACAAAAATGCAAATTTCGCATGTGGAAAAAGTAAGTACACCCCTACATTTATCACTGCTTCAAACACCTACAATTAGAATGAGGTGCACCAGCTCAGGTGCAAATGATTAGAACATCGTTGGAGAGGATCTTGGAGGAACCTGTCTTATTTAAACCTCAGACATTTAGTTTGGTTTGCTCTTTGTTGTTGAAGTGTGCGGCGTCACCATTCCTAGATCAAAAGAGCTCTCTGAGGCCTTCAGAAAGAAGGTTATAGATGCCTACGAGTCTAGGCAGGGATTTAAAAAGATCTCCAAACAATTTGAAATCAATCATTCGACTGTCTGGAAGATCATCTACAAGTGGAGAAGATTCCAAACAACTGCCAACTTGTTCAGGCCAGGCCGCACCAGCAAGTTCAGCCCGAGAGCAGACCGCAAGATACTGAAAGAAGTCTCTAAGAACCGCAGAATGTCATCACAGGACCTATAGGTAGCTCTTGCCACTGTTGATGTCAAAGTGCACGAGTCTACCATTAGAAAGAGGCTGCACAAATTTGATCTACATGGGAGGTGTGCCAGGAGGAAACCTTTGCTGTCCAGAAAGAACATCAGGGCAAGACTAAAGTTTGCCAATGGACACCTCGGCAAAGACCAGCACTTCTGGAACAATGTGCTCCGGACAGATGAGTCAAAGGTAGAGCTATTTGGCCACAGTACCAGAAGACATATTTGGCGAAAACCAAAGACAGCATTTGACCACAATAACCTGATACCAACTGTAAAGCATGGTGGTGGAAATATTATGGTTTGGGGCAGCTTTGCTGCATCAGGGCCTGGGCAGCTCATCCTCATAGAATCCACTATGAATTCTTCATTGTACCAGAGGGTGTTTGAGGATAATGTGAGGCCATCTGTCGGAAAGTTGAAGCTCAACCGAAGGTGGACCTTGCAACATGATAATGACCCTAAACATACCAGTAAATCCACCAAGGAATGGCTGAAAAGAAAGAAATGGAGGGTTCTGGAATGGCCAAGTCAAAACACGGATCTAAATCCCCTCGAGATGTTGTGGGGGGATTTGAAACGTGCTTTGCATGCAAGAAACCCCTCAAACATCACACAGCTGAAAGAATTCTGCATGGAGGAGTGGGGAAAAATTTCTCCCAGTCGATGTCAGAGACTGGTAGACAGTTATAAGAAACGCCTACTTGAGGTTGTTTCTGCCAAAGGGGGCAATACCACCTATTGGAGCCAAGGGTGTACTTACTTTTTCCACATGCGAAATTTGCATTTATGTTTATTTAAATTATACAATGGACTACAAAATGTAAATGTTTCATGATATTTGTTATATCATATCACCTTTATATATCAATCTTGTTGAAATGAAGATCAAATAGCTGTATGTTGAAAAAGTCAAAAGTTTACATGGGGTGTACTTACTTTTTCACGTGACTGCATGTGTGTGTGTGTGTGTGTGTGTATATATATATATATAGTCATACTCTTCTATAAAAGATGTACCGACAAGCAACTAATTGCATAATAATATCTTGTTCCTAATTCTCCTGTCCCTCTTTCTATCCATCTCCACTTGCTTGTGACTTTTTGTGTGTAGTTTTGAATAAAGGGGTTTGTTTTTGCAATCCTGGAGTTCCTTAGACTTGTGATCCATTTGCATGCAAAATTTGAGAGGTTAGGCTGCAGGCATAAAGTGAAATTGGTTATCCAACAGGTGGTAAAAATCGCTCTGAAACCATTCTTACAAGACAGCATGGCAAAAGGTCATTCAAACTGATGAGCATTGACACAACATAACTGAGATCAACTGAACTGCAGGTTCTGTATGACACCCAATTTGCGACAAAATGAGTTTTTTCTGGGAACAGAAATATCGGGTCATGTAGGAGCAAAATGACAGAAGGCAACAGGTTTACAGAGTGACAGAGGGTCAAAGAGGGAGATGGAGACACATCGACATCCCACATGAATGGAGTAGTGGAAAAAATAAATAGGCGGAATGACAACAGTCGGAGTATAAGAGAACAGGAGACAACAGGCACAAGCCGTCAATTCCATCGACGAGAGAACAGAGGGATTAATTAAATGGAGGCAAATTTTCAGCTTAGAATTGAGAATGGTAACCAGGTGTGGGGGGAATATGAACGAACGTGTGACCTGGGTGGGCTAGGAGAAGATTTACAGATGTGAGAAGGAGAGGATTGAGAAAATAAGTCAGGAAACATCATACTGCGAGTCTACCATCATACTGACATTATACATCATACTGAGTGTGGTGTAGAAAAACAGACCTTGGGACTCAGCCTGCCAAAGTAGGACATATGACAATAATAGAGAAGGACCTAAACTCAACTGGCTCTGGGGGAGAAATATAGGAAGAAGCTGCATCAACCCAATTTGGGTATCCATACTCCATGATACCGTCCTGTCAGCCCCTGCGGTTACCACCACCGGGTGCCGAATAGTCTAAATGGTCCTTCATTTCCGAGGCACGTAGCCGAAACTGGCGGTTGGTCCATTGTGCGCGGGGGAAGGAAACAAAGTGCTTACCTGCATGAAACACACGGGTTGATTCCCAAAACCCATGAACAAAGAAACATGACAAAACAAATAAAATATGCCACAATAATGATTTAATGAGTGTAATGCACGGAATAAAAGCGAATGCTGAGGTAAACCTATAATTATAATCGAGGTACATGCAGACTCAATAACAGACAAGGGGAAAGATAAAATAAAAGAAAATCTCCCCCTTTATGGCGGCACTCAGCTTAGGTCTCAACAAGGACTGTTGTAAGAACTTGGTGGTCGTAAGAAATCGGAGCCACTACGCGGGAAGCACACAAGATTGCGCGGAGTCACTCTCCACTGTGCCACAAACGTGAGGTAATTCGTGCAGGAGGTCCTCTTCCGCTCTCCACTCCGTCCAAAGCGCCAAGAGCCCCACAAACCTCCGCCAACACCTCCTCCTCACAATCGAAATTGCCAATACCGCTCTCTCTCAGCTCCAGGTCCACACACACCAAATGGTGTCGCCTTCCAAGAAAACTGCGAGCTTCTTGTTCGGTCAGCACAAAACCAAGAGAGAGACTCAGCGATTCTTCTTCCTTTTCCTCAAACCTTTCCTGTGACGTCACCCCAACCAATCACCGAGTTCCACTGAATCTCCCCATGGTCGGGCTCAACCAATGACAAACTTCGGGGCGTGGCCTTTTTCCTTAATCTGTTGGTGGGTGAGGTTAATTGTCTCTCAAGAACGTTCGGCTTCTGTCAGCATGGTATCGGTTATTGTTGTTTAATGGCAGGTTGTTGTTATAACAAGCGTGAGTTTTATTGGATGGCCTTGATGCAATTTGTTAAAACGTAGGAAAAGGTCACAGGGGGCCATCACATACTGGGAGAAACTAGCCTTAGATCCGACATAGTTAACAAAACACCACCCCTCCCCCCCCCCCCCCCTAACAATACGTTAAATGTAGGCCACACTCATGTCCCACCATTCCCTAAACTCATATTCTTGCCATCTACCTAATAATATAGATCACGAATATTTGAGGTCTTCATTCTAATATGATGACTTTCTTCATTCAGGTTGCTGCTGCAGTTCCAGAAAATGTATGCTTAAGGGGTTTTCATCTCACATGACGTCTCTGATTCCTCAATTTCCCTCTATGTCTATTTCCACTTGTTTTTTGACAGGCCTTCGACCTGTCCCGGTGGTAATTATTGCTGTCTATGCCAGTAACTTCATAACTCACACTTCCCTGTCCATAATACCACCTCCAAGTTGCCTGGAATACCCTCTTCACAACCACATAATGTTTTTCAGTTTTGTGTATCGCCGACTCAATAATGATGACTCCCTTATATAACTGTACCAGCAAAGTACCCGTGCTATGCACGGGTAGGAGGCCATAAGCAGACAGACAATGCAGAAACGGTGAATGATAAAGCATGAAACCAATAAATTCCACATTACTGTAGCACCTTCAGTCGCACGTCAGACATGGACAACAGTTTTGTGAAAGATTTAGGTAAAAAGAACGACGAATGGGAAACCATGGAACCAATAAATTCCACATTCCTGTGCCACCTGTAGTCGAACATCAAGCATGGACAGCAGGTTTGTGAAGGACTTTCATGATAAACGTACCCGTTTGAGTGGTTCCATACCCAGTCAATGGCGAATCTTCATATGGTGATCTGCGAATGTCACGCTTAGAAAGTAGAAACCCTCACGGCATTTCGTCATTCACTTGAACTCAATATCTCTATTTTCATTTCAAAATACTGTTTTAAATGATGGTTGTATTGGGATATTATCAAACCAGCTCATTTATTTATTTATTTATTTATTTTTTGTATACAGGATCGAGGCTCGTGAAAGAGCTAACATTTATCACACAAAAAAAATCAAACAGACACACAAAACATATAATAAGGGTAGAGGTAGACAAGATGGGGAGAGAAGGGGAAGCACACAAACACAACATTTGAGAGCAGGGACATCGGGAGATCTGTGGGAGGGCTTGGGGGAAGTAGGCGTGGGAAGGGGGGGGGGGGAGGGGTGGGAGAAGTATAAAACACAAGGACACTGCAAGGACTTCCAGGAAGAAAGTTGGTATTTCAAAAAAGTGAATCTGGGGTGAAATTAGCAGGGGTAGAAAAGATCAAGGTTTTGGATGGGGGAAGATGATGGATGGTGTTGAACAGCTGTTTTAAAGACCTGGAGGGAGGAGTGGGATTGAAGAGAGTGAGGGAGTTTGTTCCAGAGGCGGGAGAAAAGGGGAATGAAAGAGTGAAGGTGAGCAGAGAGTCTTGATTTTGGCAGTTTAACCATAAGAGGGTTGTAGGCAGATCTTGTGCGACCTGCAGGAATATTTGGGGGACAGAGCACAGACAGAGCTGGGGGAGCAAGGACGGAGAGAAGTCGGTAGAAGACAGAAAGCCTACCAACCCGCCTGCGGTGAGTAAGTGAAAGGCCCTCGGAGTTAGCTTCATCGCGGGAGATTCCAATGATTCTGAAATCTTTGGTTTCAACAGCGTGAAGCCGAGCTAGGTGTGAGGCAGGAGCACCGGCCCAGAGGGGAGAACAGTATTCCATTGAGCTGCAGATTTAAGCCTTGTATGTGGTGAGGAGCTCAGGTGCGCCAAGGAAGGACTTCGCACGACGGAGGATGCCCAGTCGGCGACTGGCTTTGGTGGCCAGATTTGAAATGTGGTTTTCCCAGGAAAGATCATGGCAGATAGTGAGACCGAAAAGCTTGAGTGACAGAATTTCTTGGAGAGGATTATTCAGAAAGTGTATGGGAAGGTTGTCTAGTCGGTCTTTTCGGAGAGACATAGTAAGAGTGTGAGATTTGTCAGAATTGAAAGACATGTTCCACTTGTTTGAACAGTTTGTGATTTTGTCCAGGTCTGCAGAGATTGAGGAGGCTGCAGACTGCCGATCTGAGGGATGAGGAATGGAGCGGCAGAGAGTGGAGTCATCAGCAATGAGATGGAGTCATTGCCATCATCTGTCCACTTCCCAATTCGCGGCAGGTTGGTATCGAGTTAATTTCAAAATCGTAATTTTATTAAGGAATTTTTGAAACCTCCTACCTACCTTACAACATCCAAAAAGGTTCCATAGGAGGTTTGGCAGGGCTATCCCCAAAACTGAGGGAGTCATTTGGGAACGGGCAGACAGACAGACAGACAGACACTCCTGTTTTTTTATCATATATATATATATATATATCAGCTGACATGGATAGATTCATCACCAAACATCCCAAATATCTGTTCCTCACCTATAGTGACTTCAACTGTCATTCCAGCCGGCTGGGTAGAGCTCTGCATTAACCAGCCTTGAAGTTGCACGTGAGGCCCTCTGTAACTATGTGGTTCGGACCCAATCTATAAACTTATCCAATCTGATTTCTGCAACTGATACAATGATACATCCACCAGTGTGTTTAAGCTGTCATATACACAGAATCAGATATTGATTCCATCTCTCTCTCTCTCTCTCCCCTTGGTGGTCATTAGTTTTTTGCGTGTGGTGTCATGGCGGCAGTCTTCCTCTGATGTGGTGAGTCGTCATTGTGGTGTTCTCCTCTCTCGCTCCTCAGAGTCCTTTTCCATCCTGTCCTGCTTTTTGGCGTTTTGGTTTTATTTCTCTTTACTATCTTGTTTTTTTTTAGAGAGAGAGAGAGGGCGAGAGAGAGCGAGAGAGAGAGAGAGAGCGAGCGAGCTGGTGTTTTGGGTGTGGCCTACCCGCTTTGAAGACACTTTGTAAGCCTTATTTTTTTTTGCTTATAATGTGCTTTTGTTATTTATTTTAGTTCGATTTATTTAGGTTTCACACATTCTTGTTCAGTGCGGGCAACAAGGGGTGATAATATCGTAAATGGCGGATACACTCTCTCGTTATGAGGCCTTCGAGGGTTTAACCCAGCAGCATGTGTTTGTGTGCGTGCCTACCAAAAGGGTTTCTGTTGAGGACATTATATCCTCGTGGTAGAACATATTATTGGTTGTGGAAATATTCGTGCTGCGTCATGTCACAGTACAATATGATTTTAAGGATTACCATGATTCTACCACTTATCGTTCCCAATGAGGAGGAAACCAGCGGTTCAACCACTAATGATATCATTGCTCCTCAGGAAAGCATTGATATGATTATGGAGTCTAAATCAGTTACTAGTAAAGAAGGAGCTCCTGATGTTAATGACTCATGAGATGTTGCTAAAAAGGTTGTGCTCCATTTGGAGACCATTGTTGCAACAACTCTTCAGTTTTCTCCTGAAGTCCCATTGGAGAACAACAAATAAGTGAAATGGGTCCTTTGGAGAAGAGTCATGAGGTTCAAACTGTACAACAGTGTGCTTCCATTACTCGCACGGATGAGATCGAAGATGTACGTAAAGCTGACATGGAGTCTGTGAACACTACATCATCGATGCAGGCCATTGAAGCCAAACAAAATGACATCCAAGATAACTACACCAACTTAACAAATGAAGTTGTAGCTTATAAATCATCAGGAATGTGAAAACAAAGGTTTTCAGGACAGGGGTCATCAATGTGCTGATGTTTCCCAAACCAAACACTCCGGAGACCACAAAACACTGAAAAACCTGTTTCTAAAACAAGAATGGCTGAAGGTATTGCCCCAAGCCTTGTGTGGAGTTGGTGGGAAATGTCTGATTTATCAGAATCAGAAGAGGAGATGGACATGACTGGCTTATCACAGTCGATGGTAGATCAGCCCCAAGTCCCTCCCCATCTTGTTCTCTCGTTTATTAACGTAACGTATAGACAACGGAATCCTGTACTTTTCGATCACTTTCCCAATTTGGCTCCCTTTATTCAGGCTGCAAGGCTAGTCCTGAAATAGTCCGATGAATTAAATTTAACAAAATCACAATTTCATCAACTAAAGAAGGTCGCAACAAAAGCAACGGCTGAGTATTCCCAACATCAGGCAAAAATTTATAACCAAGCAATGAAAAAACTCACACTAAATATAAATTGTGGTGGTGCTAATCACATCTACCAGATCCAAGTGAATATTCTATTCCAACAAATGCAAGTTGATGTGGTCTTACTGCAGGAAACTCATATCTTTGTGAAATTAGAACATGACTGGTGCAGCATTTTTTAAAGGTCAATGCTTCTTCAGTAACATGTCATCTGTATCTTCTGGCATTGGCTTCTTGTTAACGCCAAGGCTAGCTGTATCTTGCCTCTTTAAAGGCCGCATCATGGTGACCAATAACTTGGTTGCTGCAATTTTATGGCATCGGTTTTTTTGCCCGCAACTGCCGGAAGTGCTGCTGGGCCTGATCCAGGCCAAACCGGTACACTTTTTTGTGGAGGTCATCATTGGCTGCGTCCCAACTTTATATGCTGTTCTTCATCCGATGGAGGTCAGTCTAGTTCATGTGAAGTCCCACGTCATGGCCTTTCGCTTGAGCTCTAATCAACACCAACTATATTTTGAGCACCTGCCTAACCGACCCTTGGCCTGTCATATTTTGCAATGAGCAGGCAGGCTCCACTATGGTCAACAAATTTTCTTAATACACCTTCAGCATGTGGATATATAAACACTCCCCATATTTCACCAGAGCTTTATTAATGCCTGGCAAGGCCTTTCCATGAGTCGCAAAGAGGATGCATACTCCCGAAGAGTGTTTGAAGATGAACGAACCTCTATTTTTCAAGCCTCTCTTCCCTGATATATTGTGCCAACATTTTATTGTCCAGGCATAGCCAAATTGCTTCAAAAAGGGGACCATGGTGGCCAAAAAAGGCCAACCCCTGCTCTGTGGGGGGAAATGGCCGTTAAAGGTGGTTCATAGCCAAAGTGTGGCACCTATGACAAAACTCCGGTGTCGGGTGGAAATCTGTCGAAGAAATCTGTAACAGGAATTCTGTCCAGGAGAATAATTGGTTTAATATTGAGGAAAGTAATTCAAAAATGTCATCAATTACGTTTATATTTGATTTAGAATGCACATGTTCAACCCGACTAGTCTTTTTCCCAAAACTGATTTTCGATTTTTCTCCCAAAAGGTGACTCCCTGTTCGCACAGAGGTAAATGTATTCCATGCTACTAGCATTAAGAACATGTATAGGCAGTGCATAAGTCTAATTCTAGGTGTTCCTCAATTAAATAGGGTAACACATTGAAAGAGGCTACTCCCTGTCGTTCCCCCTGCTGAACCTATATGAGAATCCATGTATGGTAAGCTTGTCGCCAAAAGGACAGGAGATATCTAGTGGTGCCATACCCACTGGATCATCCCATGCAACCCTTTGTCAGGCATTTTGCCCCAATATCTGCGTGCTGCCCCTTTTGCTCATTTAATGAGGACGTATTTCATTTTTTTTTTATTGCTTGTGAAAGTCTAGTTCCTTTATTTAAATGGTTAAATTATGTCGATCAAAATGACCACATTTCTTTTTGATCCTTTATTTTTGGGTTCACATAAAAATGTCAGCATGACAAAAAATACGAACTACTGTGTTTTGTTTGTATTTACAGCTAAATTTGCTACCTACCTGTCGAGGAAGCAGAAGTGTCATGGTAAACCCTTACATCAATGCAATGTCATGTCGTTTTTCAGTGCGCTTGCATCCGCAAGGGTAAAACTTGAATTTAATTTTTCTATGACCATAGCTGTGTACTGTACTTTATTTTGAGGAAAAATAGTGTTTGGAAAGTGTCTCGGAAGTTCATCAAAATGAATTAGTATTACTGTTAGAATATTATTTCATAAAGGATCAAGTGTTTCTATACTTTTTAGTATTGTTTTTTTTTGTTAAATTTAATTGCTTTATTTTCTACTCTTGTTTTCTTAACTTTCATCTTATTTCCTGTTCTGTTGGCTTTGTTGACTTCTAAATTGTACATACATACATACATACATACGCAATTTTATGTTATTGTACTAAAAGGACCTCAAAAGTCTCAGTCTCGGCCTCTCGGCCTCTCTCTCTCTCTCTCTCTCTCTCTCTGTCTCTGTCTCTGTCTCTGTCTCTGTCTCTCTCTCTGTCTCTCTGTCACTCTGTCTCTCTCTGTCTCATTTCCCGCCTCTGTCTCTCTCTGTCTCTCTGTCTCTCTTTGTCTCTCTATGTCTCTCTGTCTCTCTCCCCCTGCTGGCCGTTTGTGTGCTGGTTGTACTGTCATGCTGTCTGCTTGTGGAGACCTGTGAGTGCTCTGTGTTGTTACTCCCTTCCCCACCGCCCCCCTCCCCCCATTCGCCCCTGTGTCTGTTTGCGGAGTTTTCCCCATGATTCCCATATATGTTGAGACGGGAGAGAGAGCCGAAGAGCACAGGGTGATTGCTGGCAAGGGTTCGTCGTTTTTGGGCGTCGCCCTATTGGTGTTTGCTTTTTGCATCTTAAACTTCTATTTCCTTTTTTTCCTTTCGTTTATCTTTCTTTCCGTTTGTGTTGTTGCCCCGACCCCCCCCCCCCCCCCCCTCTTTCCCGAAGTTAGGGAAATCGGGGCGGTTTGTTTACTTCCCATCCCCGGAGTTCGGGTAGGGAAGATTATATTATATATTCACTCTCCCCGAGTTGGGGAGGGGTTGTAAGTGCAACTGTTCCAGCATGGCAGCATGGCAGCTGCACTGTCTCGATTTTCGGCTTTTCAGAGCCTTGGTAATGGAATCACTTCTAATTTTATTTAGGAAAAATATTTCAGGAGTGACTGTATCCCCTGGGAGTCCTTCAGTGGTTGTATCGGCTTATGCAGATGATGTCTGTGTGGTTGTTAAAAATGAGAATGATATCCCTGCACTTGTTGAATGTTTAAATCTTTTTTGCCTCGCTTCTTCTTTGAAGTGTAACTGGGACAAGAGTAAATCCTTATGGATTCCCTGTCTCAAGAACATTCCACCTGGAAGAGTGCTGGTACCACCTGTGCATTTACTAACAAAGTTAAAATGTGTGGAATACAGAGTCAAATACCTTGGGGTTCTCCTGGGATCTCGACATTACGTCCTCAAAAATTGGGACAGGATTGTTGAACACATTAAACAAAGACTGGGACTGTGGAAAGGAGCTCTGCCCCACCTTTCCTACAAATGCAGGGTTCTCGTGGTTAATAATTTGGTGGCTTCTTCCCTGTGGCATCGGTTTATCTGCCTTCAGCCACCGGAGGCACTACTAAAGGCAGTGCAGAGGCTACTGGTGGATTTTTTTGGAGTGGTCACCATTGGTTACTGCCAAATGTTATTTGTTGCCCCTTGTCTGAAGGTGGCCAGGGACTGATCGACATAAAAAGTCGTATCATGGCTTTTCGGCTGTGTACCATACAGCAGTTGATGTACGAAGAACGACTGCCAAGCCAACTCCTGGAGGATAAGCGGGCTCGGATACATGTTGTATCCGAGCCTGATGCACCGATGCACCGATGTGCCCGATGCACCGATCGCCCTCACCACCGACGCGTCGGACTACGCGGTGGGCGTGGTGCACGAGCAGTGGGTGAGTGGTGCTTGGCAGCCGCTGGCATTTTTAAGCTATCACATGTTGCGGAAAGCAAGCGGGCTCGGATATGGCCTTGAACTTTTCTTAATCCAACTCCAACATGTTGACACATCTCATCTACCATCATTCTATCAGAGCCTTCTGAACACCTGGCAAAGCCTTTCGACTAGTCGCCAGCAGGAAACCTATGCTTCAAACATGTTTGTGGAAGAACCCCTTTTTTACAACCCGCTTTTTCCTGCAATTCCAAGAAGCCGAGACTTTTATCAACACTTTATTACAGCAGACATAATCAAAGTGTTGGACCTCCGCCATGATTCTGGTTGGGGTGGAAGGCTGTGTAGGAGATAGCTGATATGATTGGAATATGGTCAAACAGAATAATCGGAAGAGTACTAAAGGAAATAGTACAGAAAAGCTTTCAACTTGGACTAAGATGGACCCAGGAAGTTTTGGTGACATCCAATGACTGGCGATTTCCTGTCTTATTGGTACAGCTTAGTCACAGAGACTTGCCCCCAATTAGTGAAGGACAAAACATTTTTCAGAAATGTAGTAGTAAAGACCTGTATCGTTTATGTACTACAGTTCTGCTTGGGAAATCATCGTTAAATGGAGTAGCCAGGTGGAAAGGGCTACTGCCGGAAGGACTCCCATCTGAGCCTGAATGAGAATCAATGTACAGTAAGCTGGTAAGCAAAAGGACAGGTGATCTCCAGTGGCGAATGATACACTGGATCATCCCGTCTAATAAATTAGTGTCATTTCGCGCCCACATCTACTTGTTTGCCCGTTCTGTGTTTACACAGAGGATGTGTTCCATGCGTACGTTGATTGTGCAAGGCTTGTGCCTTTATTTCAATGGCTGAATTACATGTCTGGAAAAATGAATATCACTTTCTCTCTGCAATCATTTATTTTTGGTTTCAATGATATGAAAGAACATGTACATATGTTGTTTTTGTTTTTAGTGGCCACGGCGAAAATGGCAATTTATTTATCGAGGAAGGAAAAACTGAAGGGAAAGCCGATTGGGCAATGCAATGTCATGTTCTTTTTCAATGCCTTGATATTTGCAAGACTCAAACTTGAATTTTGTTTTTTCTGAAAGAAAGGAAAGCATTGATGAGTTTATGAACATTTGGTGTTTTGATGAGATCTGCATGGTGCATGAGAATGAATTAATGATATCTTTGTAGGTTTGTTTGGATTGAATCAGTGTGTGGTCGTTTTTTTTTGTTTTTTTTTCTATTTCATTGTACGGTTTTAAATTCCTTTCCTTTCTTGTTATCTTCTTTTTTTTCTGTGCTTTTATTGAATAGCATCTCCACCAACTGGCATGTATTTTTATATTTTTGAAATAAAAAGTCTCTCTCTCTCTCTCTCTCTCTCTCTCCCCTCTCTCACCTACTCCCCTCTCTCTATCTCTCCTCTCTCTCACTCCCTCTCTCCCCCTCCCCCTCTCTCTCTCACTCTCTCCCTCTCTCACTCTCTCTCTCACTCTCTCTCTCTCTCTCACTCTCTCTCTCTCTCACTCTCTCTCTCACTCTCTCTCTCACTCTCTCTCTCACTCTCTCCTGTGTCGTTGGAGGTACTGACTTCTATAGGGAGGCCCCATCACCCTCCCCCATCACCCTCCCATCACCCCCCCATCACCCTGCCATCACCCTCCCATCACCCTCCCATCACCCTCCCATCACCCTCCCATCACCCTGCCATCACCCTCCCATCACCTTGCCATCACCCTCCCACCACCCTGCCATCACCCTCCCACCACCCTGCCATCACCCTGCCATCACCCTCCCATCACCCTCCCATCACCCTCCAATCACCCTCCCATCACCCTCCCACCACCCTGCCATCACCCTCCCACCACCCTCCCATCACCCTCCCATCACCCTGCCATCACCCTCCCATCACCTTGCCATCACCCTCCCACCACCCTGCCATCACCCTCCCACCACCCTCCCATCACCCTCCCATCACCCTCCCATCACCCTGCCATCACCCTCCCATCACCCTTTATTGGACCATTTGACTTCTGTAGGGTTGGTTTTCTAAGGCTTGTATCAAATAATCAATTTATATCAAATCTTTTAAGGTGAAAGCGCGATGACGTCACCACGTCACGCGGCACGAATGCGCACCTGTGTCGTTGGAAGTATTGGCTTATATAGGGTTGGTTTTCTAAGGCTGTAGGCCGCACCTCATTTTGTCGAATAAAGTGGTATGCGGGTGGTTCCGGTATTTGGGACCGCAGGGACGGAAAGTGCAGCCGGCCCGCTCTGAAGGTTCGGATCGGGACACCGGGATTCATTCCGGTCGCCCGGTCGGCCCGGAGGTGGGGGTGCGGGGCCTGTCACGGAACGTCAACACAAACGGCCTGCCGGGGCCGCCCAAAAGTCGGGCGTGAGGGGCGCGTCCACTAATGGAACGCCTCTCGCTTCCCAGATCGAGGGCCACGTGGTCAGGAGAACCTCGTCCCTTCTGGTTGCCCTGCCGTCCCGCCGTGGGCGCTGGCAGGGTGTACTTCAAAATAAGCTTAAGTGTCAAGTGTTAGGTTCCTCCTTGCCCTCGCAAGGGAAAGGCTAGGGTCAAGCTCTTCCAAATTTCCAAACACTAGGAATCGGACATCTCAAATTAATTAATTAATTTGTTAACACATCTCAGTCGCCCGCGACCTCTCTAGCGCGGGCGTCGAACCAGTTCATTCCCGGTGCGACCGGGCCGAGTATCGGCCCGGCCGTGGCCGAAGCCGTTGATTCCGCCGTAGCACGCTAACGTGTAGGCTCGCGCGCCCCTGGTCCGCCGGGGCTCCGCGGGTGTCCTACCGTGCCTGGCTTGCCGGTGCCCGGGGACGGATCTCGCTGTCTAAACATGGTAGCGCTAGGCCAGTGGGACCGCCGGGACCCACGTGCACTCACATGGTGTTGTGCGCGTGGGCGGCAGTATCAGACCGGGGCGCCCAAAGGCGCCACGCACCCAAACGCTCCCCGGCTAAAGTTCATCCTGAAAGCGCCCACATTGTGCGGACAAACCAAGTCAAGGGCCACGTGGTCAGGAGAACCACACTGTGCCTATCGGCCGGCCTCAAAGACCGAAATTGTGACATTTTTATTGAATGTTCAAGGTTGGCCTCGTTTTTTAAAATCCTGTCACGTGTGATCCGGGGGCTCGGTTTGACTTTTACACATTGTGTTTTCATATTTGGTTTTAATGTCTTGTATCAATGTAAAAATGAATGTCTTTTAGCAAACTTTCTGTGTTCTGAGGCAAAACTTGCCATTTATTTATCGAGGAAACGTAAACTGCAGAACATTGACGTTTTAGCTGATGACGTTTTAACTGTTTTTAAAGCATTGGTTACATCGCGTGTTCTTTTTGAGTTTGAAACTCAAGATCCTGTTTTATTTAAAAACCGGTGGTGTGCGAAACAATCCTTATGTGGTATGGTTGGTGGTGTTCTAACAATCAATTTATAAATCTAAAGTATTGCTTCTTTGTTACCCCTTCTTTTCCTGGTTATTTCTTTTGATGCCTGTACAAACATCCTTCACCATGTAAAACTTGTTTTCCTTGTAATAAAGGGGAAGAAAAGTCAAAAGTCTCTCTCTCTTTCTCTCTCTCTCTCTCTCTCTCTCTCTCTCTCTCGCGCGCCCCCTGCTGGTCGTTGGTGAGTCGTGCGTGGGTGTGGCAATCATGGCTGCTGTGTGTGAGGAGCTGTGAGTACTGTGTTGTGTTGTTGCCTTTCCCATCCCCCTTTTCACTCCCTCTGTGTCTTTGTACGTGTTTGTGAAGTTTTCCCCGTGTTTTCCTTCTTCGTTGAGACAAGAGAGAGAAAGAGAGCGCGCACGGTGAGTTTGGTGCGAGTCCTAAAGAACCTTGTGTTCTTCGGGCCTGTGCTCTGCTTGTCGTGTTTTCATTATCGTCGTTTATCGGCTCCCTTATTCTATTTCTTTTCATTTTACCTTCGCCTGCAGGCTTTGCTTGCGATAGGTTCTATTTTGTTTTGCTTTTTCAAATCTTTTCTTAGTTTTGGTTCATTTATCGCTATGGCAAACAGTCGTTTGCAGAAAAGCATTTACGAGTCACTTACTCGTAAAAATGGGGTAATAGTTAGTCCACCCGACGGGGTTCGGGTCGATGACGTCGTGATGGGCTTGGGTGAACTCGTTGGTTTTGAAAATGTGTTAGCAGCTTCAAAGATGAACCAACGAGTTGTTGTTTTTCTTTCCGAGGAGCGCTATGTCGCTCAGGCGGTTGAAACTGGTTTGTCCTTACCGCCAGATATTTTCGTTAACGTTAGTATGTTGGACTCACCCGCGGTGAAAATCACTTTATCTAATTTACCGCCTTTTGTTAAAAACGAACAGATTTTGTCCGTTTTAACACAGTTTGGCACCGTGGTGTCAAAAATCTCCATGATTCCCTTCCGTTTGCGTTCGGATTCTACAGTCCGCCATATCATGTCCTTTCGGCGGCACTGTTACATGGTGTTAAAAAACAATGCTCAATCGCTCAATGCCTCAGCTACGTTGGTCGTTGAAAATCGAAATTATCGAATGTACATCGCAACAGAGACAATGACGTGTTTCACGTGTGGTGCCTTCGGACATTTAAAAGGTGCTTGTCCGAAGTGTATATCCGGTGGCACATCTAGACAGTCAGGAACAAATGCCGATCCTAGTGGCACATCTAGACGGACAGAACCAAATGTCGATCTTCGCAATGATAATGACGCGTCTGGGACGGCAGATCAGCCTTCACATTCGAGCGCGGAAATCGATAATTCACCGGCTGATGACGCGGGTTTTACTACCGTGTCCTCCAGGAGGAGTTATAAAAGAGGAAGCGGTAATGAGGACATACAGGCGAGCGTTTCGAAAAAGATAGCGCCGTCGAACGAACGTAATGTTTCTCTTTTAGAAACAGAAGCTCCTGCAGCTGGTCTTCTGCTGCAGAATAGGTTCAGTGTGTTTGCTGAAATGGAAGAAGACGTTTCCGTTCATTCCTCTCAGGAACAAGGACCAAGCGCAATGCCCCAAGATGTTGTGGTAACCACCCCGGTTACTGAAACTAAAGTCAAGAACCACAAACCTGCTCTCGTCCCGCGCCCTGCTGACGATGAAGTGTCTGAGGTAATGGAGGAAGAAGAAGCAGCAGCTCCAGAAGGAGAGTGCAAAGCCTCTGATATAAAAGCGTTAATCCCTGTTACGGTTTTTAAAACTCCCGCTGTGGAAACAGCTGCACCTTTAGTAGAAGACGATTTTCCCGTTATGAGAGCATCGGTTTCGGTGTGTGGGGGAAAAAATGAAGACTTTCCAGATTACGACTCAGATGGGGCCTCGTCGCTTGCCTCTAGTGCTAGTAGCGAGGTCTGGAATGACCCAGCAATAGCCAAGGAACTGGAGGGTGATGATGATTTATCACCCATGGAAATTCTAAAGTTTCTTCAGGACACCTTTCGAAAGAAAAAGGTTAAAATTGTAACCTTCTTCCCGAACCTGTCTGGCTTTATAAACTCCTCAAGACGTCTCCTCCTTAAGGCTGAACAACTTGGTGTGACTGAGTCGCAAGTTTTTCGCCTTAGAAAGTGTGTATTGAAAGCTCGGAAAGAGCTACAAGCACACCCTAACTTCCCTGTACATGATAAACCTTCCCTGCCTACACCATGACCTTCTCTGTTGTAACTTTAAATATAAATGGGGGACGTTCACCCCTGCGTAAAGCTCAGGTAAAGTTGCTTGTCGAGCAAAAACATTTCGATGTTGTTCTTTTGCAAGAAACAAGATGTAGCTCTTCGTGCATGAGCGAATGGACTCGCATCATAAAAGGACAGTGGTTCTTTAGTAGCTTGACCTGTCCTAGTGCTGGAGTGGCTATTTATTTAAATCCTTCTTTCTGTCCTGAAAATGTCACTTTTAAGGAGATTACTAAAGGGCATTTAGTTTCAGTTAATTTCTTTTATAATGGTTATAAACACACTTTCATAAATGTATATTCACCCAGTACGAGCACAGAAAGATTAGCTTTTTTCACACAGTTAGAAATGTCCCTCACACACCTTGATTTTGATGGCCTTGTTTGTCTGTGTGGGGACTTTAATTGCACACTGTATCCCACCCTTGATCGTAATGGAGAAGAGCCCCACCCATCAAGTACAACACCCTTAAAGAGAGCATTGTCCAAATTCTCCCTTATGGATGTATGGAGACTCCAGAACCCATCTGCACGGCAATACACGTGGTGCCGATGTGCAAATGGCCGGCTATCTCTTGCAAGGCTAGACAGATTTTACATCAATAATGACTCTTTAAACGTCATAGACCATGTCGACGCCACCCCAAGTGGTTTTTCGGACCATCACATGGTTGTTCTTCATATACTCTCCCCGGCTCGAAATCGTGGCACTGCCCATTGGACCTTCAATGTGAGTCTTCTGCAAGATGACGCTTTTCCGGTCGCCTTCCGAGCCTTTTGGGAAGCTTTACTACTACGGAAGCCTTCCTACTCCTGCCTCATACAATGGTGGGACAATGCGAAAACCCATATTAGGACCTTTTGCCAGCAATATAGCTCCTTTTGTACAAAGAACGAATCTGCGCTGCAATCTCTAATTGCCAAAGAAATATTGTCTCTCCAGTCAAGCCTCCCAGCTCCCAGTGCCGAAAGGACTAGTTCTTTAATAGCAACGAAGAAAGCACTCCTTGCTCAACTCTGTGCAAAACAAGCCAGAGGGGCTCTAATAAGGCTACGAATGGAGAACTACAGCTTAATTGATACTCCTTCCAAGTTTTTCTTTGCTTTGGAAGCACGAAAAAAGAGAAACCAGCAAATAACTTCGCTGCAGGCACCAGGAGGCCGAACAACGCACGATCCAAAAGACATTAGAAGCTTGACAAAACAATACTTCTCTGACTTGTATTGCGCCAGAAACACTAAAGAAGACATGATTCGTTCCTTAACCACTTCTTTGCCCACCTTGTCCGAACCTGCATGTCAACAACTTGACAAGGAAGTGACTCTTGACGAACTCTTTACTGCGTTGCAAACTTTGCCCACAGGTAAAGCTTCTGGACTTGATGGAATCCCTGCAGAGTTCTACAAAACCTTCTGGGATTTGTTGGGACCTGAGTTGCTTGACCTCTCAGTTGATAGCCTACGAACAGGCTTGTTACCAATCAGCTGTCGCAGGGCTATACTTGCTCTCATACCTAAGAAAGGAGACCTCCAGCAGCTTAAAAATTGGCGTCCCATTTCGCTCCTCTGCACGGACTACAAGATTTTTTCAAAAGTTCTTGCCAACCGCCTCAAACCTCTGATTGGGGAGATTGTACACCCCGATCAATCCTATTGCATCCCTAAAAGGACAATACACGATAGCATTTTTATTGTACGTGACATGATTGACATTTGTATTGCTGAACATAGAAATGTTGGTCTGGTGTTTTTAGACCAAGAAAAAGCTTTCGACACGATTGATCACTCTTATCTCTTTGCAGTTTTACGGGGGTTTGGTTTTAAGGAAAATTTTATTTGTTATATCAAAATATTGTATAATAATATTTTTAGCTTGCTCAAAGTTAATAACATCTTAAGTCAGCCTTTCCCTGTTACCAGGGGTATTCGTCAAGGGTGCCCCCTGTCTGGCCTTCTATACTCCCTATCAATTGAACCTTTACTACATCGTTTACGCACACGGCTACAAGGGTTTTATCCTCTGCCGTTAGAAAATCCCGTAAAGACCATTGCTTATGCGGATGACCTCTGTGCAATTGTGTACTCCGATGACGATGTTCGCGCTCTGGTTGAGTCTGTCGAGGAATTTAGCCTGGCAAGCTCGATTAAAGTTAATTGGGAAAAGAGCAAAGCTTTTTACTTAGGTCCACGGAATGAAACTCCCCCTCCAACCCTACCAGGGCACCTTGTATGGACCAATGAAGGAATACACTACCTCGGTGTCTTTCTTGGAACTCAAGATTTTATTTCAAAAAACTGGGAGTCGCTGATTACCAAAACCGAGCAGCGGTTGATAAAATGGAGGGGACTATTGAGGCAGCTTTCCTTCCGGGGTCGTACTCTGGTCATTAATAATCTCGCGGCATCAATGCTCTGGCATGTTTTTAAAGCACTGCAGGCCCCAGGTTTTATCCTTTAAAAACTTCAAAGCTCTTTTGTAGATTTTTTCTGGGGGGGAAAGCACTGGCTCCGGCCAGGAATACTAAGCCTGCCGACTGCAGAAGGTGGACAGGGGCTAATAGATGTGACGAGCAAAGTGATGGCTTTTCGCCTCCTTTCAGTACGAAGGCTTCTATACTCCGACGTCCCATGGAAAGCCTTTGCCCATTGTTTGCTTAGGCAAGCTGGGAAACTTGGCTATGGTGACGAGCTTTTTCTTCTCGACGCGAAGCGCGTGGATATGACATCGGTCCCGTTGTTCTACCGAAGCATGCTGGAAGCGTGGCAGGCTGTTTCTTTTCGCCGCGACACCAGTGCTTACTCCCTTCAGATGTTTTTAAATGAACCAATATTTTTAAATTCTTTTTTTGATGGGGTCTGTAGTGACAGATCTTTCATGCAAAAGTTTATTGATGTCGGCGTTACCAGAGTAAAACACCTCAGGAACCCCCTTGTACATAGATGGAAGCCAGCTGCTGACATTGCCGTGGCCACCAGTGTGAGGTCCATCAGAGTCATTGGCAGAATTTTCTCTGTGATTTTACGGACCTTTAAGCAAACCGGGTTAAAATGGGACCCAGACATAGAAGATGCCCTCCATCGATCCCAATGTCCTTTCCCAAATCTTTTAATTTTATTTCAAAGTTTTAGGCTCTTTAACCAGATGGAGAAATCCTCAGTGTACAATCTATGTGTTCTCACTCTTTTTCCTGGCAAACCTGCAGAGCCACAAGCTCATTGGCGAGCGCTGCTCCAAGCTAACCGTTTCACAACAATAAACTGGCAGGTGATGTACAAAGAACCTACTGTCAAGCGCTCGGGTGATCTACAATGGCGGTTAGCGCACCATATCCTGCCTTGCAACATCCTGTCCCACCGTATATGTCCTGAAAACTCGGAATTGTGCCCCTTTTGCGACACCCCAGAGACCATTTTTCACATTTTCATTGAATGTTCAAGGTTGGCCTCGTTTTTTAAAATCCTGTCACGTGTGATCCGGGGGCTCGGTTTGACTTTTACACATTGTGTTTTCATATTTGGTTTTAATGTTTTGTATCAATGTAAAAATGAATGTCTTTTAGCAAACTTTCTGTGTTCTGAGGCAAAACTTGCCATTTATTTATCGAGGAAACGAAAACTGCAGAACACTGACGTTTTAGCTGATGACGTTTTAACTGTTTTTAAAGCATTGGTTACATCGCGTGTTCTTTTTGAGTTTGAAACTCAAGATCCTGCTTTATTTAAAAATCGGTGGTGTGTGAAACAATCCTTATGTGGTATGGTTGGTGGTGTTTTAACAATCAATTTATAAATCTAAAGTATTGCTTCTCTGTTACCCCTTTCCTTCCTGGTTATTTCTTTTTGATGCCTGTACAAACATCTTTCACCATGTAAAACTTGTTTTCCTTGTAATAAAGGGGAAGAAAAGTCTCTCTCTCTCTCTCTCTCTCTCTCTCTCTCTCTCTCTCTCTCTCTCTCTCTCGCCCCCTGCTGGCCGTTCGTGTGTTGGGCGTGGCAAGATGGCGTGCACTGGTGTTCGTGTGCTGTAGCTCCGTGCTTGTGTTGTGTTGTCCCCCCCCCCCCCATTCCTTCCTTTCCTATCGCGCTTTTGTCGTGTCCTTCTTTACCACCTGTATCCCTTTCCCCCCCTTGAGACAGAGAGAGTGAGAGAAGAGCCCAAAGGTGAGAGCAGACCCGTTCGGTTCAGTTTACCTGCTCCGTCGGTGCTGTTTACCTTACTCGCATCGTGTGAACTTTATTATTCATTATTTCATTTCGACTTTATTTATTTTGTGTCCTTTCCGCCTGGTCAAGGTGGAAAGGTGAGACATCGCCGTTATGGCGAGTGTTCGTGCACGGCAGGAAGGGTTTGAAACCCTAACAAGGAAGCATGCTTTCGTGTGTGTCCCTCCCGAAGGTGTTCCTACCGAGGACATTATCCTAGCTGTAGGGAATGTTATCGGCGATGAAAATGTCCGCGCCGCGTCGCGGATGAACCAAAAGTTTGTTGTTTTCGTGTCGGACGAGAAGTTCGTGCATGATGTTGTTAGTACCGGTCTGTCATTGAAAGGTGGGCAGTTCGTCATGGTTTCCCCGATGGACACACCGGCGATTAAAGTTATTATTTCAAATGTCGCTCCGTTTATCACAGATGATAAATTAATGGCTGTTCTGACCCGGTATGGAACTGTTGTTTCCCGAATCTCGATGATTCCCCTGGGATGTCGGGATGAACGAGTGAAACATGTTATGAGTTTCCGGAGACAAGTATTCATGGTGCTTCCTGATCGCGGCGACGATACAGGACTAAACATCTCGTTTAAAATTTCGGTAAATGATCGTCAATATCAAATGTACGCTTCGTCAGGCACCTTAACGTGCTTCCTTTGTGGAGCCTTCGGGCACGTTAAAAGGTTTTGTCCCAAAGCATCTTGTACGAAGTGCGGCAAATTGGGACACACCAATGTGGGCTGTAAAAAAGAAAACGCCCCGACCGTGCTTCCTCATGCCTCGACCGTGCTTCCTCACGCCTCGACCGTGCTTCCTCACGCGTCGACCGTGCTCCCCGACGCTCAAACCGTGCTCCCCGACGCTCAAACCGTGCTTCCTGGCGCTCAAACCGTGCTACCTGAAGCCCCGACCGTGCTTCCCGACGCCCCGACTGTGCTTCCTGATGTCCCAACTGTGCTTCCCGAGGTCCCGACTACGCTTCCCGAAGCCCCAACCGTGCTACCTGAAGCCCCAACCGTGCTACCCGAAGCCCCAACCGTGCTTCCCGAAGCCCCGACTGTGCTTCCCGACGCCACGACTGTGCTTCCCGACGCCCCGACCGTGCTTCCCGACGCCCCGGTGCTACCCAAACCCAGTGAGATGGCACTTGGTGATGCTAGTACTGCTGACGAACCCATGAATGAAGAACTTGTCATACTGACCAAAAAACGGAAAGCACCACTAACAAATAGCCCCGATGGTGCGATAAAGAAGGCTGTCTTGGGCAGAGACACTGTCTCTGCAAAAGAGGGCAAAACGTTTACAGCAAACGAAAATATCGAACGCCAAAGTGGTAAAGAAGATGTTACTGATTTCCCAAGCTCTGAGAATAAAGCCGACATTGATCCGAACAATGCGGCCATTTTTGAGCCTGAACGCGAAGCCCCACCGGTCCCCCCTCCAGTAGCTGAGCGGACTGGTGACCAAACAAATTGCTCTGTCTCACAAACAGAAATCGTAACCCCGGCTACGCAGAGATCTGCAGCCATTTGCCAAAGCACACATAAAGAAAGTAAGCACCAGTCTGCTCGTGAGTGTGCACCAGAGTACCCAACGAAATCTCAGGAGATGCCTCCAGAGGAGCTTGTGAGAGCTGCAAGTAAGGCCCAAGATCCAGGTGGGACATTATCAGACCTGTCAGAGTCTGAGGACGAGGTGGAAGTGACTGAGCTGTCACAGTCATCAGCATCTCAGTCACAGATACCCCCCCAACACATCGTGTCGTTTCTAGCCGAAACGTACAGACAGCGTAACATAGTCATTAAAGACCATTTTGACGATTTGGCTGCATTCATCCACACTGCAAAATCCATAATTAAAACGCCTGAACAATTCGACCTGAATAAGTCACAATACCACAGGTTAAGAAAATTCATCACACGTGCAGGTGTAGAGTGTTCCCAGCCACAGGCTGATTTCATCAATACAGGATGAAAACTATAAAACTCGCAACCTTAAATATTAACGGTGGTGGTGCTAGACACCTCCGCCAGGTCCAAGTAAAAAACATATTTCAACGGAAAAAGGTGGATGTGATCTTACTTCAAGAAACTCACATCACACCAAATGTGGAACATAACTGGCATCAACTTTTTAAGAGCCAATGCTATTTCAGCAATTTATCAGCTTCATCTGCTGGAATCGGCTTCTTGCTGAAGCCAGGCCTCGTGTGTGAGTCATGCCATTTTCAGGAGGTAATAAATGGTCGGCTTAGCTCTCTCAAACTAGTAAGCCATAACTTCCATTACACAATTTTTAATGTGTATGCGCCAAGTGATAGCGTAGAGCGTAAGTCCTTCTTCACCGCAATGATAAATCACTTAAGATCAGTTGATTTTGATCATTGTGTGTGTGTCGGAGGTGATTTCAATTGCACCTTCGACCCATCGGTTGACAGAAATTCTGCCGAACCCCATCCTGAGTCCCATGTACACTTATCCAATTTTTTTAGCACAATGGGCCTCGTTGATGTTTGGCGGTTGCACCACCCAAGCACATCCCAGTACACCTGGTGTCGATGCGCCAATAGTCGAGTATCCTTGGCAAGGCTTGACAGATGGTACATCAACGTACCCTTTAAAAATACTGCGGTTTCTTCAAATATTTTTCCTTCCGTGTTTTCAGACCATCATATGGTAACCCTAAACCTTTCCTTTCCTCAACCCGCAAGTAGGAGCGCTTATTGGAAGTTTAATGTTAGACTTCTAGAAGATGGTATGTTTAAGGAAGCCTTTCGTGTTTTCTGGGCAAGTCTAGTAGCAAAGAAATCTTCCTTTTCTTCATCCAGCATATGGTGGGATAACATGAAATCTCAAATTCGGGTTTTTTGTCAATGTTTCCAATCACACAGCACAAACGACAAGCACATTACAATGGCCCGGTTGGAATTGGATATTCTACATTTGGAGAATAAATTGGCTCATGAAAACAATGACGCCAATTACCGGTTATTGCTTGTAAAGAAAGCTCTTTTAAGGGAGTTAGTTCAAGAGAAAGCAGCCGGAACATTAATTAGACTTAGAATACAGAATGTAAAGTTATCAGACACCCCAAACAAGTCTTTCTTTCATTTAGAATCCTTAAGCAAGCCATCACGGCTAATCTCTTCTGTTTTGGACTCAAGAGGCAACGTTGTTGTCAACGAAGATGATGTTAGAATAAACATTATTGAATTCTTTACAAAACTTTTTGAGGAGCAGACTGTTTGTAATGATACAATGATGGATTTAACCTCTCACCTCCCCTCCCTAACTGAGGCTCAACGGTTGGAGCTTGACCTACCAATCACCCTCCTTGAGCTAACCTGTGCTCTTGCTGCCATGGATTCAGGGAAAGCTCCGGGTATTGACGGTCTACCTCCCGAATTCTTTCTGACATTTTGGGACCTTTTAGGCCCTGAGTTGCTGAATGTTTTGGACACTTCTATACAGACTGATATAATGCCGCTGAGTCTAAGAAGAGCCGTAGTGTGCTTGCTCCCGAAAACTGAAGATCCCCGACTTTTGGTGAACTGGCGACCGATCTCCCTGCTGTGCACAGACTACAAGCTTTTTTCAAAAGTACTAGCTAATCGACTAAAAAAGGTTATCGGTGATCTAGTACTGCCAGAACAGAGTTACTGTGTTCCTGGAAGATCCATCCATGATAATATTTCTTTAATCAGAGATCTCATTGATGGTAACCGTGTTAAAGAAGACTTTGGAATGATGTCGCTTGATCTTGAAAAGGCATTTGACAGTATCGACCATAAGTTTATGCATCATGTGTTACAGGCATGCGGCCTCGGAGCAAACTTTCGTTCCTACATTTCCTTGCTATACACGGATGTATTTAGTTTAATTAAGATTAATAATGTGCTGGCTCCCCCCATCAAGGTTCGGAGAGGGGTCCGGCAAGGGTGCCCAGTCTCTGGTTTATTGTTTGCTCTTTCTTTAGAGCCTCTTCTCAATCTACTGAGAAAGAAGATTTCTGGAATAGCACTCACTCCCATGAGTGCACCGCTAACCCTATGTGCTTATGCGGATGACGTCTGCATCTTTGTAAAAGATAAGGATGATATCGATATCGTTGTTGAGTGCCTGTCAAAGTTTCACGCTGCCTCCTCTTTAAAAATCAATTGGAACAAGAGCAAGACGTTATGGATACCCTCCCTTTATCGCAACCTTCTTCAGCCTGTACCACAGCCGCCCCCATCCCTCCCCTCAGGGTTGCTGTGGGGAAGTGAGGGAATTAAGTACTTGGGCATATTCCTTGGTTCCCCACAGTATGCTCAAAGAAATTGGGACGGGGTAATTGAGCAAGTGGGAGAAAGATTGAACCGATGGAAAAGGGTTTTACCTCATTTGTCCTTCAAGGGCCGTGTGCTAGTGATCAACAACTTAGTTGCCACAATGTTGTGGCATAGGTTCATCTGCCTGCAACCGCCGGAGGCCCTACTCAAAGCACTCCAGGGCAAACTGGTGGACTTCTTCTGGGGAGGCTACCACTGGCTACGACCCGATGTGATATGTCGCCCCTCGGCTGAGGGTGGCCACAACCTCGTCGACATCAAAGCCCGCCTAATGGCCTTCCGGCTGCGGTCCATTCAACGTCTCCTCTACATGGAACATCTGCCAGGCCGGCTCCCTGCACGCCTTGTACTGCAGCGAGCGGGTAGGCTCGGGTACGGGTTTGAACTCTTTCAAATGAACCTCCAGCATGTCGACATATCGGTTCTCCCTGCTTTTTACCAAAGCCTCTTAAATGCCTGGCAGAGCCTTTCTGTGAGTCGTCAGGCGGACACATATGTAACGAAAATGCTGGCACACGAGCCTTTGTTCTATAACCCTCTCTTTCCCGACATTCCAAAGAGTCGAGATTTTTGCCAACACTTTATAGCAGCTGGTATTGTGAAGGTGCGGCATCTCCGACATGACTCAGGGTATGGTTGGAAATCCGTAAGTGAAATCGCCGACCTGACAGGGATTTGGTCCCATAGGATGATTGCAAAAATTTTGAGGAAAATGATTCAGTTGGGACGGCAACTTGGCCTAACTTGGACTCGAGGTACAGAAGAAGATCTAAATGAGCCGACAGTGCCTAAATTAATTGTTGAACCCATTCAAAACGATTTGCCCCCTGTTAGCGATGGGTCAAAGCTTTTCCAGACAATGGACAGCAAGGGCATCTACAAGATGTGCCTCAAGCTGTTAAATGGGAACCCTTCGTTAAATGGAGTTACCCGATGGAAAGGATTGTTACCCGGAGGACCCCCCTCCGAACCTATCTGGGAAGCCATGTACAGTGAGCCCACATCCAAAAGAACAGGTGATCTCCAGTGGCGTTTGGCCCACTGGATTGTTCCCTCTAACACGTTTATTAGACATTTTTCTCCTGTATCTGTTTGTTGTCCCTTCTGTACAGTCAATGAGGACTTGTTTCACGCATTCATAGACTGTATCCGATTATTTCCTTTGTTTCATTGGTTGAATTACATTGCACATGAAATGCATGTTACTTTTTCTTTGAGAAGTTTCGTCTTTGGTTTTGCCCCTAAACAGAATCCTGCATCTAAACTGTTTAGTTTCCTAATAGCAACTGCGAAGCTTGCTGTTTATTTAACAAGAAAAGACAAACTATCTGGCAAACCGATAGAGCACTGCAATATCATGTTGTGTTTGAATGCATTAATCTCAGCAAGATTGAAACTGGAATTTACCCTGTCCAACGAGTCCGGAAACTTTCATAACTTTGTTGATACTTGGTGTGTTGGTGGGTTTTGTGAGGTTAAAGAAAATGAATTTAGAATACTGTTGTGAAATACTGATTGTTTTTTATTTGATGATCATTGGGTGCTTCTTCTTTTTCTTTTTTTCTTTTTGTTGGCATTATTGATTTTATTGCAAAACGTGTATATTGTTACTTTTATATTTTTGTAATAAAAGGACTAAAAAGTCAAAGTCTCTCTCTCTCTCTCTCTCTCTCTCTCTCCCCCTCTCTCCCCCCCCCCCCTCCCCCCCCCCCCTCCCACTTTGCACAGCTGCCGCTCGCTTAGCACGCACGTGCGATTGCCAGGTCTGTTGCTCAGTCACTGGCGGTACGTGCTGTGTCTCGTGTTGCTTTTTCCTTTCTTCCTACCTTTTGGTCCTTTCTGCTGTCCGAGTGTCGGTGTCTCTTTCTATCGTCTTGTCTACTGAGCGAGAGAGGGAGAGACAGCGCGGTTAGAGTTATCCACTTTAGGTGGTTAACGGGATTTATTTATTTATTTCCCAGTTATTGTTGTTGTTGTTTATTTTTCATTTATTTCGGCTTTATAAACCTTTGTACCATTTATTGGTTACTTTTTTTCGTTTAGTTACTTCAAATGGCTAGCAAGAATAGTCGAAGTAATGCCGGTCGTGACGCCGATGAGGGGTTAACAGATGAACACGGCATGTGTTTTGTCCCACCGGAAGATGTCTCGCTGGAGGAGACGCTCCTCGCAATCGGAGAATTGATCGGTTGTGAGAACATACGGGCAGCGTCCCGAATGCACCACAAGGTGGTTGTCTTCGTTTCACGTGTCCGTTTCGCGCGCATCGTCGTGCAGAACGGCCTCACCTTGGGCAATGACCAGTTTGTTCCGGTTTCGCCATGGAACACTCCGGCCTCGAAGGTAATACTATCAAACGTTCTACCGACGCTGTCTAATGAGGAAATTCTTCAGAAGCTCGGTCAGTACGGTACTGTGGTGTCGAGAATTATCCAAGCCTCCATTCGCACCACAGACGGGAAGCTTAAGCATATCGAAACGTTTAGACGGTTTTGTTATGTTGTTTTGAAGGATGGTTTGACGCAATTGAATGTCTCTCTCGTTTTTAAGTCGTCAAAACGTGAGCACAGGATTTTTGCGGCAACGGAGAGGTTGATTTGTTACGGGTGTGGTGTACATGGACACACTCGGCAGTATTGTCCTGATGGGGAGAAAACGTATGCCACAGCAGCCGGACCACCTCCCCCCGTGACCACTACGGATGATTCTATAGATGTTTCGCCTTCAGTGCGGGAATCTACATCGGACCATCAAGGTACGGCTAAGAGTGGTGCTGATGAGACCCATACGGATGTGCTTCGTGTAAGCGATGAGTCATCCAGTACAGCTGGCCATCGTGCAAACGATGAGTCAGCAAATGTAAGGGAGAAGCCTCTACCTGTAGAGGGAATGTTTTGTGAGGAGCAGCAGATTGTAGATGCGGCGTCTCGGAAAAATTTGAAACGGTCACTTGTAAGTGCGAGGAATGAGGACAAAGGTGTTAAAGTGTTGGTGGTGCAGACAGGAAGCAGTTTAAACGATTCAGACAGTCCTCCACATGAAGATCAGCAAGGTGGTGAGACTATGGCTGACATGATACCACCTGTTCAGGATGAAGGGGAACTTTTTCCTGAAGGTTGTAAATCAACCTGCGAAACCGAACAGCCTACTGATGACCATATCAATTCTAATGGGGAATGCAAAATACCCATTACTACTAATAACGACTCCTCCCCCCCCATTGCAATGACGCATGAGGATGAAGAGGATGAAGAACCTAAGGTAGATGGGGATGGAACAGGTGTTTCTGTACAGGTTCAGGAGGAACTCGTTACTAGCGTCACGGAGGGAATTCTAACTACAGAGACACTGATCGGCCATGAGGAACCAGTGGCAGTGGTTCACAGGGCTCCCCCCCCTCAGGAGGAAGAGCAGCCTTTGGAGATCTCAAAAGAAAATATTGTCAGATTTTTGAAGGAAACTTTCAGACAAAGGCATGTACGAATTAAGGATCATTTTCCTAATATCCAGGCCTTCCTTGCAGCCGCAAAACCTTTGCTGCAAAGGAGTGAGCATGTGGAAATCTCCGAACCTGAATTTCAGCGGCTGAGGAAATCCATCACGAAGGCAAACAAGGAATTAATTGAGGAAGAGGACTTCACCCCCTAGAAGAATCAACCATGGAACTAAATGTTGTATCCTTAAATATAAATGGGGGTCGTGCCCCCTTACGGAGGGTGCAAACCATTCAAGCGGTTGTAAAAGAAAAGGCTGACATTATTCTCTTACAAGAGACCCACGCTACTAGTGCTCAAGTAGCCGATTGGGGGAAACTTTTTAAAGGGCAATGGTGGCTAAGTGGGTTCCCTACACCTCGGGCCGGTGTTGCCATTTGCCTAAGTCACAAGATTTGTGCTCAACAGGTTTCATTTAAAGAAATCTATAAAGGGCATTTGATCTCCGTAGATTTTCTTTATAATACCCAAAAGATTATCGTAGTGAATGTTTATGCACCGTGTGACCCAATGGAGAGGAAAATTTTCTTTTCCACTCTGCGGGATTTTGTAAAAACTCTGGACCCAACAGCCTTTATCTGTATCGCGGGAGATTTTAATTGCACAATTTGTCCGTCAATTGATAGGAATGGTCATGAGCCTCATGTTGCCTCTACGAAAGCTCTAGAGGACACCATCAACATCTTTCGGTTTAAGGATGTGTGGAGATCACAACACCCACTCTCATGCTGTTACACATGGTGTAGATGCAATGATGGTATTATGTCAATGGCAAGGCTGGACAGATTCTATGTGAACAAGCCAATGTTGAATGTGGTGTCTGTCTCCAAAATTTTACCAACTGGATTCACAGACCACAGTTTAATCTCAATGTCCTTTAAGTTACCCTTTCCACCCGGTGGTAGTGCTTACTGGTCTTTGAATACTCGTCTCTTACATGACAAGGAATTTAATGAGGCTTTTCACGTCGTGTGGGAGAAAATTCGCTCCTCCAGACCTGAGTATGATAGTCTCCGGCTGTGGTGGGACATTGCAAAATCCCAAATTAAGAATTTCTGTCAACAATATAGTGCATACACCACCAAAATCCAATCAATATCAATAGATCAGTTAAAATCTGAAATTATATCGTTAGAACAGAATGTTGACGAGGCTGGGAGAGGTGCACGTGACCAACTAATATGGGCAAAGAAAGCAGTGCTGGAGGAAGCGGTACGGCAACGGGCGATGGGTGCCTTGGTCCGAATGCGAATGAGCTATTTAACTCTGGACATGCCAAACAAAGAGTTCTTTAAGTTAGAGTCTTCCCTCAAAAGGTCACAACAAATTCATACTTTACTCACTCCCAATGGGTCGCTGGTGACCTCTCAGCAGGCGATCAGGTGTACTCTGAAAGGGTTCTATTCTAACTTGTATTCTCCTCAGAACGTGGACAATGAGGTGATACGAGAGTTAACTGCTGGGCTTCCGAGTGTCGAGGAGGATGAGTGATGCATGCTCGATTCCCCAATTTCGGCTGATGAACTTGAAGCAGCTGTGCGGAGCCTGAAAGATGGGAAAGCTTCTGGAATAGATGGCCTGCCCACAGAATTCTACAAGACCTTCTGGGCCCTTGTGGGACCTGACTTACTCGATGTGCTCGATGAAAGCATACGTGTCGGAGAACTTCCAATGTCTTGTAGACGAGCAGTCGTTTGTTTGCTACCAAAAGCTGGGAATCTTCAACTGGTTGATAACTGGCGACCTGTCTCCTTATTGTGTGTTGATTACAAGATTTTCTCTAAAGTACTTGCTAATCGTATGAAGACTGTGATCAGTTCAGTTATACACCCGGACCAGACCTACTGTGTGCCTGGAAAATCTATTTATGATAATATTTTTTTGGTAAGAGATATTATTTCATGCAATAAGTTCCTGCGTGACGATTTTTGGTTGCTGTTTCTTGATCAAACTAAGGCCTTCGATCGTGTTGACCACAAGTACCTTTTTTCTGTCCTGAAAGGAATGGGGTTTGGTGAAACTTTCACCTCTTATGTGAAACTCCTGTATACTAATACTCAATGTATGATGAAGATCAACAATAGGTTATGCTCTCCCTTTCCTTTCCAACGGGGTATTCGCCAAGGTTGCCCCCTCTCTGGGCTTTTATATATAGTCGCCCTTGAACCACTCCTTCGGTCTATTAGACAGCAAATACCTCAGGGAATGAGAAGTATAGAAGGAGCAGAATTTGTGCAGACGGCTTATGCTGATGATGTCTGTGTTTTGATTAGAAGCTCCAATGATGTCTCTGCTTTACAACGTTGTATGCGAGATTTCTCTGCAGCCTCTTCCGGTGGGATCAATTGGAATAAAAGTACAGCATTATGGTGTGGCAAAGGCAATCTCTCTTGTGTATCACCACCCTCACTCCCACACAACCTGGTCTGGAGAACGGACGGGGTTAAATATCTTGGAGTGCATATCGGTAATCGTGAAACAGAAATGAAAAATTGGGAAGGAGTGTTGGAGCAACTTATGCACAGATTGAAAGCATGGGAAGGACTGCTGAGGTCCATCTCCTATCGAGGCCGTACCCTTGTCATAAACAATCTGATTGCAACAAAATTATGGCACAGAATTATTGCTTTACAGCCATCAAACCAACTAATTATGGCTACTCAGCGAATGCTAGTAAACTTCTTTTGGAGTGGCTACCATTGGCTGAGGCCTGAGATATTGTACTACCCCCGGAAGGAAGGTGGCCAGGGCATTGTAGATATCTCTGGTCGGGTTGTGGCTTTTCGGCTGCAGTCTCTGCAGAGACTACTGTTCGCTGAACAGCTGCCCTGGCGGCCCTTTGCATTTTTTCTGTTACAACAGGCTGGTAGACTGAGATATGATCGGCAGCTTCTTTTGATAGACCTCGAGCATATAAATTTTGCCTCTCTTCCGAGATTCTATCAGAGTTTATTGGACACTTGGAAAAGGTTTGACGTCCACCGCTTCCTTGAGGGCTATAATTGTCGAATGTTCCTTCAAGAACCCCTTTTCTTCAATAACTTTTTTCCTGGTATCCCTCATAGCCATGCCCTGATTAAAAAATGTATCCAAGGAGGGATTAACAAAGTATGTGATCTGAGAGATTCATCTGGAGTTAAGTGGAAACCTGCTGGTTTGGTGGCAACCTCAGTTGGATCTCGGTCTGTCCGACTTGTAGACCAAGTTGTACGTATAGTCATTAGAAAATTTAGACAGCTAAACATCGGCTGGGAAGGTGTTGGTAACATTGAGGACTTTCGGTTAGGTTTCCCTGAAATCAAAGTGCTCCTTTCGTCTTCTCTTCAGCCGGAGATTGAACATACCCCCCCTTTTCATCTTGTAACTAAGATTGGAATCCGTGATCTCTCTCGACAAAATAAGAATGTACCCCTCTCTGGGAGAACACGAGTAGCTTTGTGGTCAGAGCGGTTAGGGTTGGGGTCTCCCTCTACCCCCCTTTGGCCTCACATGTACACCTTACCAATACATGGTGTGTTAGCGGACATACAATGGAGGTTAGCACACTGGGCGCTTCCCTCCAATATTTTTGTCCACCGTATTAACAGCTCACTGCCGGAAACTTGTCCTTTCTGTGACCAGAAGGAGGATTTGTTTCATGCTTATGTACAGTGTCGTAGACTGACATCGCTTTTCTTGTTCCTTGAATATCTTTTTCACCAATTGTCCTTCCCTTTCAATATGCATATGTTTATATTTGGTGTGTCTTTCAGGCCCACATGTAGAGATGTGGGTGTTCTTCTCAATTTTTTGGTTGCTGTTGCAAAATATGCGATATATAAATCTCGGAAAATTAAAATAGATAACGGCTATGGCTCTGATGCAATTTCTATTTTTAAAGAGTTTGTCTCAACACGACTCAAGCTAGAATTTGATTTCTTTGTCAGTAATGGAAACGTCCAACTTTTTGAGAGAAAGTGGTGTATTGGCAATGTTCTGTGCTCAGTCGATGATTCAAAAGTGGTAATTACTTTATAATTCCTGATTGATTTGACTTTTTTTCTTTGGAACTGATTGCTTGCATATATGTTTCTTCCTGTGTCCTTGAATACATTTCTCTCTCTCTCTCTTAGTTTTTTGCTTAATTTGCTCTTGATGTGTTTATAGCTCTTGCATGAGCATTTCCTTTAAAATTGGTTGTGGTTTTGTTTGTGTCTTCCCCTTTGGTTTGTAAAATATATATTTTTTGTATATTTGCTGGTTTCTTTTAAATACCCTTTGCTCTTGTTGTGGTGTCTTCATGATCCTTATGCAATTTCTTTAAACTGGTTGCTGTGTTTTTTTTTACAACTGCTTTGTGAAATGTGTTTTTTATACAACTGCTTGTGAAATGGCTTTACATTGTTTATAATAAAAGGACACAAAAGTCAAGTCTCTCTCTCTCTCTCTCTCTCTCTCTCTCTCTCTCTCTCTCTCTCTCTCTCTCTCTCTCTCTCTCTCTCTCTCTCTCTCGCCCCCTGCTGGCCGTTCGTGTGTTGGGCGTGGCAAGATGGCGTGCACTGGTGTTCGTGTGCTGTAGCTCCGTGCTTGTGTTGTGTTGTCCCCCCCCCTCCCCCCCCATTCCTTCCTTTCCCATCGCGCCTTTGTCGTGTCCTTCTTTACCACCTGTGCCTCTTTCCCTCCCTTGAGACAGAGAGAGTGAGAGAAGAGCCCAAAGGTGAGAGCAGACCCGTTCGGTTCAGTTTACCTGCTCCGTCGGTGCTGTTTACCTTACTCGCGTCGTGAGAACTTTATTATTCATTATTTCATTTCGACTTTATTTATTTTGTGTCCTTTCCGCCTGGTCAAGGTGGAAAGGTGAGACATCGCCGTTATGGCGAGTGTTCGTGCACGGCAGGAAGGGTTTGAAACCCTAACAAGGAAGCATGCTTTTGTGTGTGTCCCTCCCGAAGGTGTTCCTACCGAGGACATTATCCTAGCTGTAGGGAATGTTATCGGTGATGAAAATGTCCGTGCCGCGTCGCGGATGAACCAAAGGTTTGTTGTTTTCGTGTCGGACGAGAAGTTCGTGCATGATGTTGTTAGTACCGGTCTGTCATTGAAAGGTGCGCAGTTCGTCATGGTTTCCCCGATGGACACACCGGCGATTAAAGTTATTATTTCAAATGTCGCTCCGTTTATCACAGATGATAAGTTAATGGCTGTTCTGACCCGGTATGGAACTGTTGTTTCCTGAATCTCGATGATTCCCCTGGGATGTCGGGATGAACGAGTGAAACATGTTATGAGTTTCCGGAGACAAGTATTCATGGTGCTTCCTGATCGCGGCGACGATACAGGACTCAACATCTCGTTTAAAATTTCGGTAAATGATCGTCAATATCAAATGTACGCTTCGTCAGGCACCTTAACGTGCTTCCTTTGTGGAGCCTTCGGACACGTTAAAAGGTTTTGTCCCAAAGCATCTTGTACGAAGTGCGGCAAATTGGGACACACCAATGTGGGCTGTAAAAAAGAAAACGCCCCGACCGTGCTTCCTCACGCCTCGACCGTGCTTCCTCACGCCTCGACCGTGCTTCCTCACGCCTCGACCGTGCTTTCTCACGCCTCGACCGTGCTCCCCGACGCTCAAACCGTGCTCCCCGACACTCAAACCGTGCTTCCTGGCGCTCAAACTGTACTACCTGAAGCCCCGACCGTGCTTCCCGACGCCTCGACTGTGCTTCCTGATGTCCCAACTGTGCTTCCCGAGGTCCCGACTACGCTTCCCGAAGCCCCAACCGTGCTACCTGAAGCCCCAACCGTGCTACCCGAAGCCCCAACCGTGCTTCCCGAAGCCCCGACTGTGCTTCCCGATGCCACGACTGTGCTTCCCGACGCCCCGACCGTGCTTCCCGATGCCCCGGTGCTACCCAAACCCAGTGAGATGGCACTTGGTGATGCTAGTACTGCTGGCGAACCCATGAATGAAGAACTTGTCATACTGACCAAAAAACGGAAAGCACCACTAACAAATAGCCCCGATGGTGCGATAAAGAAGGCTGTCTTGGGCAGAGACACTGTCTCTGCAAAAGAGGGCAAAACGTTTACAGCAAACGAAAATATCGAACGCCAAAGTGGAAAAGAGGATGTCACTGATTTCCCAGGCTCTGAGAATAAAGCCTACATTGATCCGAACAATGCGGCCATTTTTGAGCCTGAACGCGAAGCCCTACCGGTTCCCCCTCCAGTAGCTGAGTGGACTGGTGACCAAACAAATTGCTCTGTCTTACAAACAGAAATCGTAACCCCGGCTACGCAGAGATCTGCAGCCATTTGCCAAAGCACACATAAAGAAAGTAAGCACCAGTCTGCTCGTGAGTGTGTACCAGAGTACCCAACGAAATCTCAGGAGATGCATCCAGAGGAGCTCGTGAGAGCTGCAAGTAAGGCCCAAGATCCAGGTGGGACATTATCAGACCTGTCAGAGTCTGAGGACGAGGTGGAAGTGACTGAGCTGTCACAGTCATCAGCATCTCAGTCACAGATACCCCCCCAACACATCGTGTCGTTTCTAGCCGAAACGTACAGACAGCGTAACATAGTCATTAAAGACTATTTTGACGATTTGGTTGCATTCATCCACACTGCAAAATCCATAATTAAAACGCCTGAACAATTTGACCTGAATAAGTCACAATACCACAGGTTAAGAAAATTCATCACACGTGCAGGTGTAGAGTGTTCCCAGCCACAGGCTGATTTCATCAATACAGGATGAAAACTATAAAACTTGCAACTTTAAATATTAACGGTGGTGGTGCTAGCCACCTCCGCCAGGTTCAAGTAAAAAACATATTTCAACGGAAAAAGGTGGATGTGATCTTACTTCAAGAAACTCACATCACACCAAATGTGGAACATAACTGGCATCAACTTTTTAAGAGCCAATGCTATTTCAGCAATTTATCAGCTTCATCTGCTGGAATCGGCTTCTTGCTGAAGCCAGGCCTCGTGTGTGAGTCATGCCATTTTCAGGAGGTAATAAATGGTCGGCTTAGCTCTCTCAAACTAGTAAGCCATAACTTCCATTACACCATTTTTAATGTGTATGCGCCAAGTGATAGCGTAGAGCGTAAGTCCTTCTTCACCTCAATGATAAATCACTTAAGATCGGTTGATTTTGATCATTGTGTGTGTGTCGGAGGTGATTTCAATTGCACCTTCGACCCATCGATTGACAGAAACTCTGTCGAACCCCATCCTGAGTCCCATGTACACTTATCCAATTTTTTTAGCACAATGGGCTTCGTTGATGTTTGGTGGTTGCACCACCCAAACACATCCCAGTACACCTGGTGTCAATGCGCCAATAGTCGAGTATCCTTGGCAAGGCTTGACAGATGGTACATCAACGTACCCTTTAAAAATACTGCGGTTTCTTCAAATCTTTTTCCTTCCGTGTTTTCAGACCATCATATGGTAACCCTAAACCTTTCATTTCCTCAACCCGCAAATAGGAGCGCTTATTGGAAGTTTAATGTTAGACTTCTAGAAGATGGTATGTTTAAAGAAGCCTTTCGTGTTTTCTGGGTAAGTCTAGTAGCAAAGAAATCTTCCTTTTCTTCATCCAGCATATGGTGGGATAACATGAAATCTCAAATTCGGGTTTTTTGTCAATGTTTCCAATCACACAGCACAAACGACAAGCACATTACAATGGCCCGGTTGGAATTGGATATTCTACAATTGGAGAGTAAATTGGCTCATGAAAACAATGATGCCAATTACCGGTTATTGCTTGTAAAGAAAGCTCTTTTAAGGGAGTTAGTTCAAGAGAAAGCAGCCGGTACATTAATTACCTTCGCAAAAGCGGAAGGTTATGTTTTGATCGCTGTGTATTTATTTGTATGTCTGTGTGTGTGTGTGTGTGTGTATGTTATTCGCATAACTCAAAAAGTATTCAACCGAATTGCATGAAATTTGGTGGGATGATTGGTTATTATACGGGACACATTTGATTAGATTTTGGGAGCAATCGGGTCAAAGGTCAAGGTCAAGGTCACGAAAAGGTCAAAATCGTATTTTTACCATAGCGCGGTCAATTTTTATCCAATTGGCATGCAACTAATGCCAAAATGTTCAGAATTCAATGCCCGATCTTGTGATATACGACATGACCCAGTGAAGACATTACCCTTGTTAGCGGTTGGGGGTCAAAGGTCAGGGGGGTCACGACCTTGCAAAATGTGCGTTTTTTGTCATAACTCGGTCAATTCTTATCCGATTTGCATGAAATCAGCACCAAACTGTTCACTGTTCTGTTCCCTACACTCCCATGCCAAGTACAGAACAGTAGCTGCGGCGAAGGTATGCGCTCTACCGAGTGCCCGTTCTAGTTAGACTTAGAATACAGAATGTAAAATTATCAGACACCCCAAACAAGTCTTTCTTTCATTTAGAATCCTTAAGCAAGCCATCACGGCTAATCTCTTCTGTTTTGGACTCAAGAGGCAACGTTGTTGTCAACGAGGATGATGTTAGACTAAACATTATTGAATTCTATGCAAAACTTTTTGAGGAGCAGACTGTTTGTAATGATACAATGATGGATTTAACCTCTCACCTCCCCTCCCTAACTGAGGCTCAACGGTTGGAGCTTGACCTACCAATCACCCTCCTTGAGCTAACCTGTGCTCTTGCTGCCATGGATTCAGGGAAAGCTCCGGGTATTGACGGTCTACCTCCCGAATTCTTTCTGACATTTTGGGACCTTTTAGGCCCTGAGTTGCTGAATGTTTTGGACACTTCTATACAGACTGGTATAATGCCGCTGAGTCTAAGAAGAGCCGTAGTGTGCTTGCTCCCGAAAACTGAAGATCCCCGACTTTTGGTGAACTGGCGACCGATCTCCCTGCTGTGCACGGACTACAAGCTTTTTTCAAAAGTACTAGCTAATCGACTAAAAAAGGTTATTGGTGATCTAGTACTGCCAGAACAGAGTTACTGTGTTCCTGGAAGATCCATCCATGATAATATTTCTTTAATCAGAGATCTCATTGATGGTAACCGTGTTAAAGAAGACTTTGGAATGATGTCGCTTGATCTTGAAAAGGCATTTGACAGTATCGACCATAAGTTTATGCATCATGTATTACAGGCATGCGGCCTCGGAGCAAACTTTCGTTCCTACATTTCCTTGCTATACACAGATGTATTTAGTTTAATTAAGATTAATAATGTGCTGGCTCCCCCCATCAAGGTTCGGAGAGGGGTTCGGCAAGGGTGCCCAGTCTCTGGTTTATTGTTTGCTCTTTCTTTAGAGCCTCTTCTCAATCTACTGAGAGAAGATTTCTGGAATAGCACTTTCTCCCATGAGTGCACCGCTAACCCTATGTGCTTATGCGGATGACGTCTGCATCTTTGTAAAAGATAAGGATGATATTGATATCCTTGTTGAGTGCCTATCAAAGTTTCACGCTGCCTCCTCTTTAAAAATCAATTGGAACAAGAGCAAGACGTTATGGATACCCTCCCTTTATCGCAACCTTCTTCAGCCTGTACCACAGCCGCCCCCATCCCTCCCCGCAGGGTTGCTGTGGGGAAGTGAGGGAATTAAGTACTTGGGCATATTCCTTGGTTCCCCACAGTATGCTCAGAGAAATTGGGACGGGGTAATTGAGCAAGTGGGAGAAAGATTGAACTGATGGAAAAGGGTTTTACCTCATTTGTCCTTCAAGGGCCGTGTGCTAGTGATCAACAACTTAGTTGCCACAATGTTGTGGCATAGGTTCATCTGCCTGCAACCGCCGGAGGCCCTACTCAAAGCACTCCAGGGCAAACTGGTGGACTTATTCTGGGGAGGCTACCACTGGCTACGACCCGATGTGATATGTCGCCCCTCGGCTGAGGGTGGCCACAACCTCGTCGACATCAAAGCCCGCCTAATGGCCTTCCGGCTGCGGTCCATTCAACGTCTCCTCTACATGGAACATCTGCCAGGCCGGCTCCCTGCACGCCTTGTACTGCAGCGAGCGGGTAGGCTCGGGTACGGGTTTGAACTTTTTCAAATGAACCTCCAACATGTCGACATATCGGTTCTCCCTGCTTTTTACCAAAGCCTCTTAAATGCCTGGCAGAGTCTTTCTGTGAGTCGTCAGGCGGACACATATGTAACGAAAATGCTGGCACACGAGCCTTTGTTCTATAACCCTCTCTTTCCCGACATTCCAAAGAGTCGAGATTTTTGCCAACACTTTATAGCAGCTGGTATCGTGAAGGTGCGGCATCTCCGACATGACTCAGGGTATGGTTGGAAATCCGTAAGTGAAATCGCCGACCTGACAGGGATTTGGTCCCATAGGATGATTGCAAAAATTTTGAGGAAAATGATTCAGGTGGGACGGCAACTTGGCCTAACTTGGACTCGAGGTACAGAAGAAGATCTAAATGAGCCGACAGTGCCTAAATTGATTGTTGAACCCATTCAAAACGATTTGCCCCCTGTTAGCGATGGGTCAAAGCTTTTCCAGACAATGGACAGCAAGGGCATCTACAAGATGTGCCTCAAGCTGTTAAATGGGAACCCTTCGTTAAATGGAGTTACCCGATGGAAAGGATTGTTACCCGGAGGACCCCCCTCCGAACCTATCTGGGAAGCCATGTATAGTGAGCCCACATCCAAAAGAACAGGTGATCTCCAGTGGCCTTTGGCCCACTGGATTGTTCCCTCCAACACGTTTATTAGACATTTTTCTCCTGTATCTGTTTGTTGTCCCTTCTGTACAGTCAATGAGGACTTGTTTCATGCATTCATAGACTGTATCCGATTATTTCCTTTGTTTCATTGGTTGAATTACATTGCACACGAAATGCATGTTACTTTTTCTTTGAGGAATTTCGTCTTTGGTTTTGCTCCTAAACAGAATCCTGCGTCTAAACTGTTTAGTTTCCTAATAGCAACTGCGAAACTTGCTGTTTATTTGACAAGAAAAGACAAACTATCTGGCAAACCGATAGAGCACTGCAATATTATGTTGTGTTTGAATGCATTAGTCTCAGCAAGATTGAAACTGGAATTTACCCTTTCCAACGAGGCCGGCAATTTTCAAAACTTTGTTGATACTTGGTGTGTTGGTGGGTTTTGTGAGGTTAAAGAAAACGAGTTTAGAATACTGTTGTGAGATACTGATTGTTTCTTATTTGATGATCATTGGGTGCTTCTTCCTTTTCTTTTTCTTTTTATTGGCATTATTGATTTCATTGCAAAACGTGTATATTGTTACTTTTATATTTTTGTAATAAAAGGACTAAAAAGTCAAAGTCTCTCACTCTCACTCTCTCTCACTCTCTCTCTCACTCTCTCTCTCACTCTCTCTCTCACTCTCTCTCTCTCTCTCTCTCTCTCACTCTCTCTCTCACTCTCTCTCTCTCTCTCACTCACTCTCTCTCACTCTCTCTCTCACTCTCTCTCTCTCTCTCTCTCTCTCTCTCTCACTCTCTCTCTCACTCTCTCTCTCTCTCTCACTCTCGCTCTCTCTCTCTCTCTCTCTCTCTCTCTCTCTCTCTCTCTCTCTCTCTCTCTCTCTCTCTCTCTCACTCTCTCTCTCTCTCTCACTCTCTCTCTCACTCTCTCTCTCTCTCTCTCTCCCACTCTCACACACGTGCACCAATTTTTATCCTATCAATGTTGGGGCTATCCTTTGAGCCCCTGTCATGCTGTTGAAATAACATAACACGGCGTAGGTGGGGTTGACTCAGCCTGTCATCCTTCCAAAGTCGGCCAAATGAGTACCAGCTTACTGGTAACAGGAGCACTACACTGCATCCACGGCCCAGCTCCACTACCAGAAAATGATGCAACCAGCAGCCACAGGCTGCATACGAAACAACAATATTGATAAATTGCATGAGAGGGTGTGGAATGTGTGAGTTTCGGGATGAATGAGATGCCGATTGACGCTGCGTTCTATGGTGATCGATTGAGTCTTTTCAGTGACATCTCTACATCCGGTTTGTTCACTCGCGGCCGCCATATTTATGGGCAAGCGCTTATTTCGATAACATCAGTAATATCGTTACGTGTATTGATAATAGGCTGCAAGATTAGTGGAAGTATCATCAAAACAGCCGAAGGTGCAAGTAAGGTATCGATTACATTAGGTACCAATTCCAAGGCAAGATATTTTGATAAACTGCGGTTTATCTGAAGATTAAGATCCATATGAGCTTCTGTGGAAAGGATGTGAATCAGTGGCCCGACATAGCATATCCAGACATCATCAATTACCTCGTTTACCACCAGAGTGCACATACTTTACAGGACTTTAAAGCCCACAAGTCTCTGGAGTCCAACGACCATTGTGTGAGTGGTTGGGTGAGGTGTGTTTATATGGGACAAAAGCAAAATTACATGGTTGGGTGAGGTCAGCTTCGAAGCAAACAAGCAAATGACAAGGTTGGGTGGGCGTTGTTAAATGTGCTTATGCATGTAGAAAAGCAAATGACATTTAATACGCATGTTATGGGGTTTGAGAAGAATCAACTCTCCAACTGATCCTTCAGCAAAACCATTTATTATTTTGATAACAGTAAAAAAAAAACTTTTTAAAACATTGTTCATTTTGAGAATTCCTCTCCGGTCGGTGTACTGTACCTTTTCTGGCAGTCCTCCCTTGACGTATTCCTGAGATATGCTCCAACCATTCCTCTCCCTTCTCTTACCACACTCTCTTACCGTCCTCTCGCCTATCATCCTGACCATCTATAATGATAAAAGACAATGTGTGTGAGTTAGCATGTGTGTATATGTGTTTGTCCTCTATATCTAAAACCATGCAACCTGGCTGTCCGAAACTTCACCTGCATACGAAGGGAACTCCAAGGGAATGCATGAGTGAAAACTGGGTGTTTGGGTAAATTTAAACGCCCCGTTTGACGATCATTACCCGGCTTGTTGAATTAAAACAAAACAGGCTTTGTCCTTGGTCAGCCCGCTATCCATCGCAGGGCTCTTAAGCTTTGTTTCAGTCTGCTCAAAATGCCTTGGAAAAAGTCGCATTGCTTTTTGCATGATTAAGCACTCCAAATTATTTTTTCGCTTTCCTCACTCATATCATCAAATGTTTGATCTTCATGCTTACAAATCGCTAACTTATTGAAATATACCCCCTCTGGAAATTTTAAAACAAACGATTGTTATCCATATATACCATGACCTATGTCGTTGTTTAGAGAGTGCGCTCCAATTGTCTGACAACAAAACAGATTTTGCATATCTTTTTCACAAAGTCAACTATATGTGAGCTGCTCTGGAGTTGTAACACCAAACTATTTATATATTGTGGCCCTTGGTGGAAAAGTAGCGTGTGTGTGTGTGTTGTTTTTATGGCGTAATTTGCTTCCGGCCTGCCCCATTTGCTCCCAGCCCCAAATCCTGACCAGTCCAATTTTTTTTAAATTGAGTGAATACAATTTATGCAGTTTCTCTTTTTACAAACGAATGGCATAAGGAGAACTGTGAGTTGGTCCATGTGAGTGAACAGCATAGGAGGGCCCTCCCGCTCTCCTCCCCTCACTCCTCCTCCCCTCTTCCTCCCCATTCGGCTCGTTTTTCCTCCTCTTCCCCTCTTCTCCCCGTTCCCCTTCCTCCCCTTTCTCTCCACCACCCTCCTTATCTTTCCCTTTCTCTCCTCTTCCACTCCCCCTCTCCACTTCCCTCCCTTCCCTCTCCACTTCCCTCCCTTCCCTCTCCACTTCCCTCCCTTGCCCTCTCCCCTCCTCCTACCTTCTCCCCTTCCCTCCTCTTCCTCCACCCCCCACCCCTTCATATTCCCAGCACAAAGTGACTGGTTTGCATTCACTCCGGAGGTCCGGGTACCGTAGCATTCGCTCTCCACCCATTCCTGACCCCCCCCCCCCCTCTTCCTCCTCTCTCTCCCCCCTCTTTCCCCTCCTGACCTTCCCTCCCCCTCCTTGCTTCACCTCTCTCTCTCTCTCTCACTCTCTCACTCTCTCACTCTCTCACTCTTTCACTCTTTCACTCTCTCACTCTCTCTCTCTCTCACCCCTCTGTTTAGCCTGGTGGAGGTATGCATTCTACAGAGTGCCCTTATAGTTACTTCCGCCACCAAAGGTAGGCGGAGGTTATGTTTTCTCCCCTGTCTGTTTCGTACTTGTGAAAATCGAAGATTTTAAAGCATATTGGTTGTTCACGTGTGTTATTCTGTCTGCTTGTTAATTGCAAAATCGAAGATTTTTTAAAGTATATTGGTTGGTCTTGTGTGTTATTCTGTCTGTCTGTCTGTCTGTCTGTCTGTCTGTTTGTCTTTCTGTCAATCGCCTACAGGTCACAATTTTAAACCGATCTTCACAAAACTTCACCAGTGGTAGAGTTGGTTATAAGGAAGAAGCCTGTTGATTTTGAGGTCAAAGGGCAAAGGTTTTGAGGTCAAATGAGGTCAAAGGTCAAATTTATAAAATTGACAATTTTCACCCGATTGACTTGAAAATTGAACAGAATTTGCATATTGAGTTACTGAATTGGGAAACCAACTATTTTGAGGTCAAAAAAATCAAAGGTCAACTCAACGTCAAACTTCGAAAATCAACAATTTTCATCTGAAAAATAATCAATTTCATCCGATTGATCCGACCTGATTAATATCATCAATTTTAATCTTCATGAAATGGACAATTTGATGTTTCCATGGCAACTTTTAGTTTTGGGGGAGGAGGTGGATTTTGCAAGTACCATGTAGTACTTTTGTACTTTTGCACGACATCTTTCTTGTTTGTTTGTTTGTTCGTCACTCACCGACAGGTCACAATTCTAAACCTATTGTCATGAAACTTTACCAAGTTGTAGAGATAATCTCAACTGAGAAGCCTGTTTATTTTGAGGTCAAAGTTCATCTTGAGGTAGAGTCACTAAATTGGGAAAACAGCTATTTTTGAGGTCAAAAGGTCAAAGCTCAACTTCAGGTCAAACTTCTAAAATCATCAATTTTCATCTGAAAAATCATCAATTTTCCGCCTAAGTCAAGGACTTCAGTGGCTTTGTTGTTTGGTCAATTCCAAAATCATTACCTTCTGTTCCAGATCATATTATCCAAATTGAAAGCAAGTAACTTGCAGTATTCTTCAGAACCAAAAATGTTTCACATCAAAATTGGAGAGTGTATTTGATAACATTGTACAAAAATTGTGTATGTGCAGGGGTTCGCTTTGCTCCTTCTCAGTGTTAGTTCTCAATAACTTGGTGGCCTCTCCGCACGTTGACCTCTCATTCTCGCATAAAAGCCATACAATTCCCAGATGGTTTAATAAAGCATATTCAGACGTGTTTGGTGTGAAATGCAACATGTCTGTTGTATTCATAAAGGTCCTTGCTCGATTGTAAAAAGTTAGCATTCATTGTTGTAATAATTTCATCTTTGTGTCATGAACCACTCAGAGGTTATCATTGTGCCATTTAATGCAACCTGTCATTTGACACAAATTGCACCTGGGCCTTATTGTAGCACAATCCAAGAAATGGACTGAGCTGTTTTACCAAGAATCAATGCTCTGCTAGCTGTTCAATAAAGAATTAGGCTGGCAGCTTATTGGAGCAATTAGCAAATTCAACATGTGCAGAAGCTACACCGGAAATGGGGCTCCCAGGCAGGGACCCAGATTTTTATTGCTGTGGTCATTGCAAATCTCCAATAATAAGGTGAAAAATCATCTTTCTGTAATGCTATCATCCAGTAAAAACGGCTGAGGCTTGTACAAATTTCACCTGCAAAGACTAATTTTGTTGTCGGTGCTGCTCAGTGTCTCTTCTGTTTCAATCCGCTCAGACAACTGAGGTCTTTGTTTTGGTGGAAACATGCCTCAGGAGCAAGGTTCATCATCATGAAAATGCAAGAATACAGCTCATCAACAATAATGCCGAACAGGCAATGTTTTTCATTTTGCAGGTGACAAAAAAACACCATGTGGGTGGTCATAACCCTATCTTTTGCTTTCTGGGTAGTTCTTTCTGGACCCCAATCAACAAAAGAACATTTTTCCTTCAGGTCACATAGAACATCAAAAGAGTTACAAGAAAGTCAACTGCAGAACAGTTATGAGCTCTGTCAGGTGCCGTTCCGCAGCCATTTTGATTAACGGAATGTTATTCTGTTGGCGCATGCCTAGTTTCAAGAAAAGATGAGGAATGACATATCCTTGGTGAAATTGCTTGAAACAAGTATGAGACATTATTATATTGTTACGGACACGACTTAGATGTTGCTTGACCGAGCGGAATGGCCGCCGTGTTCGCACAAGTTACCCGATTACACTCGAACGTTGGCCGAATCGCGCTATGCTAAATCAATGAAGGAAAGGACACAACGGCTGGGTTAAATGACACGACACCAGGGGTACAGTTCTCAAGACCTCCGGAGGAGGATATAATATTGGTTATGCAGAACGTTTAGATTACACGGCACAGAGGTAAAGCACAGAAAGATGGGCACTTAGACACGGTCTTATCTTAGCCCCGACAGACCACAGACAAACGGGACAAGACTGACTCACACAGGGATTGATGGCAAGGAAGGGCAGGCAGTCGATAGCTCAAGGTGCACCTTGGCTCAGGGGCAGAATCGACCCGGTCCGGTCCAGAGATGCGGGTAGGTATCGTCGCGCTGGAGGTGGCGTCCGTTTCTCTTCAAGCTGAGGCGCATCTGACGTCACCTCCGTCTTCCTGCGCATGTCCAGCGGGGAGTGACACGCCCTCAGCTCATTAGCTCCGCCCCAGATGGAATCGGTCCGCCGCTTCTTATTGGGTGCGGGGGGTTACCGGGCTCTGCCCTTGACGAGGAGCTGACAGTGAGCCCCTGCGTGGTAACCCCGTCGGAGCACATGGTCAATGGCGGCTAACCAAGCCGGAGTGAGGACGCACACTCCCCGCGCCGCAGCCGCGCCGCCGCCGCTGTTGTTGTTGTTGGTGTTGTTGTTCCATGAGGAAGAGATGCGGGGAGGTATTGGGAGGTCCTAAACTTACTAATGGTGCCATACAATCACATTCTGGTGCAACGAAGAGTCAGAATTAATGGAAACGAGTCCTTAACTGACATAGACTAAGAATAACTAGCAAGATGTCCTATAGTTGTCTACGTGAGATGCAGTGAACCTGGGTACGACATTTAATGGGGGAAAAAGGGGAAGGTCGGGGCTACAGAGTGTTGTTTACAGACAATGGGACTAGGGAATGGGGGATTGGGGATAGTTGGGGAGTATTGGGGAAATAGGGGAATATTTACAAGCGGATATGGATGGAGGCCAAATCCCATATCCGCAACATTGCACCCTTCTCTACCTCGGGGCGTCCCGACCCGATAAATTTTTACCTACGTTAGTGTGGCACTCAGATGTAGTTCCCTCTACTATTAACTCAACCCTGAGTGCGACAGTTTTACAGATGTTCACAAATGAGTAAATATGTCCCCCTGCGACGTTGCACCCTTCTCACAGAAACACACCCACAGGATAACCGAATCGCGGAAAGAATCCTCAAACTTAACATACAGCCGTTAGGGAGCATTATTTACACAAGACTACACTGATATTTACACTACGATCCAGGACCTGTTTTTGGAGGAACACATGCAGATGTTATGCATAGAGAGAGCACGCATGCCAGCATCGATACACCAACCCACGAGTGCCCTGTGGCCTTACGGCCTTTAATAATGTGCAGAGCACCCCATCCAAGCACCAAAAGCACCACCCCATCATGTACAGTCAGCACCATCCGGTGCACCAATAAAGTGTTCAACGTCACCGGTGGTGTCGCAGCCGGCCGATGTTCTGCCGCTGGTCTTGCCTTCCTGAAGTGTACTTGGCCTTCTTGCTTCTTTAAAAATAAAGAAAGGCGCCAACCGCGTCCATTTCTGTTTTGTGGTGTCAGGGGGCCAACTAAAAGTGGTTCACCTGTATGGCATAGGTGCCACGTTGACCCATAGGTCCATCAACGGGTGGTGCTTGGCCGCAAAAGACTGCGGTCCATGGTGGGCGGCCACAAAGATTGCGGTCCATATGGTGTATCGATCCAGGCAGCAAGCAGCGAAAGTACAGGCCCACAACTGCGGAGCCAGCACCTCTCTCTCCTCTCTCTCTGCCCCAAAGCCAGATCCTCGGAGGTGGGAGACAAAAGAAGCAGACAAGTGAGTAAGGTGGTAAGGGCGCAAAAGTGCATGCAACATAAGGTAATGCACACTGGGGGCACATGGGAACCAGGTGAGACAGGTACGTTCCTACCGTACGCCCCCCCCCCCCCCACCAGGTAACCTACATTGCCCCTCCCTTACCCCTTACTGTATCCACAAAACACAACACTACCCATAAACATCTACTTTACAAATCAACAAACGTCCCTACTGTCTTCCCCGTTCCTCCCATAAACCAAATTCGTCTTCTCTCCCTCCTAACCAATCAAATTTGCCATTTCCAACTCTCATCACAATTTGCCATCTCCAACTCAACATCAAAATTTGCCATCACCAATTCATCATCAGTCCCTCCTAAGGAGGGAGAGATGGAATCACCCCAATGTCTCATCCACGTCGTGATGCGTCTCACCAATCCAACCAGCAATTCTTATTTCCTGCAACACAGAACAAAGGAACACAGGTGTGGAGTCATCATCATCACCTCAGGTAAGTGGCTGCGTATGGTGCGACAGGTTCATCAATCCTAACTATTTCCTAAATGACTTTAACAACTTTACATTACCCGGGGTCTTTCTCCTGCCAAACCATTGGCCCTCTTACACTATGGGTTCTAAAAACCAATTCCCATTGACCAAACTGTGGTGCTTTTCAATTTGGGGTCTCACTCCCCCGATTCATCTCCCGGTGCCCTCGCACAATTTCCGGGCTGTGACGTGTAGCTCTCCCAGCAGGTCTACCCACCTGTACACCTCCACCACTGCAGTTGCCTCCGAGCTTACCTGCTCCTTACCCTAACCTATCTACCTGGGGAAGGCCCTCTGGCGCTCTCCCCACTCGGTGCCCTCTCTGGCACTGGGCTACCCGGGCCCGTCCTCCGGATCCTCGGGCCCCATCCACAACTCTACCGGCTCCCAGAGCCCACCCGCGGCCCCACCTGGCCGACATCCTCACAGTGGTGGAGTGCCCAAACCAACTACACACACTAACAGGCTACACGCCCAGCCATTTCCACAACACTAATGCACCCATCCAAATACCATTCTGTCACCCGCACCACAGATGCCAATATCCAACCACAATTTACCTATACCCTCTACCTAACACTTACACTACCCGCCCCGGGTACTCGTGAAAGGGGGTCCACTCTTCCCCCATCCACACCTTCGCACCATGCACACCACTCCGTACCACTTACTCCATGTACTCCACACACCTGTACTTGCACACCTGTGCTCTCATACTTGGTGCCGCCTGCACCCTTCTCTCCCCAAGCGCATTCGCGCTGATCCACACACTCACTACTCATACACTGCTCCACACACCTGTCCAGTTGCACACCTGTGCAATCACACCTGTTCAATTCTCACACAGCATCATCTCATCTAACTACTCCCCTCTGAAACTTGCGCTTCCCAGTCGTCCCTTTAAACTATTGCGCTCCCACGTCATTATCATCCACACTAATCTACCTGCGTCCCCACTACAGGTATCAGTCACTAACTAATCTTAACGTTACCTAATGTCAATCTCTTCTAGATCCCTATCAATATCCTAACCCACCCGGGCTAGTTTTCACTGCCATACACCCCATAAACTATTGCGCATTTGCCCCACCTCTTGTGAGGGATGACAGAGTTGCCATCCCACCACATCGGGCATCTCCCACTACCAATTTTGCACATCAAATTTCAACAAATCAAAAATTTGCCAATCACTGCCCATCATCTGCCAATCATTACTGCCAATCCTTTGCCAATCATCAAATTTTGTTTTTTTTCTAATTTTGGGTCCAAAACACTAACCTCATCACACAGTCTACTCACTAATGCCTCTCGGTGCGCCAATTTACTTCTAAAGCTCGGCTGCGTACAGCCGAGCAATGAACGCGGGTTCTTTTGTGCCAGCAGCTGGATACGTCCCGCATTCGGGGCAGGGACGGGGGCTTACCCGGCCCGAGATCCCACGCACCACCTCGGCGTGGAGCCATCCAATGTCCCGATCTCGACCTGCCGGCACGTCTCAATAAAAAGTGGTCGCCATGACGACCCTTCCTATCGGGCTGCCCGCTCCGCCTAGTGGAGCCCGGACGCGGCCGTTCCACGCGAGGCCCAGCGTGGATCGCGCATGGCGGTCCTTTCGAACCCGCCGTGGCTCGGATCCCCGCTGGTTCTCGCGGCACGCGAAGCCCGGCACGCACCGAGGGCCCGCTTCGGCTAAAAGTCGACCTAACCTCTAACCCGGTTACCGTCGATGCCTCACCTGGATGCTTACAAGCATACGCTACCCCTTTCATGCTCATACATCCAGCCGTTTCCATGCTCCTCGTCGTACCTTCTCTTACACACCCAGGTACACTCGTTCCACTCCCAGCCTTGGTCACACACCTGACCACCGAACACTTTGGCACACATTCGTTGGTCGCACACCTCACCAACACACCTCTTCGCGCCCCTTCCTCGGTCACCTCTTCTGTGACAATCACAGGTGTGCTTTCACCCGCACACCCAACCACGTGCCTCACGACCAATTCCAGCGTGCATTCCCACACACGCTCTACCATTCCAGGTGTGCTTCCTTTCTCACCTGTCACAACCAACTCACGCTCCGTGTCACTCTTACTACTCTCACCTCCACTCTTGACAGCGCACTCACCCTTACTCTCGACGGCGCACTCTTTCCTCATGCACCCGTCCGTTACACACCTTTCTCGCGCACACTCTCCCGTTACACCCTCTGTAACACTCACCACAGGCGTGCATTCTCCCTTTACACCCTCCGTAACACTCCTCACTACGCGCTTCCATGTGCTCCCTCGCACACGCGCTACGACCGACTCACTCTCGACAGCACACTCACTCCTTGGCGTGCACTTTTTCCTCACACACCCCAGAGTCGGACTTTCTCGCACACCTCCTTTTTCGCACACCAGACCTGTCGCACACTTCACCAACGGCCTCTCACGAACACCCGGGTCCATCTCGACCCCCAAGCTCATTAAATCACCTGGCGCATCATACGCACGACCATATTGGTCACCACTTACACCGGGTCCTCTTCCTCTTCGCTTCTCCTCCATCACCTGCGAATCCCTCATCCGGTTAATGAGCACATCATCACGATCCGAACACAGACTTCGGACCAATTCTTTTATCTCCTCTTTTATCTCTTTCTTATCCCCTCTCCGTCGCTTCTTAATTTCGCTCACCCCTTCTTCCACTTCTTCTAATTTCTGCTTCACCTCTTTTATTCCCCGGTACGTCTCCTCAAGCTCCTCCTCCAAGGCTACCTTGACCGTTTCCATGTGCGTCCTCACCTGCCGGTCCTTCGTCTCCATTACCTCTGTCACCTCGTCCAACCTCGTTGTCAATCCCTCACGTACCATCTGACATTCCCTCTTCGTCGCTATCAAGTCGTCTTTTAGTTCTTTCTGTGTCGCTTTTAACCCTCCTAGTACCGCAGTGTTCCTTTGTACCTGCTCCACTAACTCAGTCTGTCCCACCGTCAGCTGTTCCACCTCCTGCGTCAGGTCCTCTATGCCCCCTTGTAACTTTCCAGTCCCCTTTCTCACCTCCTTCTCCATGTGCTCCTTACAGTGCCTCACCTCCTCGCGCACTCCTCCGACCTCCTCACTCACCCCTCTTCTGATCTCTTCTCCCATCACTTGCATCTCCTGCCCAGATGCCACCCTCATCTGCTCCATTTCCTCCCTGTGAGCATCCAGTTTGGTTTCTACCCCCATTCTGACCCCCTCTATCTGCTGCCCCATTTGGTTAACTTCCCTTTCCGCTTGGTCCCTCATGTCCCTCAATTTGCCTTCCATACTGTTTTCTAACCCCTCTAACCCCTTTTGCATCCCTTCCATTTGATTCTCTTGAGCGGCCATTCTGTTTTCTACCCCCATTAACCCCTCCTGTATTTCCCCTAATCTATTGTCTAATCCCTCAAATTTGTTTCCTAATCCCTCTATTCTACTCCCTAACCCTCCGATCTGGGCCCCCATGTCCTCCCTCAATTTCTCGCTATTGGACCCCATCCTTTGTTCTAACCGTTGGCTATTGGCCCCCATGTCACCCCCCAATTCGTCCCTCATTGCCCCCATTTGCTCACTCTGAGCCTCCATCTGGTTCCCCATTACCCCCAATTGCTCACTCTGCAGTTTGAGGGACGCCTGCATTTGCGCCATAAATTGCTCCATGAGGGCCTGCATTTGGGCCATCCCTCCCACTTGTGCAGCGGGTGCGGCCGCCGTAGCCATGTGTGAGGCGCCATTTTGCGCGCCCGCAACCTCGTGCGCAAGGACGCCATTTTGCGACCCTGCTACCCTCACTGCTTCGCTCTCCTCATGTCCCTCAATTTGGTCCTGGATCGACCCTGCCTCACTCTCCTCTACCGGAACCCAGCCGTCTTGATCTGCCATAGCACGACTTTCAAAATTCGGGTTTTTATTTTTTTGTAAAACACAATCAAATTTCGCCGTTATAATTTCGAGCGCGTCAAACGCGCTCCGGGACCGATCCCACTTCCCGACACCAATTGTTACTCTAATAGTACAATTGGTGTTCCAAAATTTGGGCCTAACAAATTTAGTCCCAGGTCCGAATCCCACTCCTGACAACCAATTGTTACGGACACGACTTAGATGTTGCTTGACCGAGCGGAATGGCCGCCGTGTGCGCACAAGTTACCCGATTACACTCGAACGTTGGCCGAATCGCGCTATGCTAAATCAATGAAGGAAAGGACACAACGGCTGGGTTAAATGACACGACACCAGGGGTACAGTTCTCAAGACCTCCGGAGGAGGATATAATATTGGTTATGCAGAACGTTTAGATTACACGGCACAGAGGTAAAGCACAGAAAGATGGGCACTTAGACACGGTCTTATCTTAGCCCCGACAGACCACAGACAAACGGGACAAGACTGACTCACACAGGGATTGATGGCAAGGAAGGGCAGGCAGTCGATAGCTCAAGGTGCACCTTGGCTCAGGGGCAGAATCGACCCGGTCCGGTCCAGAGATGCGGGTAGGTATCGTCGCGCTGGAGGTGGCGTCCGTTTCTCTTCAAGCTGAGGCGCATCTGACGTCACCTCCGTCTTCCTGCGCATGTCCAGCGGGGAGTGACACGCCCTCGGCTCGTTAGCTCCGCCCCAGATGGAATCGGTCCGCCGCTTCTTATTGGGTGCGGGGGGTTACCGGGCTCCGCCCTTGACGAGGAGCTGACAGTGAGCCCCTGCGTGGTAACCCCGTCGGAGCACATGGTCAATGGCGGCTAACCAAGCCGGAGTGAGGACGCACACTCCCCGCGCGGCCGCCGTGCCGCCGCCGCTGTTGTTGTTGGTGTTGTTGTTCCATGAGGAAGAGATGCGGGGAGGTATTGGGAGGTCCTAAACTTACTAATGGTGCCATACAATCACATTCTGGTGCAACGAAGAGTCAGAATTAATGGAAACGAGTCCTTAACTGACATAGACTAAGAATAACTAGCAAGATGTCCTATAGTTGTCTACGTGAGATGCGGTGAACCTGGGTACGACATTTAATGGGGGAAAAGGGGAAGGTCGGGGCTACAGAGTGTTGTTTACAGACAATGGGACTAGGGAATGGGGGATTGGGGATAGTTGGGGAGTATTGGGGAAATAGGGGAATATTTACAAGCGGATATGGATGGAGGCCAAATCCCATATCCGCAACAATATAAAGGGGTAAGCTCCAGAAAAAAAAAAGTCTTTCTGAAATGGGCATGCATGCAAAGGTGACAATTGAGCAACACAACCAAGAATAAGGACGTGGGAGAATATAGAAGTGGGAAAACAAATAAGTATAAATAAACAAAGAGGAAAGAAATGGAATATAGCAAGCTCATTGTGTGCCCGTGTGCCTTAGAGCAATGCTTGCCACATACAATGAGCTTATCTGTCTATGAGACACAGGAGAGCTGTGATGTTCAAGTTGATAGGTGAGCAGCTGGTCTAGCATTGCATATTCCAAATGCAATATTCCTGTTGTCAGGAATTGGAATTCGACTCTCATTTCACTTTGTTTTTCATTCATTGTTGAGAACAGCGAGTTTTGAAGGAGCGTGATAGTCAACATCATTGTGACACAAAAAGTTTGACCATAAGATACAGGAAAAGCATTTTTAGGTCCATCACGCATATGTCACGTCCTATTAAATCTATTTCTCTGAATGATTTACCAATCTTGCATCTCTTTTTCTTACACGTGTAAACAAAAATCCAGTTTAAATTTGAAGGCTAATCAACCTCGTACCTGGAGGGTTAGCAATAATGAGCAACAGCTGGTTGGACTGGTTAAATATCTTGTGTATTCACTCCATTGGTTGACTTCGATTTTTTTTTTTTTACATGATATAGGCTCGAAGTGGAACTGACACACACACACACACACACACACACACACACACACACACACACACATACACACACACACACACACACACACACACACACACACACACACATACACACACACACACACACACACACACGGACATTACAGACGAACGTGTTAGTCGAGGACAATCAGTGCCACTGAGCTTGGCTGATGTGCCGCCACTTCCTGCGGCACTCTGGGTACCAACTTGAACTTGAACTTTATTATATCCTCATCAATGTCAACAACACTTTGTCTACAATGTCATTTAAAAAGTTTTTTTTAAAATGATTGGATAATATAAACCAGAAAATAGCACAAGATGCTAATCAGTTAGCGACGTCACAATAAAACTTGGTAGAAAACCTGTGACGTCACAACAATGCATAGTGCCACCTTTCTCACTGCACTCAGTGGGGCCTTGCTTAAAGAGGAATTTCCTCCTCCCCATGGATGGCAACTTCATAATTTGTCCGTGCTCTTAAACTTTTCAAATCCTGGACGTCAAGCAAGGAAGCAGCACATACATTTTGCAGACCACTGTATTTGAAAATCTTAGGTTTTTAAGTCTTTCGATTGACTCGGCCAGGGTTTTAACCCCCGACCTCCCAGACTCAGAGCAGATGCTCTAATCATTACACCGCTGAAGCTGGATTTCCAAGTGCAGAAGTGAGTGGTCTTGATCAACACTAAATACTGACCAAAACCCTGAAATGGGACAGGAAGTTGCGTCAGATAATATTTACATGCACAAAATATTTTGAGTCCAATAAATAAATTAAGAACAAGGACGTGGGCAAATACAGAAGTTTTGTGGGTGAATGGTGGGCGTGGGTGAATCATATATATTTCACATAGGTATACTTATAGTGTAGGGGGGGGGCTTATACCTGTTGTCTGGTTTGTTTCTACAATTAGTGACCCTCCCCCCCCTAATTTTTACTGGTACCTCAGAGTTTATTAGACACTTAGGAGTATTAAACTACCATTTATGGGTTTTTTGGTTGTTTTTTCCTCGCTTTTTCTGCCAATTTCCAAGATGAATCTCAGAGAAAGCTGGGACTTTCAGAATGAAATTTTGCATCAATAATGGGAATAAAACGTATGCCGGGTTGACCTGACTTATTTTGACCATGACCTAATCTTAAGGTCATGACCCAATTATAGACATTTTCACTTTTTTCACCATGATTCAACTACCAACGAAATTGCCCTCTGTGGATAGCCAAGAGCAAGGCGCATTTACGATTCATTTACATCACTAGAAACACCCACTCCCGTCAGGAGCATTGGTAAGTCATCTTCACCCCCACCTCGCAGGGGTGGGGAGGAGGGCTTTCTTTTTACCATGGGTAATATCAACATATGCAAAATTTGGTGATCAGGCAAGCCCTTTTTTTTTCCATGATTTTCAGATGCACATACAGTGGCCTGCAAAAGTATTCACCACCTACCAATAATGCCAGATCAAGAACATTTATTTTCTTCCTATTCAGCCACTCCATTGTGGCTTTAGCTTTATGCTTCAGATCATTGTCCTCCTGAAATGTGAATCTCCAACCCAGTTTCAGATTTATTGCTGACTCAAGGAGGTTTTAATCAAGGATTCTCCTGTACTTTGCACCGTCCATTGTCCCTTCTATCCCAACAAGCTTGCCAGTCCATGCTGATGTAAAGCAGCTCCATAACATGATGCTGCCAACACCATGCTTGACAGTAGGGATAGTGTTGACTGGGTGATGTGCAGTGTTGGGCTTGCATCAGACATAACGCTTTGAATTTAAATCAAAAAATTCAATTTTTGTCTCATCTGACCACAAAAAATTTTCTCCACATACAGTCCGGGCCAAAGATATTGGTAACCTTACACTTTTTCCAAATAACTCACAATTTTCTCTAAAAATGAGTTGAAATTGACTAAAGTATTTGGTCTCCATAATTCTTTATTGCACTGATAATATTACAGAACCTTTGTTTTTGATTCAGAACTTAATATATCTTTTTAAATCAGAAAATAAAAAAAATGGTATTGACAAAATAATGACACCCTAGAATTCATATTAGGTAGGCCACAGCCATTGGACAAAATAACTGAAGTCAAGTGCTTCCTATAGCCATGATTGAGCTTCCTACACCTCTCTACTGGTAGTTTGGCCCACTCTTCTTGTGCAGACTGCTCCAGTTCTCCCAGATTTTAAAGGTGCCTTCTCCCAACTGCTGTTTTCAGATCTCCCCACAGGTGTTCATTGGGATTTAGATCTGGACTCATTGCTGGCCACTTCAGAACAGTCTAGCGTTTTGTCTTGAACATTCCTGGGTGCTTTTTGAAGTGTGTTTGGGGTCATTGTTCTGCTGCAAGACCCATGACCTTCGACGGAGACCCAGCTTTCTGCCACTGGATTGAAAATTGTGCTCCAACATGCGTTGGTAATCTCCTGATTTCATGATGCCATGCACACATTCAAGGTACCCAGTGCCAGAGGCACCACAGTAACCCCAAAATATCACTGAACCTCCTCCATGTTCAACAAGGTGAACTTTAACAAGGGAAGGGGTTCTTTTCTTTGAAGGCTTCATTTTGTTTTCTGTAAACATAGAGATGATGTGCTTTACCAAAAAAAAGCTCGAATCTGGTCTCATCTGTCCACAGGACATTCTCCGAGAAGGATTTTGGCTTGTTCAGGTGTGTTTTGGAAAACTCCAGTCGGGCTTTCTTATGTCTCTTTCTCAGCAGTAAGGTGTGAGTTGAAACTGTCGTACCTTGTGTCTGAAGGTCAGCTTGAATCTGTTTGGCAGTTGATTGGGGTGCTTTCTCCACAAATCGAAAAATCCTTTTCTGCAATCTTTGATCAAGTTTTCTCTTGTGGCCACGTCCAGGGAGGTTGGCTACAGTGTCATGGGCCTTAAACTTCCTGATAACATTGTGTACAGTGGACACAGGAACCTCAAGGTCTCTGGAGATGGACTTGTAGCCTTCAGATTGTCCATGCTTAGCTACAATATTGTGTCTGACCTCCTCAGACAATTCTCTGGTTTCTTTCTTTTCTCCATGCTCATTGCAGTACACACATTGACACAAAACAGCAGAATGACTTTTTCTCCATTCTACCTGGTTGAATGAGTCATTTTCATATTGCAGGCACCTCAACTCACCACAAACAAACAAACGGACTCAAATGCAATACCCTCTCCTCTGGCAAGTGTCATAAAGGAGAATCACCTGCTTGAAATCTAATAATTTCTGACAAATTCTAAAAGGTGCCAATAATATTGTCTGGGCCATTTTAGAATTTCTGTATGGAATAAGCTAAGATTTAGTAAAATTTTCAGCTTTTTTTGTTTTGTTCCTCTGCAAACCAAAGAAATACATATGTGGATACCAAAATATTTTCTAATTTCAACAATTTTCTGGAAGAAATGGTGCATTATTTGAAAAAAGTGCAAGGGTGCCAATATTTTTGGCTACGACTGTACCTGCAGTATGATTAAGATGCTTTTTCGCAAACTCCATATGAGCTTTTAGATGTGTCGTTTTCAGTAATGGCTTCTTTCTTGCCACCTGTCCATAGAGGCCATCTTGGTGAAGGGAATGGGATATTGTTGATTGATGAACACTGACCGTCATCTCGGACAGAACGTTGCAGATCTTTCAAAGTCATTGTTGGATTTACAGTGACACCCCAAGCCAGTTTTCTGCTTGCCCGGCTGCTGAGTTTGGATGGGTAACCTGATCTGAGTCGTGTATAGGTGGTAGGATACGCCTTCCACTTCGTAATGGTGGAATTCACCGTATTCAAAGGGATAATGAGTGATTTTGAAATCTTCTTATAACCCTCTCCTGAATGGTGTTTCTCCACCACATTATGTCTGACTTCTTTGCAAAGCTCATTGGTCTTCATGTTTGCCTTGTTGGTTGACCAAGTGAGTTGCACCTTTAAACTCCTTAGATAAGTGGGTGAGCTTAACTTTAATGTTAAGCCACAGATTACATACAGGTGAAACGTATTTCACTTATTTTGTAACCTTTCAAACAAATAATGACCTCACTACCAAAGGTGGATGGAGGTTATGTTTTACACCCCCGTTTGTCTGTCTGTCTGTCCGTTTGTCTGTCTGTCTGTCCGTTTGCGAACAAAATATCTCAAAGAGTTGTGGACGGATTCGGACGAAATTTGGCAGAGATATAGCGTATGTGACACCGACGAATTGATTAGATTTTGGTGAAGATCCCGGCTACTGGAATTTTTAAAGTGATTCTTCACCATTGGGAGATAGAGCCAAAAACGATACATTGCAGGATATCTGAAAACGTTATGGATGGATTTGGACGAAACCTGTTGGACAGGTTGTGTGTGTGACAAGGAAGAATCGATTCAATTTTGGTGAAAATCCGGATCTGGATCCAGCTAGTAGAATTTTTGCTCTCTAATGGGTGCCGTTCTAGTTTGCTTCTGAAGTGGTTTAGGATTAATTAGGCAAAGGGTTTGAATACCTATGTAACTGAGATTCATCTGATTGTCTCTGTTAATCTAATCAAATGGAAGACCAAATACTGCATTGGAGTCTTCAGAAGGAATCAGAATAAGCAAATAGCAAAGATGGAGTCATTAAGAGGAACCTCAACAGGATTCGGGTTTCAGCCACAACTCCACAACCCTCAAAGCTATCCAGGCGCAGCTAAGTGAGCCTCACAGGAAACTTTCTGCAAGAATTCACTTCTCCTCGACAGTTAGATAAAGAAGGAGAGAAATAAGTAAAAAGCCAGAATTAGAATGTGTGAAAGTAGAAAGAAATATGAAAGGAACAAAGATGTTATTCACATTTATAACTTATTCACATTTTATCTGCAATTTTTAGTTTCAACACTTTGGAGTAGTTTATGAAGACTCTATATATCAAGTTTGATTTGAAAGCATCATTAAATAAGCTCAGATGGTATCAAAATGTTAAAACTTTGGAAGGGGGTAAATACTTTTGCAAGCACTGTACACCCATACATACAGTCGTGGCCAAAAATATTGGCACCCTTGCACTTTTTTCAAATAATGCACCTTTTCTTCCAGAAAATTGGTGAAATTCAATAATCTTTTGGGATCCACATATGTATTTCTTTGGTTTGCAGTGGAACAAAACAAAAAAAATCTCTCAAAATTACTAAATCTTAGCTTATTCCACACACAAATCCTAAAATGGCCCGGACAATATCATTGGCACCTTTTAGAAGTTGTCAGAAATAATTAGATTTCAAGCAGGTGATTCTCCTTTATTACCCTCGCCAGAGGAGAGAGTATTGCATTTGAGTCCGTTTGTTTGTCTGTCGGTCTGTCTGTTTGTCTGTCTGTCTGTCTGTCTTTTTTTTTATTTTTATGTAGAAGGCTCCAGGCACAGACCATGTCGTCCTCATCGAGGCCAGGCCAAATAAAAGAGCTGCATTGATAGAAAAGTAAAGAAGGAGAGAATAGTCTAAGAGTTTTTGACAAAGCAGAGAATCTGCTTTTTGAAAAGGGGACGATCATAAGTGTTTGGAAAGACATGTGAAGGTAAAGAGTTCCAGAGTTTGGCAGTGGAGGGGAAGAAACAAACATCATAACGGCCCACCCTTGAGTTGCCAATGGCCACACGATAATCATGAGATGTCGTGGCTTGTCGAGTAATCCGTGGTCTCGCTAATGGCGGAGGTACACAAGCAGCAAGTTCTTGGGAGCAGAAACTGAAATAATATCTGTAGAAAAGAGAAAGAGAGCCAACTTTGCGACGTAATTCGAGCGGGTCAAGTTTTGAGTTCAGATTGGAAGAGTTGATAAGTCGAATTACTTTTAAATCAATTCTGTCCAGTAAGTATGTGGAACTGGAACCTCCCCAGATGTGAGAGCAGTACTCTATACAAGGACGAATCAATCCTTTATATAGTTGAAGCAACTGTTGAGAGGAGAAGAATCTTCGACTTCTGAACAGGACTCCTAGTTTATTCGAGGCAGATTTAGCTATTTGTGTAATGTGTGGATTCCAGGATAGATTTGAAGTTAGGGTAATACCTAGTAGGTTTATTGAATCACATGGTGTAATTGTGGAACTTTCAAAGGAGATTGGAGAGATGAGAGGAGTTTTGGAGAGCGATATGGGAAGTAGTTGAGTTTTAGAAGCATTAAACTTAACCTGTTTACATTTGCCCCACTGGGAAATCTTGTCCAAATCTGAATTTAAATAGGTGGTTGTAATAAAACGAGATGCAGATCGATTGAGGGAAGATGGGGCAGATGGGAAAAACATGGAGGAATGCAACGTTGAGTCATCAGCATATGACTGCATTTGGTTATTTGTAGAAGAAAGAAGGTCATTGATAAAAAGAAGGAAGTGTGTTGGAGACAGTACAGAACCCTGAGGAACACCGCTGTTTGCTTGTTTGTCTGTCTGTCTGTTTGTTTGTTTGTCCGCATAGAATAAATAAGATTTTCTCTGCAACCGTTGGTCCTATTGACAGGAAACTTTCAACATAAGTTCAACTCCACCTGTATAATTTTTTTATGATAATTATGATGTCATAGGTCACATGGTACAGGCGCCATCTTGGAAAACCCGAAAACCTTTGCACCTTTATATCTCCGAAAGCTCCGCAGAGCAAAAATTGAAACATGGCACATTGTAAATAACTCTCCATGTGGAATAAAATATGTTAATGATGATGTCATAGGTGCCTCCATTACAAGGTACAAAACTTCGACAAGTACAAAACTTCATCTGATCAAGAAATTTCTTGAGTGTCATCTAGGGCTAAATTGTTGGAGAAAATTTTTTTTTTATGATGTCATCGATCACGTGGTTCGGCCGCCATATTTCTTTTACTACAAAAGCTTTTAAAACCACTGAAAACTCGTCCTGGCGAGGGTCTGCAATCTCTGATCAGTCTTTCTTGTTTTGGAATTAGGCTCACCTGTGGTGAGTTTCTGGTGCCTGCAATATAAAAATCACTCATTCAACCAGCTTTAATGGAGAAAAGGAGTCATTCTGCTGTTTTGTGTCACTGTGTGTATCGCAATGAGCATCCACAAAAGAAGGAAAACCAGAGAATTGTCTGAGGAGGTCAGACACAAGATTGTAGCCAAGCATGGATAATCTAAAGGCGACAAGTCCATCTCCAGAGACCTTGATGTTCCTGTGTCCACCGTACGCAATTATTTCAGGAAGTTTAAGGCCCATGGCACTGTAGCCAACCTCCCTGGACATGGCCATTAGAGAAAACTTGATCGATCGAAGATTACAGCAAAGGATTGTTCGAATGGTGGATAAAGCACCTCGATCAACTGCCAAACAGATTCAAGCTTACCTTCAGACACAAGGAACGACAGTTTCAACTCGCACCATCTGTTGCCAACTCAAAGAAAGGGGGTTCCATTGTAGGTGACCCAGGAGGACCCCACTACTGAGAGAGAGACATAAGAAAGCCCGACTGGAGTTTTCCAAAATCCACCTGAACAAGCCAAAATCCTTCTGGGAGAATGTCCTGTGGACAGATGAGACCAAATTGGAGCCTTTTGGTCAAGCACATCATCTCTATGTTTACAGAAAACAAAATGAAGCCTTCAAAGAAAAGAACACCTTCCCTATGGTCAAATTTGGATGAGGTTCAGTGATGTTTTGGTGTTGCTGTGCTGCCTCTGGCACTGGGTGCCTTGAATATGCGCATGGCATCATTAAATCAGGAGATTACCAACGCATTTTGGAGCGCAATGTTCAACCCAGGGTCTGAAAGCTGGGTCTCTGTCGAAGGTCATGGGTCTTGCAGAAGGACAATGACCCCAAACACACTTCAAAAAGCACCCAGAAATGGTTCAAGACAAAATACTGGACTGTTCTGAAGTGGCCAGCAATGAGTCCAGATCTAAATCCCATTGAAAACCTGTGGGGAGATCTGAAAACATTATTTTGGAGAAGGCACCCTTCAAATCTGGGAGAACAGGAGCAGTTTGCACAAGAAGACTGGGCGAAACTGCCAGTAGAGAGGTTTAGTAAGCTCATTCATTGCTATAGGAAGTGCTTCACTGCAGTTATTTTGTCCAAAGGATGTGCTACCAAATATTAAGTCGAGGGGGTCAATAATTTTGTCAATGCCATTTCTTTTTATTTTCTGATTTAAAAGGATATATTGAGTTCTGAATGAAAAACAAAGGTTCTGTAATATTAACAGTGAAATAAAGAATTGTGGAGACCAAATACATTTGTCATTTTCAAATTGTTTTTCGAGAAAATTGTGAGTTATTTGAAAAGAAGTGCAAGGGTGCCAATATTTTTGGCCATCACTGTACTTACATATATACATACATACATACATACATATATACATACTCTCATACACATGCCCACATACATATAAATACACCTATGGTGTATGTACAGTCACGTGAAAAAGTAAGTACACCCCATGTAAAGTTTTGACTTTTTCAACATATTTCAACATACAGCTATTTGATCTTCATTTCAACAATATTGATAGATAAAGGTGATATAATATAACAAATATCATGAAACATTTACATTTTGTAGTCCATTGTATGATTTAAATAAACATAAATGCAAATTTCGCATGTGGAAAAAGTAAGTACACCCTTGGCTCCAATCCGTGATATTGCCCCCTTTGGCAGAAACAACCTCAAGTAGGCGTTTCTTTTAACTGTCTACCAGTCTCTGACATCGACTGAGAGAAATTTTTACCCACTCCTCCATGCAGAATTCTTTCAGCTGTGCGATGTTTGAGGGGTTTCCTGCATGCACAGCTCGTTTCAAATCCCCCACAACATCTCGATGGGATTTAGATCCGGGCTTTGACTTGGCCATTCCAGAACCCTCCATTTCTTTCTTTTCAGCCATTCCTTGGTGGATTTACCGGTATGTTTAGGGTCATTGTCATGTTGCAAGGTCCAACTTCGGTTGAGCTTCAACTTTCTGAATAAAAAAACCACCTTTAGAGGCCATTTTTCCCCGCAAGCGGGGGTTGGCCTTTTTCGGGAACTGTGGTTGTTGTTGTTTTTCGGTCCCCTTTTTGAAGCAATGTTTTACGGCCGGATGCCCTTCCTGACGCCAACCCTTTTTGCCGCCTTTAACGACAAGCAGGGAATTACCAGTGAACTGGTACTCAATTTGCCGACCTCGGAAGGATGACAGGCTGAGTCAACCCCCCTGGTGTTAATTCAGCAATTGACCGGGATTCGAACCCAGGATCCTAGGACCCTAAGCCGGCACCCTAACCGCTAGCCCAACACCAGGGATTCATTTCTGAATGATGGCCTCAAATTATCCTCAAGCACCCTCTGGTACAATGAAGAATTCATAGTGGATTCTATGATGGTGAGCTGCCCAGGCCCTAATGCAGCAAAGCTGCCCCAACCCATAATATTTCCACCACCATTCTTTACAGTTGGTATCAGGTTCTTTTGGTCAAATGCTGTCTTTGGTTTTTGCCAAACATGTCTTCTGGTACTGTGGCCAAATAGCTCTACCTTTGACTCATTTGTCCAGAGCACATTGTTCCAGAAGTGCTGGTCTTTGCCTCGGTTTTCATTCGCAAACTTTAGTCCTGCCCTGATGTTCTTTCTGGACAGCAAAGGTTTCCTCCTGGCACACCTACCATGCAGATCAAATTTGTGCAGCCTCTTTCTAATGGTAGACTCGTGCACTTTGACATCAACAGTGGCAAGAGCGACCTGTAGGTCCCGTGATGATATTCTGGGGCTGTTAGAGACTTCTTTCAGCATCTTGCGGTCTGCTCTTGGGCTGAACTTGCTGGAGCGGCTTGGCCTGAACAAGTTGGCAGTTGTTTGGAATCTTCTCCACTTGTAGATGATCTTCCAGACAGTCGAATGGTTGATTTCAAATTGTTTGGAGATCTTTTTAAATCCCTTCCCAGACTCGTAGGCATCTATAACCTTCTTTCTGAAGGCCTCAGAGAGCTCTTTTGATCTAGGCATGGTGATGCCGCACACTTCAACAACAAAGAGCAAACCAAACTAAATGTCTGAGGTTTAAATAAGACAGGTTCCTCCAAGATCCTCTCTCACGATGTTCTAATCATTTGCACCTGAGCTGGTGCATCTGATTCTAATTTTAGGTATTTGAAGTAGTGATAAATGTAGGGGTGTACTTACTTTTTCCACATGCGAAATTTGCATTTATGTTTATTTAAATTATACAATGGACTACAAAATGTAAATGTTTCATGATATTTGTTATATTATATCACCTTTATCTATCAATATTGTTGAAATGAAGGTCAAATAGCTGTATGTTGAAATATGTTGAAAAAGTCAAAACTTTACATGGGGTGCACTTACTTTTTCACGTGACTGTATGTATGGGTGTAATATACATATATACACCCATACATACATACACCCACATTCATACACCCATACATATATACACCAATACATACATACACCCATATTCATACACCCATACATACATACATTTACCCATACATACATACATGCATCCATACATACATACATACATACTGTACATAAATAATTGCCTCATTTAATATTGCAGTCGGATCTCCAAGTTAAAGGTCAAGGACTAATGCGGGTTTGGCATTCAGGCGCATTGCCATTTTGGCATTTTTTTGTGATCGCAGACATATAGTTAAATCATTGATATTGCCACTACTTTGACTAGGAGTCCGAGCTGATGACTGCAAAACCGAATTTGTGTCCCAGAAAACATCATTTTGTGGTGCACCCTTCGTAACACCATTTGTTTTTCTTTCTTTTTTCTGCCAATGTCCAAGGACTTTCTGAATGAAATTTTTCATCAATAATGGGAATAGAAGGTATGCGAGGTTGACATAATTTTTGACTTAGTTTTTATGGACATGGCCCAATTATATGCATTTTAACATTCTTCACCATTACTCGAGTAAGTTTGTTTGATCGGAATGAAATTGCCCTCTCTAGATAGCCTAGAGAGAACAGGGCACATCTATGCTTAATTTACATCATCCCGCTTCGGGTTAAAGGTCAAGGTCAAATGGCGGTCTAAAAAACGCGTTTTTTGTCATTGGCAATTTTGAAAATATGGAATCCCAATGACTGCTTGGCCTTCCAAGATGATGTTGCTTCATAATAATGGACCTGCATTGAAGTTGTGCACCTGATATTTTATTGTGTACTTGACCTACTTTTTCTGATTGTGACCTCATTAACAAAAACACCTTTTTGATCATAACCTGAAAATTTTTCGTCAGATCTTCATGATGTTCAGTTTTATGGATAGATTGTGGATGGGGATACATTTCCTTCATTTACACAAAATCCCTAAATGTTGAGGGTCAAGTTCATATGGTGGTCTGAAAAGAATATGGCGATCATTTCCTCTTTAGAAATAGAAAACATATGGGCAATACCTGGCGCTCACCTGTTGGAATAAACAGTAACCTGCACCGACTAAAGGTATTTTAAACCAATTTCAATGGTTGCTAGAAGACAGGGCAGCATGTATAATCATACTAACATAATCATAAGACTTTAAACAAACAAAAGAAAAAAAATACCTATTTTTGGGAGCAACCCTCCCCCCCCCCCCCCCCCCCCCCACCTCCACAATCCCATGTACCTCCTAAGACCCAAATTTTTCTAATGCCTTGAACAAACTTTGGTGCATCATGGGTGATTGAGGTTGTGCTGAAGTTTCATCGAAATTGCGTGTGTAGTTTCTAAGAAGAAAGCAAATACCTATTTTGGGGGGCAACCCCCCTGTAGACCCCTAAAGGGGCAGATTTTTTAAATGCCGTGAACATATTTTGGTACATCACATGGGGTGAAGGTTGTGGTAAAGTTTCATAGAAATTGTGTGTGTAGTTTCTGAGAAGAAAGCAATTACCTATTTTGGGGGGCAACCCCCTCCCCATAGACCCCCAAAGGGGCAGATTATTTTAATGCCGTGAACAAACTTTGGTACATCACGGGTGGTGAAGGTCGTGGTCAATTTTCATCGAAATCGTGTGCGTAGTTTCAGAGAAGAAAGCAAATACCTATTGTGGGGGGTCAAAGCTGGATACACTTTGACCCCCCATAAACCCCCTCAGACTTTGATTTTCTTCGTGCCTTCAACAAACGTCGGTACATCACGGGTGGTGAAGGTTGTGGTCAAGTTTCATCGAAATAGTTTGTGTCGTTTCAAAGAAAAAAGCAAATTCCTATTTTGGGGGGGTCAAACCTGGATCCACTTTGACCCCGGTAAACCCCCTTAGACCGCAATTTTTTTTAATGCCGTGAACAAACTTTAGCCACAACACAACAAATATCATTTGTGCCAAATTTGGTCGCAATCACTTCAGCGGTTTCGGAGAAGAAGTTTCAAGTGTTTACGGACGGACTGACGGACGGACGCATGACGCGCCATCGCATAAGCTCCCTGAACTTCATTCCAGGTGAGCTAAAAAAAACACCCAAACCTTATATTTAATCCTTTTAATGTAAATATTGGATGATTCAAAAGGATGCCAAATTTGATGAAATCATAACATTAAATCTGCACACCTCACCTGTAAACTACCTGGGAAGCAACACCAAGTGATTGACTGGATGAATACTAAAACAATGCATAGCCAAGGCTTTCACCACGCAGAAAAGAGTACTCAGCGAAGATTTGTCTGCACATCCCTCAGGCATCCATAGCAGTGATGGGAATAAAACATGTGAGCCTGCATTTTGCTGTCAGCTGCATAAGGAGCTACAAAACCTAATTTGTCTGCAGGCACCTCAATCATTGCCGTGACACATCCATCGCTGTGCTGTCTGGGCCTCAAAACCCCGACTTACCCTAATTGGCCTTAACACGCGTGAGTGGGCGCTTTGGTAACCTTTTGATTTCTGTCATGGTATTTCTTATTATGTCAGGTGATCTCCTTACTGATACATTTTCCAACCCAAAAGGGGATAACAGCACATTAGAGGAATTATATCAAACAACCCACGGCACCCACCCCACAGAATCTGCATTTAGATAGCCATTCAAATCCTGCCATTTTCCTGACTATGAAATGAGCTCACCAATTGATTCAGGAGAAAAGCGAAATTGATGAACAGAAATGCAGAATAAGTTAGCAGCAGGACTGAAGAGCATAAACATAGGTGGCTTGCAAGTCTTGAGCATTGGCTGTCTTTACTATTCGTTTATTCCTCTGTATGAACGTTTCCTTGTGCTATTCAAAATCTTGAGACTGGTGCTGTCTGTAGCCCTTGTTAGTCCTGTGGAAATAGTGTCCTGGCAGAAAAATATATATACAGTGTACAATATACAGCACAGTATATATATATATATATATATTTTTTTTTTTTTTTTTTTTTTTTTTTTTAATATATATATATATATATACAGACTTGGCATTTAATATGGAATATTTTTTTTATTCTTGACGGGTTTAATTTCTGAACTCAGTATATCAATCTGGTGAGTTTCTTTTACACTTTGGTGATTTAATTGTTGAAAGAACCATGTCACTGAGTGTCTGTCGCAGCAAGAAGTCAACAACAGGATTATATCACAGGTGGCGTGGCAAAATGTACAGACAGGTGCATTTGATGATTGGCTTCACAGTCGGGTATACAAGGATTGTTGCGTTCTGTATTAGTGGAAAACAACTGCTGCACGTCTCCAAAAGTTATTGCCGCTTCCTCTGGAGATGGTCCGTCAACTCGACAATGCTGTTTGTCATGGAGTGGTGGCTTTACGGAATTACGGCGTGAAACAGCGTGCTATTGCTCGGCAGTATGGCATTACTCAAGGTCAGGTGTCAAAGATCCTGAAACGAAATGCTCAGAGGGGTGTCCCTACTCCAATACCGAGGCCGAGGCCAGGACATCCCCGCAGAACCACAAGGAGGGATCATCGCCAGCTGCACCGGTTAGTCCGCAATGGCCATACCAAGTCAGCTAATCGGCTTGGGGCTGAGTGGCAGCAACTGACAAATGTTCCTGTATCCAGAAGGCTAGTCAACCAACGACTGGTTCAAGCAGGCTATCGTGCCAGGCGTCCCCTAAGAAAGCCACGCCTGACCAGACAACACCACCAGCGCCGATTGCAGTGGGCCAGAGAGCACCGTCAATGGCAGCCAGGACAATGGAATCACGTGATCTTCAGTGATGAGTCTATATTTCTGGTCTATCGTCAAGATGGCCGCGTCTGAGTGCGCAGACAAGTGCATGAAGCCTAGAAAAAAGATTGTATAGTGCCAAGAGTCCAAGCTGGAGGTGGTGGGGTGACCGTTTGGGCTGCTTTTCATGCAGGGGGCAAAACTGACCTGGTTGTTCTGAATGGAAACCTGAACCAGTTCAAGTACAGGGCCATCCTGGAAGAAACATTGCTTCCATTTGCTCGTGCAGCCTTTCGAGGAAACTTTGTCTTCAGAAATGACAATGCACGGCCTCATCGTGCTCGCATGATCCAACACTTTCTTGCTGACCGTGGTGTAGAGCATATGGAGTGGCCTGCCATGTCCCCGGATATGAATCCGATAGAGAACTTGTGGGCAGAATTAACGCGTCAAATCGACAACTTGGACCAGCAGCCTGCCTCTGTGCGTGAATTGCAGCAGGCTATTGTCACTGCATGGCAAGCGATTCCTGTCCAAACCTTGGCAAATCTCGTGAACAGCATGCCTCAACGTGTACGTGCTCTCCTGAATACTCGTGGGGGTTACACGAAGTACTGAACTGTAATTTTACTGTCCGGAATCCCAGTCGTAATTTAACCTTTGTTTTTGTTAAAAAAAAATTTGGCTAATGTGCAAAATAAAGAGATACTTCTGGAAAACGTACAGAAGTTTAACACAGCACTGTCCATGAATTGAGTTCGATATCAGTGTACATCACTTTCAAGGATCAATTTATTTGTTTCGAAATGTCAAATGTGGTTTTTGTTTCTTTCAAAGGTCACATTAACAAAATCTAGAATAATTTCAACATCATTCCAATGAACTTTTGGTTCGAAGACATCTTGAAAATAAAGTTCACCCCCACAAAAAAATAATCCATATTAAATGCCAAGTCTGTATATTATATATATATATATATATATATATTCATATATATATATATTGTTGGGGATTTGGGAATTGTGTGTGTAATTTGATGTAAAACTTGTTGTAAATATCACCCTCTGTAGTATAAACATCAAAGGTCGTCCGTAGTTAGGCCATCGCACACACGTAGCAAATCATAGATGTCCCTCAGTAGTTATGTCCTTAGTAAATGTCAGTATAAGGCTCTGTGGTCCACTAATTCATTGGGTTGCATCAATTAAATAAGATAGGTCCCTCCGACGCCCCCATGGCATCTTCAAAGAGCCAGGTTTGCTGGGTTTGCTGCACTTGCCTCCACTGAGCACGTGGTTGAGTCGAAGAAGAAAGGCGTGTCTCCAACTCGTCATCGAAGGGTGGAGCCAGGGGAGCCCTTGCCGACCAACCAAGAACGAGGGGTTTGGCTTTGAGAGGGCATGGAGAGAACGTTCGCGTAGGCTCGAGGGTGTGGCCTATATAACCCGTCCCGCAACGCCCCCGGGAGAGGTGGTGAGAGGGATGTGTCGGATACAGCAGCTTGAACGATCGGAGCTTGGAGCACAGCAGCTTGAACGATCGGAGCTTGGAGCACAGCAGCTTGAACGATCGGTGCTTGGAGCACAGCAGCTTGAACGATCGGAGCTTGGAGCACAGCAGCTTGAATGATCGGAGCTTGGAGCACAGCAGCTTGAACGATCGGAGCTTGGAGCACAGCAGCTTGAACGCCGCAGCGTTGAGCTTTAACGGCGGCTGCTCACGTCAAGCACACACCGACCGGACCCGCATCCTTCCCGCCCGGAGATCCCACCTCATCCGTCCAGCCATCCACCTCCTGCCATTCGTTCCTGCCTTCATCCATCGTGTGAGTCTGCTCGTTTGTCCGTCTTTCATGTTGTCTTGGGGTTTATTAAGTAAGCTTGTATAGTTAAGTTAATATTTGCACTGTGTCTCCTTACTTCTTTCTGTCCAGTTATTTTCTTATCCTTCTTTCTCCTTGGTTCTTTTGATGATTTGTATATAATTAGTAATAAATCCTGTTATTCCCTACTTTGTCTTCTTCTTCTTCATGCTCGTTCGGTCGCTTTAGTGATTTCCCTCATTGAATACCTGTGGCACGATTTGGCCAACGTTAAGGATCGGGTCAGTCCTTGTTAATAGTTCGTGCCACGGTTGCTAAACCACTCGGCAATTACCATCTGTCCGCGGTCGCGAACGGGGTTGCCCTCCTGCCTCTCCGGAGGGAGCTGTGCAGCGTCAGGACTCACGTCGGTCAGTCATAGAAGAGGGGATTAATCCCCCCTCGATAAGGGGGAAGAGGCCGACGTTGAGATCCGTAACATTTGGTGTCGGGAGCGAGATTCGGACCTGAAGCGTGCTTACCGCGCTCAAATTACGAGTGGCCCACAATTTTATTTAACATCTTAAATTTAAAATCGTGCCATGGATGGTCAAGGTGATCGGATGCCGGTTGGGGAGATAGAGGGGGTAGAAGCGACCCAGGACCCCAGGGAAGTGTATATGGAGGAAATGGAGGAGGAGAGCAATGAAGATGTGGTTGCGGGGGTATCAGGTGCGCAAGATGGCGCCCTCACGCACGTGGTTGCAGAGGCACAAAATGGCGGCGCTGCGGTAGACGTGCCCGCGGCGCAAGTGGGAGGGATAGACATGCAAGCCCTCATTGCGCAGCTGCAGGCCGCCGTGCAAATGGGGATGGGAGAACAATTGGAACGAATGGGAAACCAACTTGTGGGATTGAGGGCTGATAGTGAGCGATTGGGAGGCCAAATGGATGCAAAGATGGATAGAATGAGGGACAAAGCCAGGGGTACTAGTGAACGGTTAGACAATAAATTTGAGGGGTTAGACAATAAATTTGAGGGGTTAGACAATAAATTTGAAGGGTTAGACAACAGGTTGGAAGGGCTAGAAGGTAAATTGGGGGGACAGCTGGAGGACATGGGTAATCAAATGGGGGAAATGAAGGTGGGGTTAACGGGGTTGGAAAATAGAATGGCTGCCCAGGAGAACCAGATGGAGGGGGTGAAAAATGGGTTACGGGGGTTAGAAAACACTATGGAAGGCAAATTGAGGGAAATAGGGGAGCAATCCGCCCGGGAAATTAAACAAATGGGAGATCAGATAGAGGAGGTGAAAATCGGGTTAGAAACTAAATTGGATGCCCAGAGGAATGATTTGGAGCAGATGAGGGTAGCATCTACCAAAGAGATGGGAGAAATGGGGGAGGAGATCAGACGAGGTGTGGGCGAGGAGTTTGCGGGGGTACTCGAGGAGGTAAAGCGAGGTGAGGAGCGTATGGAGAAAGAGGTGAGAAATAGTACGGCTAGGTTACAGGGGGGCATAGAGGATCTAACAAAGGGAGTAGAACAGCTGACGGTGGGACAAAATAAGTTAGTGGAGCAGGTGGAAAAGAACACTGCAATCATCGGGGGGTTAAAGGCGACGCAGAAGGAGATAAAGAACGAACTCATAGCGACAAAGAGGGAATGTCGGATGGTACATGAGGGGTTGACAAAGAGGTTGGACGAGGTAACGGAGGCAATGGAGACGAAAGAACGGGAGGTGAGGACGCACATAGAGACGACTAAGGGGGCCTTAGAGGAAGAAATTGAGGGGGCGCACCAGGAAATGAAAGAGGTGAAGAAAAAGTTATAGGATGTGGAAGAAGGGGTGAGTGAAATTAAGAAGAGACGGAGGGAAACTAGGAGGGAGATAAAGGAGGAAGTAATGGAATTGGTACAAGGTCTGTGTTCAAATCATGACTATATGCTCATGAACCAAATAAAGAGTTTGCAGGTAGTGGAAGAGGAGCGACGACGAGGTGCCAAGGTGAGTGGCGATATACTCGGAAATGTATATGGTGTGAGGGGAGATTCAGTCAGCTTGGGTGTTGGTGTAGACCCGGGTGTTCGTGAGAGGCCGCTGGTGAAGTGTGCGACAGGTACCGAGTGTGAAGGAGGAGGTGTGCGAGGAGGTCCGACTATGGGGTGTGTGACGAAAAAGTGCACGCTGAGGAGTGAGTGTGCTGTCGAGAGTGAGTTGGTGTTGGCGCGTGTGCGGGGAGGCACATGGAAGCGCATAGTGGGGAGTGTTACAGAGGATGTAACGAAAGAGTGCACACCTGTGGTGAGTGTTACGGAGGACGTAACGGGAGAGTGTGCACAAGAGGATGCATGAAAAAGGTGTGTAACGGAGGGGTGCATGATAAAAGAGTGTGCGGTCGAGAGTAAGGGTGAAGGCGCGACCGAGTGTGGTGGTGAAAGTAGTGAGAGTGACACGGAGCACGAGTTGGTTGTGGCAGGTGAGAGAGGATGTACACCTGGAATGGAAGGATGTACACCTGGAATGAAAGGATGCACACCTGGAATGGTCGAGCGCGTGTGGGAATGCACACTTGAGTTGGTAGTGGAGCACGTGATTGGGTGTGCGGAGGAGAGCACACCCGCGGTTGTCACAGAGAATGTGACCGAGGAGTGGGCGCGAAGAGGTGTGTTGGTGAGGTGTGCGAACGACGAGTGTGTGCTAAGGTGTGCGGTGGTCAGGTGTGTGACAAAGTCTGTGAGCGGAATGAGTGTACCTGGGGGGTGTGTAAGAGAAGGTGCAATGACGGAGAGCATGGAGACAATTGGATGTGTGAGCAAGGAACGGAACGCGGGGTGTGAGCATGCAAGTGGAGCATCGACGTTAACCGGGTTAGCAATTAGACCGACGGTTAGCCGGAGCGAGCCCTCGGTTCGTGCCGGGCTTTGTGTGCAGCGGGAACCAGCGGGGATCGTAACCATGGCGGTTTCGAAAGAACCACCGAGCGGGATCCACGCTGGGCCTCGCTCCGAACGGTCGCGTCCGTGCTCCACTAAGCGGAGCGGGCGGCCCAGTTCAAGGAAGGGTCGGCACGGCGACCCCTTGTGGTTGAGACGTCCCGGCAGGGCGAGATCGGGCCATCGGACGGCTCCGTGCCGAGATGGTGCGTGGAATCTCGGCCCAAGTAAACCTTCCCTGAACCGAGTGCCGGACGGATCCAACCGCGGGAGACGAACAACCCGCATTCATTGCTCGGCTTTGCGAAGCCGAGCTTTGGAAATGAATTGGCGCACCGAGAGGCTCAAGTGAGTAGACGTGTGAGGGTGGTAGCAGTAGCAAATTGGAAAAGCAAAATTTGATGATTGGAAGAAAAAATTTGATTGGCAGATTGATGATTGGTAGAAGGATTGGCAGTGATTGGCAAAATTTTGATTGGTTGAAATTTGAGAGCAAAATTTATAGTGGAAGATGCCCGATGTGCAAGGATGCACAAAGGGGGCAAATCCACCATCCCTCGCACAAAGGGGGCAAAGGAGCTATAGTTTTATGGGGTTTGGCAGTGAAAACTAGCCCGGGAGGGTTAGGATAATGTGTAGGGATCTAGAGAAGATGACCATAGGTAACGGTAAGGTTAAGTAGCGACATTGGACAGGTAGTGGGGACATAGAGAGGGTAGTTGGATGATAATGACGAGGGAGCGCAATAATATAAGGGGCGACTGGGAAGCGCGAGTGTTAGCAGGAAACCAGGTAGGTCAGATGATGCCGTGTGTGTGTGTAAAAGTGTATTCAGAAGTGTATTGTGAAAAGGTAATTGTGAGTTGTATTGAGCATGGAAGTGTATGGACAGCGTATGAGGAACAATTGTGATTGTGCATTGTATGGAATGATTGAAGGAGCCTGGGAGGAAGGAGGGTGCAGGTGGCACCAGGTGTGATTACACCGGTGTGCAAGTGAACAGGTATATGGAGCAGTGTATGACTGAGTAGTAGTGATTGTGTGTTGTGTTGACCAAATGGTCCTGGGAGGAAGGAGGGTGCAGGAAGCACCAGGTGTGATGGCACAGGTGTGCAACTACAGGTATGGAGAATGGTTGTGTGGAATACATGGAGCATGGAAAATATGGAGTATGGAATGGATGGTGTGGAGTGAGTATGGTGGAAACTGTGGAGTGGAGTGGATGGTGCGAAGGAGTGAATGGGGGGGAAAAGTGGACCCCTATCACGAATACCTGGGGAGGGTAGTTTAAGAGTTAGGTAGAGGGAGTAGGTAAATTGTGGTTGGATATTGGCATCTGTGGTGCGTGGTGGAAGAATGGTGTTTGAATGGGTGCATTAGTGTCGTGGAAATGGCTGGGCGTGTGGCCTGTTAGTGTGTGTAGTTGAATGGGCACTCCGCCACTGTTAGGATGTCGGCCAGGTGAGGCCGCAGGTGGGCTCTGGGAGCCGGTAGAGTTGTTGTGGATGGGGCCCGAGGATCCGGAGGACGGACCCGGTTAGCCCAGTGCCAGAGAGGGCACCGAGTGGGGTAGGCGCCAAGGAGGGCCTTCCCCAGTTAGATAGGTTAGGTGAAGGAGCAGGTAAGCTCGGAGGCAACTACAGTTGTGGAGGTGTGCAGGTGGGTAGACCTGCTGGGAGAGCCACATGACCCAGTCCTGAAATTGTGCAAGGGCACAGGGAGTTGAATCGGGGGAGTGAGACCCCAAATTGATGAAGCACCACAGGTTGGTCAATGGGAATTTGGTTCTTAAAACCGCACAGAGTAAAATGGCCAATGGTTTGGCAGGGAAGACCCCGGGTAGTGTAAAGTGTGTTAATGTCATTTAGAGGATAGTTAGGATTGAAATCTCCTCGCACCATCTACATCCACTCACCTGAGGTGACGAAACTCCACACCAGGCCATGTTTTTTATTTTTCTGTGCAAATGTTTGGAATGTGAGACGCATCATGACGTGGGTGAGACATTGTGCTTTGTTGTTCCATCTCTCCCTCCTTATGAGGATTGATGATGAATTGGTGAGGGCAAATTTAGACAATGGGATTGTGGTGACGAATTTGGTATATGGAAATATGGGGAAGACGTGACTGTAGCAACGAATTTGTAAATGTGTAGATTTTTTTTTGTGTACACCAGGGGTAAGGGCAAGGGTAGAGTAGGTAACAGGGGGGGGGTGACGTACGGTAGGGACGAGCTTTTCTCCGCTCAGTCTCCAGACGCACCTCACCTTGCATTGCCTTAATTGATGTGTACCCTTGTGACCTTACCCCTCACTCACCTGTCTTCTGTTCCCCTGTCTCCCACCCGAGGACTGTGCTCTCTGGGCACCGAGGGGAGCGTGCGGGAGTCCGCCATTGTGTGCCAGAACTCCCGCAACCAGCATGCATTGCATTGATGCACCACTTATGGACCGCCGTTCTGCGGCCAAGCACCACTTTATGGACCCCACGTTTTGGGGCCTGGCACCTCTGCTGGAACTGGCCACGATGGCCCGGGGTCTTGCTTGCGGACCTCGGTAAGGTGGCACCTATGCCGAACAGGTGGACCACCCTTAGTTGGCCCCTGTGGCCCAAAATAAAAATGGACACGTTCTGTGCTGTTTATTATTGCCAAATAGGCCGCATGAAGAAAGGAAACATCAGGAAGAACATCGGCCCAGCAGAGAAGAGGAAGACCACCACCAGTTGTTTTTTTGTGTGTATTATTATAATGAACTGGTGACTTGCACCGAATGGTGCTTTTCGTGCGGTTTTGGTATTTATTGGTGCTCCTTATAGTACTGGTGCGTCGATGCAATGCGTGCTGTCTCCTCCCTCCCAACAGGAATTTATTTTTGTTTCCTCAAAAGAACAATCACAGGTCCTGGGTTACGTTTTGTAAATAGTCAAAATAATGTCAATGTAAATAATGCTCCCCCACCGTAAATGTTTAGTTTGAAAATAATTCCGCAATTCGGTTAGCTGTGGGTGTGAAATGGTTAGGCAGGGTGCAACGCAATTAGCGGGACATACTTATTCGTGTTTTAAGATTGTCGCACTCAGGGTCAGGTTAATTGTAGAGGGTTACTACACCTGCATGTCACACTAAAGGTAAAATTTTCGGGCCGGGTCGTCCCGTAAGGAAGGAGGGTGCAGTGTTGGGGATTTGGGAATGGTGTGTGTAATTTGATGTAAAACTTGTTGTAAATATCACCCTCTGTAGTATAAAGATCAAAGGTCGTCCGTAGTTAGGCCATCGCACACACGTAGCAAATCATAGATGTCCCTCAGTAGTTATGTCCTTAGTAAATGTCAGTATAACGCTCTGTGGTCCACTAATTCATTGCGTTGCATCAATTAAATAAGATAGGTCCCTCTGACGCCCCCATGGCATCTTCAAAGTGCCAGGTTTTCTGGGTTTGCTGCACTTGCCTCCATTGAGCACGCGGTCGAGTCGAAGAAGAAAGGCATGTCTCCACCTCGTCATCGAAGGGTGGAGCCAGGAGAGCCCTTGCAGACCAACCAAGAACGAGGGGTTTGGCTTTTAGAGGGCATGGAGAGAACGTTCGCGTAGGCTCGAGGGTGTGGCCTATATAACCCGTCCCGCAACGCCCCTGGGAGAGGTGGTGAGAGGGATGCGTCGGATACAGCAGCTTGAATGATCGGAGCTTGGAGCACAGCAGCTTGAACGATCGGAGCTGGAGCACAGCAGCTTGAACGCCGCAGCGTTGAGCTTTAACGGTGGCTGCTCACGTCAAGCACACACCGACCGGACCCGCATCCTTCCCGCCCGGAGATCCCACCTCATCCGTCCAGCCATCCACCTCCTGCCATTCGTTCCTGCCTTCATCCATCGTGTGAGTCTGCCCGTTTGTCCGTGTTTCATGTTGTCTTGGGGTTTATTAAGTAAGCTTGTATAGTTAAGTTAATATTTGCACTGTGTCTCCTTGCTTCTTTCTGTCCAGTTATTTTCTTATCCTTCTTTCTCCTTGGTTCTTTTGATGATTTGTATATAATTAGTAATAAATCCTGTTATTCCCTACTGTGTCTTCTTCATGCTCGTTCGGTCGCTTTAGTGATTTCCCCTCATTGAATACCTGTGGCACGATTTGGCCAACGTTAAGGATCGGGTCAGTCCTTGTTAATAGTTCGTGCCGCGGTTGCTAAACCACTCAGCAATTACCATCTGTCCACGGTCACGAATGGGGTTGTGCTCCTGCCTCTCCGGAGGGAGCTGTGCAGCGTCAGGACTCACGTCGGTCAGTCATAGAAGAGGGGATTAATCCCCCCTCGATAAGGGGGAAGAGGCCGACGTTGAGATCCGTAACAATATATATATACAGTCATGTGAAAAAGTAAGTACATACACCCTTACTTTACAGTTGGTATTCATATATATATATGTATATATATATATATATATATATATATATATATATTTATTTATTTATATATATATATATATATATATATATATATATATATATATATATATGTAACTGTAAGAAATAGTAGAAACTCCAAAGTACGAGCAGGGCGTCTCATTTGTATTGAATATATAATCGTTAGATTAAATAAGACGCGGACGTAGCTTCAGGACGTCGATCTTTAATTGTCGACAAGCTTTCGACCAACAAAGGTCTTCTTCTGAGTCAGCCCCAAGTTCAACGGAAGTCAATGGAAAACTTGGTTGAACTTGGGGCTGACTCAGAAGAAGACCTTTGTTGGTCGAAAGCTTGTCGACAATTAAAGATCGACGTCCTGAAGCTACGTCCGCGTCTTATTTAATCTAACGATTATATATATATATATATATATATATATATATATATATATATATATATATATATATATATATACAGTCACGTGAAAAAGTAAGTACACCCCATGTAAACTTTTGACTTTTTCAACATATTTCAGCATACAGCTATTTGATCTTCATTTTAACAATATTTACAGATAAAGGTGATATAACATAACAAATATCATGAAACATTTCCATTTTGTAGTCCATTGTATAATTTAAATAAACATAAATGCAAATTTCGCATGTGGAAAAAGTAAGTACACCCCTGGCTCTAATAGGTGGTATTGCCACCTTTGGCAGAAACAACCTCAAGTAGGCGTTTCTTATAACTGTCTACCAGTCTCGGACATCGACTGGGAGAAATTTATGCCCACTCCTCCATGCAGAATTCTTTCAGCTGTGCGATGTTTGAGGGGTTTCTTGCATGCACAGCTAGTTTCAAATCCCCCCACAACATCTCGATGGAATTTAGATCCGGGCTTTGACTTGGCTATTCCAGAACCCTCCATTTCTTTCTTTTCAGCCATTCCTTGGTGGATTTACTGGTATGTTTAGGGTCATTGTCATGTTGCAAGGTCCACCTTCGGTTGAGTTTCAACTTTCCGACAGATGGCCTTAAATTATCCTCAAGCACCCTCTGGTCCAATGAAGAATTCATAGTGGATTCTATGATGGTGAGCTGCCCAGGCCCTGATGCAGCAAAGCTGCCCCAAACCATAATATTTCCACCATGATGCTTTACAGTTGGTATGAGGTTCTTGTGGTCAAATGCTGTCTTTGGTTTTCACCAAACATGTATTCTGGTACTGTGGCCAAATAGCTCTGCCTTTGACTCATCTGTCCAGAGCACATTGTTCCAGAAGTGCTGGTCTTTGCCTCGGTGTTCATTGGCAAACTTTAGTCTTGCCCTGATGTTCCTTCTGGACAGCAAAGGTTTCCTCCTGGCACACCTCCCATGTAGATCAAATTGGTGCAGCCTCTTTCTCATGGTGGACTCGTGCACTTTGACATCAACAGTGGCAAGAGCTACCTGTAGGTCACGTGATGACATTCTGGGGTCCTTAGAGACTTCTTTCAGCATCTTGGGGTCTGCTCTTGGGCTGAACTTGCTGGGGCGGACTGGCCTGAACAAGTTGGCAGTTGTTTGGAATCTTCTCCACTTGTATATGATCTTCCGGACAGTCGAATGATTGATTCCAAATTGTTTGGAGATCTTTTTAAATCCCTTCCCAGACTCATAGGCATCTATAACCTTCTTTCTGAAGGCCTCAGAGAGCTATTTTGATCTAGGCATGGTGACGCCGCACACTTCAACAACAAAGAGAAAACCAAACTAAATGTCTGAGGTTTAAATAAGACAGGTTCCTCCAAGATCCTCTCCAACGATGTTCTAATCATTTGCACCTGAGCTGGTGCACCTGATTCTAATTTTAGGGATTTGATGTCGTGATAAATGTAGGGGCGTGCTTACTTTTTCCACATGCGAAATTTGCATTTATGTTTATTTAAATTATACAATGGACTACAAAATGTAAATGTTTCATGATATTTGTTATATTATATCACCTTTATCGATCAATATTGTTGAAATGAAGATCAAATAGCTGTATGTTGAAATATGTTGAAAAAGTCAAAACTTTACATGGGGTATACTTACTTTTTCACGTGACTGTATAATGTATATATATGCATACATACAGTGCATTCAGAAAGTATTCAGACCCCTTCACTTTTTTCACATTTTGTTATGTTGCAGCCTTATGCTGAAATTGTTTGAATTCATTTTTCCCTCATCAATCTACACTCAATACCCCATAATGACAAAGAGAAAACAGGATTTTAGAAAGTTCTGCAAATTTATTAAAAAGAAAAACTGAAATATCACATTGACATAAGTATTCATACCCTTTGCTATGACACCTGAAATTTATCTCCGGTGCCTCCCATTTCTCTTGAGCATCTTTGAGATGTTTCTACACCTTGATTGGAGTCCACCTGTTGTAAATTCAATTGATTGGACATGATTTGGAAAGGCACACACCTGTCTATATTAGGTCTCACAGCTTACAATGCATATCAGAGCAAAAACCAAGCCATGAGGTCGAAGGAACTGCCTGCGGAGCTCAGAGACAGGATTGTGTCGAGGCACAAATCTGGGGAAGCCTACAAAAATTTCTGCTGCATTGAAGGTTCCCAAGAGCACAGTGGCCTCCATAATTCTTAAATGGAAGAAGTTTGGAACAACCAGGACTCTTCCTAGAGCTGGCCGCCCGGCCAAACTGAGCAATCGGGGGAGAAGGGCCTTGGTAATAGAGGTGACCAAGAACCCGATGGTCACTCTGGCTGAGCTCCAGGGATCCTGTGTGGAGATGGGAGAAACTTCCAGAAGGACAATCATCACTGCAACACTCCACCGATCTGGGCTTTATGGCAGAGTGGCCAGACGGAAGCCTCTCCTCAGTGAAAGACACATGAAAGCCCACAGAATCTTGTTTCTCACAGTCTGAGATTCCTTTGGGTGCTTTTTTGCAAACTCCAAGCGGGCTTTGTATTTCTCCAAACTCCAAGGTATCCACATATGTCAGTGGAACAAAACAAAAAAGCTGAAAAAATTACTAAAAATTACTAAATGGGGTATTAGTCTAGGGCGATTAGTAATTTCGTGTTTTTTGTTTGTTAAAATTGATTTAGCAATGGATTCTGCTTCAGAATATTATAGAGATGTAAAAAAAATAGGGTTCCATTTTTTCTTTTACGTCTAATAGGTAGTAATTCGAAGAAATCCAAGATGGCCGCCATAAAATTTGGAAAATACACTTTTGTGCATATCTTTGTATCTAGATATCATATAAACATGAATAATATGTCCTTTTATATGTTTTCAGACCCAAGGAAGCCATATCTGCCATTGTTTTTACAGAAAAATGCAAGGAAATTAAAATAGTGGGCAATATACCAGCCAAAATGGAGACGGCCGTCGTGAAATCGGATCGTATAATTTCCCAATTAGAATCGATTCAATAAACAATCTTCACTGATAACATTTATTTTGAATACACACACACGCACACACACACACACACACACACACGCACACACATACACACACACCTAAACATAAACGATGAATGAACATAAACGATCACATAAACGAATGCCTCATTCATCCTCATCCATATCTATCACACGCGGTTCATTGATGTTTGCTTTGTTGTTACAACTGTAACCCACACACCCACAAACTTCAGTACAAGGAATATTGTTATTGCGACAGCTACATCTTCCCATACACCCTTTCTTGCACCCACAGTTCACGAGATTCATTATTGCTTCTGGGGCTGGAGGATTCAGGCATCGACTTGGGGCATAAACCCCATCATCCGAAAGTAACTGCCAACCATACTCGACAGGTGATGGAAGGGACGGATGGCTTTCTGCTGCCTTTCTCCATATCATTGCGATATAATGTGCTCGCTGAACGTGTAACTTTAGCGAACCAGTGGTAGGTGGAAGACTCTCTCCCTCAGCAGCACGGCCTCCCCCCCCAAAGCCCTCTCCCTCCCACAGATCTCTCGATGTCTCCATGTCTCTCGGTCCCTGCTCTCAAATGTTGTGTTTGTGTCCTTCCCCCTCTCTCCCCATCTTGTCTACCGCTCCCGATGTTATTTGTTTTATGTGTCTGTTTGTCTTTCTGTGTGATAAATGTTCGCTCTTTCACGAGCCTCGATCTTGTATACAAAAAAAAAAAAAAAAAAAAAAAAATCACCTTCAGTGTACGGTTTTCTTGCTCAATGCCATGGTCTGGGGCTATTGATGTGAAGCCTGCCAATCCTTTTGTCACACAGAAGTTCCCTTTCATGAATTCCCTCCACAGTTCTGGGTGCTGCTTTTCAGTCTCCTGCATTGTTGAAATGTAGAGAGGGAGCAACCGAGCATAGTTTAGATGATCGTGAGCGAAGAAGTACTTCGTGAGAGACTCGATGCTCTCCATATGCAGCAGCAGATCACGTTGTCTTGTACTTCTAATGAACAGAAGGATAGTCTCAAACTGTTTCATGTAGTTCAGGATGAAGCGCTGTATCTTGTTTGTGCTGACCTCAAATTGTTCCAGTTTTTTGGTCATATCTCTGGACTCCATCATGGCCAATGTTTTTTTGAGAATGTCGCATAGATTCTTCTCTGGCTCCATGCTCCCGCTGATGTCTCTCTGATATGCCTCTCCCAGACGAACAGATGACTCGTTCAGATAGGCCCTTTCTTCAGGTTCCATTGCCAGGAATCTCTGGAAGTACAGGTTGTACAAAGCGATCAGTGTTACCATGTGTGCCTCCAGAGCTCGATACAAGTGCCTCCCATTTAGTATTTGGCTCACTGTGGTTGGCGAGAAAAGTCCAGCCTCGACCCATGCCTGATCAATTCCACTCCCTTCCACGTATTTTCCTAATGCAGCTAAGGCCCAAAACACAACATGTAGCTCACCAGGTCGGAAGAGGAATTGCTTCCTGATGGCCTCGCGTTCCACCCACAGCTTCATCGCCAGGTCGTATAGCTGCAAATCGAGAGTCATGACTGTGATTGCCTCACTCCCCATAACACGAGTTGTGATGTTGTGAGCTCTCATCAGACCCGTGTACAGTGTATCATAGTCTGTAGGAGGCGACCTTATCAACGGAGGAACGAGAGCAACATTGGTCTTCTCACTGGACGAAGATAGCAAGGAATTGAAGGCTCCCCACGTCCCCGGAGCTGTGAGTTTGACGTCAACTTCTCCTTCTTCCTCGAAGTTCAGGCATCCAATCATCCAGGTCATATCGGTTTTCTTGTTCTTGTCTGTCTCGGGTTTTGATGTGAGCAGCTTGCAGTCGCTCTTTCTCTTCTCGGGTGCTGGCTTCTTGCAGGTCAACGTTTTACAGCCAACTGCATCATGTATCGTTTGAGCTTTTGATGACCGGTCAAGTTCAATTGGTGGTATCATGGGTGATTTCTCCGGTGATACAGGCTGGTAGATCGCAATTGCTGTACCATGAAGGGTATTCATCCCGCAAGGAGTTGACTCTAGAAAATCGATGTTGTCCATGGCAAACCAGACGAACGTGTCCTGAACCAACCATGGTGGTAGACAGATGCCTCCGGTGGACTCCATTTGCTTCAGTACGGAGTTGGCAATGCTGGTCTCAATCTCCATGACCTTTTTGTAGGAGATGGCGAGGTCCAGATGTGCAAGTTTCTCTACAAGCGCCTTGGATCGTGTGTTTTTGTGTATGTCGAGAGCTAAGCCCACACTCAATGGAGTTTCAAATCGTTGTTTGAATGATCCATCCTCGCTTCTTGGTTCGTACGATACCTGTCGGTCAGATTTATAAGCACCGACAAAGTGCTGCGCCAACAATGATGCACTCACACCAATGGAGTCCTCCCTGTTGCTATTTCCTACTTTCCTTGTTCCCATGACTGCATGCTTGCAGAAGATGTTGAGCATCGGGGGTGGCTTGTAATCAGCAAAGGTTCCATTAAATTTCCATGCTGGGGAAGATGCGATGTCTTTCCTCAATATTTTCGCAGCTCGCAAAAGTACTTTAAAATCGTCTTTGATGCTGTCTGCTGTAATTGTGCTTGATATCATGTGGTCTTTGAGCTTTGTGGAAAGAATCTGCTCTGGCTTTGTTTTGTTTGAGGGCCGGCTGAAATGAACATCGGCAATGTTGTCTAGGATCAATTGTTTCAGGTATGGCTTATAACTATGGTTGTCTGAGACCGGAAAGTCGTGCTCCTTAAGTAAATTGACATAGGTTACATGAATTTCATTCATATTCAGCACAGCATTTTCAGTAGTATCATTCAACGCAGTTTCAACAATTTCAATGAGTTCAAGGTCTGATAACACCTGACCAAAGTTAACATTGGTTGTTTCTGTTTGTTTTTCCGTCTTAACTATAGCACGTTTGGCCTTAACTACACATGGTAAATGATATTTCATGTCCTCAGCCATTGCTTGCAATGGGTCAGGCGAACTTATGACACTGTTCAGTCTCACTTTCAGATTGTCATTACTTGTTTCTTGGCCAATGTTTCTGATCTGGAGTCCCATGTTCTTTGTTGACACATTGTGTAGTTCACTTCCTCTGTCTTCCTGGCATATGACACATCTGAGCGCGTCAAATGTCTGTTCTCGGGAACACCTTCTGGATGTTGACGTGCTTTCCCCTAGATCACTAGAACTTGGTCGTCCTCTCTTTTTCAGTCGGATTTCTGCGGCACTGCCTGATGTTGTTCCTTTCTCAAACCTAGCCTTTGCTCGATCAATGTGCATCTTATTGGTAACATCTTTGTAACAAGCTTTATGGTAGCGGAGACCTTTTGCGAGCAATTCTTCAGCAGAGGAATATTGCAAACGTCTATTCAATGATGCAAACTTTGTTTCACCATACGTGTACTGTTCCTCAGCACCTGCCATCAGTTTCTCGACAGAGGAGAGTTTTGGTTTCGTTACAAAGGTTGTATAGTCTGTTTGCCCTATGGCCATTTGGCATACAAAACAAAGTCCGAAATCTACTGACTTCTCAATCTTCCTGGGTGGTGAGTCACTCATCTTGAAGGTAGGTGTAATTTTCTAGACACTCTTGAACTGTCGTCGGTCCTGCAAAGATAGATACTACTATTCAGATTCACATTTCGTCAACACAGTCAAAACCAGACCTTAACTAGATGGTGGAAACTTAATTAACCGATTTCATGCCGGCCGACCCCACTTTGGCTGGTATATGTCCACTATTTTATTTTCCTTGCATTTTTCTGTAAAAACAATGGCAGAAATGGCTTCCTTGGGTCTGAAAACATATAAAAGGACATATTATTCATGTTTATATGATATCTAGATACAAAGATATGCACAAAAGTGTATTTTCCAAATTTTATGGCGGCCATCTTGGATTTCTTCGAATTACTACCTATTAGACGTAAAAGAAAAAATGGAACCCTATTTTTTTTACATCTCTATAATATTCTGAAGCAGAATCCATTGCTAAATCAATTTTAACAAACAAAAAACACAAACAATATTGTTATGACATATGGGCCTGCACTATATTGAGTGTAGATTGATGAAGGAAAAAATGAATTTAAACGATTTCAGCATGAGGCTGCAACATAACAAAATGTGAAAAAAGTGAAGGGGTCTGAATACTTTCTGAATGCACTGTATACATATAAATATATATGTATATATATATATATGAATATATACATATAGGAATATATATGTATGTATATATATATATATATATATATATATATATATATATATATATATATATATATATATATATATATATTGTTACGGATTCGGGGGTCGGCGCTCCCGTTACCAAGGGGGGGTTAATCCCCCTTGTCTTTTAAGCTGCCGTTCCCCCAACCCTAGAAGTTATAGCGCTCCTTCCGGTCGGGAGCATCCAGGATGATTGGTCAATAAAGTCCCAAATACCTGAGTGCTACCCCTGGCCGTGAAGCAGGGAGATAACTCCTGCCCGGACCGTGGACAAGATGGAAATTGCCGAGCGGTTTAGCAATCCGAAGCCCGTGCAAATTAACAGAAGGACTAAACCCGATTCGGAGCGATTGGCCAAATCGTGCCACAGGTACTCAATGGAGAAAAGACTAAGACGATCGAATGGAAGAACAGAAACCAAAGTAAGGAAGAACACAGAATTTATTAACAATACTGAAGAGGAAACGAAAGAAGGGCATGTACAATAAGAAGAGGAAGAAGCAGACACAGGGCAACCTTACACAGTCTTAATTAACACGCCCAGGACAACACAAACAGACTTACACGAAAGGGGAATAGCAGGAAGGAGGAGAAGGTCCAGGCAGATGGCAGGGGAGGAAGGTCTGGGCAGATGGTTCAGGCGTTGAGATCCGGCTCCAGGTTCACGCTCCACTCCGGTCCACGCTTTGGTTCGCGGCGAAACCCGGCAGGCAGTGCGGTTCGTATTGTCGCGGTAGCGGACCGACTCTTTCACCATCTCTGCTCTCGTCTCTGCGTCTCTCCCTCCCACTCATCTCAAGGCGCCGCGCTTGCACTTATATCGTGCCCCTTCGAAATCAAGCTGCCCGCTTTTAGACACACCCACCGGTGAGCTCGCCTCGGCCCTGGTTGGTCGCGAGGGCTCACCGACTCCTCCCTTGCTGACACGTTGATGGGGCCATGCCTCGCTCCGACAACTCCTCCCCCTTTTTCTCCAGCATGACCACGTGGGTAATGGCGTTTGATGCAGCGAACGCTGCTGGGCGAGCAGAGGCGCGTAATACAATTTGGAGGGAGGCAAGCGTCAAAATGAATGAGATTGAACAAGGGGCCAAGGTTATTTGATTAATGCAATGCAGAGTCAAACTATTGGAAACAGAGCCTTACCTGAAACACATACCAATGAAATAACTGTAAGGTTTCTATGGTGTCCTACGTGTTGCTTGTGGACTAACTATGGGTGCAACCTTTTTCAGTGAAGAGAATTATTTACAAGAATTATTATTTACAAGTGAAGGTTCTAAAAACAGTAACAATATATATATATATATATATATGTAGGATTTCAATGTATTTACAATGTATTTGATTTCAATGTATTGGATTTGAAGAATTTAAAGAGGATTTAAAGATTTAAAGAAGAGCGGAACCGTGAATAGTGGGGTCCGACTGTATAAACAAAAACTTCAAAATTGATCACTTGGTTTTGTACATTACAAAAGCTTTAGTGTTGCCAGCAAGACCAAATATGATGACAGTATGTCTCACAAATAATTTTCAGATTATGCAACGTCCAAGAAAAAATGATCACTGTAAATTTGTCATGTTTTGTATTTTCCATCACAAAAAATCTAGTGTTGTCCAAAAAAGCCATATATAATTACAGTATGTCCCAAAAATAATTCTCAGGTGTGCAGTGTTTCCCAGAAAACATCACTTTGTGGAAAAATCTTATTTTTGTGCTCATTTCATAGCACAAGAGCATTAAGGTATTGGATCGAGCAAGGCCTGATTTGGTTACATTTTATCCCAATTTTCTTTTGAATTGTACATTGTGTTGCAGAAGAAATGATCACTTTGTGGAAATATCACCACTTTAAATTGCCCAGCGCAGGTGGGTCCAGATGGGAACTCTTGCCTTGAGGGAGAGTGCCAATACTAGTTTTAACAATTTGTGATTCGAACACAATCGATTGGTACACTCTACAAGAAACCCTCCTACTGCTTTACCAGCAAGGCTTTTTGCAGTAGGGAACACATTTACTGCAGGAAGGTGATCCCACATAGGTCAAGAACCATCTCTGCCTGGACAATAAGTGGTGGTATGTAGTTTATTTCCTGGGAACTACACAGTCTTGATATTATACACCGCTCCTTTCCTATGCCATCTCCAGGCGCTGCATAACGTTGTTGCCGGGCATCGAAGGGGGCTCGGCAATGACGCGCGCTGAAAGGGAGTACTCAGTTTTCACTCCAGTTGTTTGTTTGCTTTCTTGTTTTCTTGTTTGTTTGTCCGGGCGATATCTCAGCCATCCTTTGAGCTAGGAAGGTGAAATTTGGGCATAATAGTGAGTAAGTACTTTGTCAAAAACAGTATTTTTTGTTTTTTGATTAATTAATTAATTGATGAGGTACTTAATTATTTATCGATTAATTAAGTACTTATACATTTCCTTTCTCTTCTGGGCATTCTATCAGGCACCTTTTGAGTTAGGAAGCTGATATTTGGACATGCCAATGACCAAGTGATTTTGCTGTAAAGCCTATTTTTGATTTATTGATTAATCAATTAATCGATTAATTATTTAATTATTCAATTCATGACTAATTTTTTTTTTTAAGTTACAGATTTGGATGAAATGGTGGTGGTTTATGTGTTCTATTAGTCAAATTGATTAATTATTTGTTTTTTTAGAATTATTATTTATTTATTTTCATTATTAATCATTTATTTATTTTCTTTCTCATCTGGGCAATATCTCAGGCACCATTTGAGCAAGGAAGCTGATATTTGGACACGATAGTGACCAAGTGATGTGGCTATGAAGGATATTTTTGATTTATTCATTAATCAATTAATTCTTTCTTTTTTTGATCAATGACTTATTTAATTAATTTTCAAAAAGTTACAGCTCCAGATGAAGCACTAGTGGTTTAGTTATGCTATTAGCCAATTGATTAATATTGTTGCGGATATGAGGACTGTATTTTTTTGATTGTGTTGTATTGTGGTAAATTGGTGATGAATATTGCTTGAGTCTGCGCCTCCTGCCTCCGGAGCTGTGTAAAGGTCAAAAGGGCGTCCCATAATTAGTCCACAAGCATACACGTCAGCCAATCATAGAATACCCCTGTTCGATAGTTATATCTTATTCTGTGTTTTAGGGTAAGGCTGTGTCTCCCATTAATAGAAGTACTCCATTGCACCAAGTGAAAGAGATAGATTCCCTTCATTCCCATTCCCAAAACCTCCATTCCCCCTTTCATCGATTGGAAACTACCTCCGCTCCAATTGCCGCCATTGACCACGAGGCAGGGTTGGGGAAGAAAGGCGGGTCCCCACCTCGTCATAAAGGGGAGGAGTGAGTCAGCCCCACTCAACCAACCACGAACAAGGGGTTGGACTTGGAGAGGGTGTGGAAAGAAACATCGAGGAGGTTCGCGAAGGTTAAGGGGTGGGGCCTATATAACCCACGGCAGGGCGTTTCCCAAGCGGCAGAAGAGAGATGAGCCTTTACAGAGAGACGGGAGATGAGCTTTGACAGGGAGTTGAGTCCGAGAAGAAGTCCAGGGTTGAACTGCAGCTCGAGCCACCGACACTGCACTCACTGCAGCTCGAGCCACCGAAACTACACTTGCTGCAGCTCGAGCCACTGAAACTGCATTTGCTGCATCTGGAGCCACCGAAACTGCAGCCACAGCAGCGTGAGGCCTGGACGGCAGTTTGGAGCAGGGCCGCGAAGGAGCGGCGGCTGCCCACGAGTCGATCAGCTGCAGAACTAGTTGGACCTCCCTATCCCGCCAGCCATCCATCTCCCGCCAGTCCTATCATCATTCCCCGCGTAAGTCTGTCCTTGTTTGTTCTGTCCCTGGGTTAATTAAGACTGTAGGTAAGCTAGCGTTGCACTGTGTATCTAATCTCGTCTGTAAATAAACGTGACTGCTTTCTTTTTGCTTATGTGTGTAAATAGTAAATAAATTTAGTAGTATTTCCAAACCTTTCTTTGCCTTCGTCTTCCTCTTTGCATTCGTCGTTTTAGTCTTTTCCCTCATTGAGCAGCCACGGTGCGATCCGGCCAACGTTTGGGTGGAATCGGGTTCTAATCGGGGAATAACTGTTCGGTCGCGGTAATACCAACCGCTCGGTAAAATAACATCTTTAACCGCGTCCGCAACAATTGGTTGTCAGGAGTTGGGATTCGAACCTGGGACTAAATTTATTTAGCCCAAATTTTGGACACCAATTGTGTTATTACCGTAACAATTGGTGTCTGGGAGTGAGATACGGACCCGAAGCACGCTTAACGCGCTCAAAATTACAAGCAGCTGGAAATTTGTTTTGTGTTGTTAAGAAAAAACCCGAATTTTGAAATCGCGCCATGGCTGGTCAAGGCGATCGGATGCCGGTGGGAGAGATAGAGATAGACGGGGTGGAATCGACCCAGGACCCCAGGGAAGAAGTGGGGAAAATGGTGGAGGAGAGTAAAGAAGGTGCGATCGTGGGGGTATCAGGTGCACAAAATGGCGCTCTCGCGCACGTGGTCACGGGCGCGCGAAATGGCGCCTCGCACATGGCTGCGGGGACCGCGCCCGCGACCGTAGCAGCGCCGCCGTTGGATTTGAACCTTTTGTTGCAACAAATCGTGACAGTACCCTTTGTACTACCAACGGTGGCCCAAATGCAAGCCTTCATGGCCGAAATGAATGCAAAAATGGTTAGGATGGGGGCCGATTGGGAGGAAAGGGAGCAGAGGGACAGAGACCGCAGGTTGGGCGAGCAGGTCCCATGGGTGCACGAGGAGGTAACGCGGGTCGAAAAGCGCTGGTTGAGCGAAGCGGAGGAAAGCGCAGGTACAATGACGGGGGTAGAAATCGCGACACGGGGTTTGAAAAAGCCGGCGACCGATGAGGTAGAGGGTGTTTTATTAAAGCCAGCGGTCGTCGAGGGGAACAAAGACAAAGCAGTGCTGGGAATTAAAATTGAAGAGATGACGGAGGTAGCCCGGGAATTGCAGGGAGAAATGGAAAATGTGCAAAGTCCCTGCTCACATCACGATGCTGTGCTTAACCCGAATGGAAGTTTGCAGGTGCGCGTGGAGAAAAGGATCCCCCAGGTGAGTCGTGCTGTATATTGTGCGGGGAGATTTTGTAAGAGGATGTTTGGCGACAAAAGAATTTTCGCGCGCTTGGGATCGAGGAAGCATCTGGGCGTTGGTGAAGGGTCCCGTGTGAGTGGAAATGGCACGCGTGTGGAAAAAAAAGTGTGCGTCAAGGGGTGAGCGTGTTACGAAGCGCGAGTGTGATACCGAGTGCGAGCGAGAATGCACGTCGGGGTGTACGGAGTGTGACACAGGGAGTGAGAGCAATAAAAAGTGTGCGTCAAGGGGTGAGCGTGTTAAGAAGCGCAAGAGTGAAACCGAGTGCGAGCGAGAATGCACGTCGGGGTGTACGGAGTGTACGTGCGAGGGTGAGAGTGACACGAGGAGTGAGTTGGTGGTGGAGCGGGTGCGAGGATGCACGCATGGGATGAACGGCGAAGGTGTGCGAGAAAGCACACCTGAGTTGGTAGTAGCGCGAGAGTGGGAGAGCCCATCTGAGCGCGTTAGTGGGTGGATGCAAGAGTGCACGCCCATGGTGAGTGGTACGGAGTACGAACCGAGGGAGAGTGCGCAAGACGGTGCGCGAGGTGTGTTAAGGGAGTGTGCGAACAGCGAGTGTGCGCGAGAGGTGTGGTGTGTAACAGGGAGTGCGTTGGTGGAATGGACGGACGGTGTTGGAACGCCAGGTTTTGTGAGGGTGAAAGGGGTAGCGTATGCGTGTGAGCATGCAGGTGAAGCATCGACGGTAACTGGGTTAGCGGTTAGGGCGACGGATAGCCGATGCGAGCACTCGGGGCGCGGTGTGCTTTGTTGGATGCGAGGCCCGGCGCGGATCGAAGCTGCGTCGTTTCTCTTCGAAGCGTCGTTGCCGATTCGGGCTTGGCCCCGCCCCGCACGGTTGAGTCCGGGCCTTGGCGGGCGATGCGACCGGTCCGGTTCAAGGGCGAGTGGGAGGAAGCGGAACGGTGCCCCCTCGTGGGGACGGGGTTCCGACCGGGGGAGATTGAGCCATCGGGCCCGGGACCGCAAGGTGCCGCGCCGAGATGGTGCGTGGAATCTCGGCCCGACCAAACCACCTCCCTTGAACCGAAAGCCGGACGGATTCAACCTGCAGGCAACCAAACCACCCGAATTCATTGCTCGGCTTTGCGAAGCCGAGTTTAATGACGTCATGACGCACCGAGGCTAGGATATAGCGGACTGTGATGATGGTGATAGTGATAGTGATAGTGGTTTTTATCCAAAATTTAGAAAAGTGAGTAGGATTGGCAGATGATTGGCAAATTTTTGATTGGCTGAAATTTGATGTGCAAAATTGATCGTGGGACCTCCCCGATGTGGTGGGATGGCAGCTCTGTCCTCCCTCACAGACGGGGGGGGGGGGGGCAAAGGAGCACTAGGTTTATGGGGTTTATGGCAGTGAAAACTAGCCCGGGTGGGTTAGGATATTGTGTGTAGGGATCTAGCGAAGATGACATTAGGTAACGTTAAGGTTAGTTAGTGACAATGACACCTGTAGTGGGGACGCAGGTAGATTAGAGTGGATGATAATGACGTGGGAGCGCAATAGTTTAAAGGGACGACTGGGAAGCGCAAGTTTCAGAGGGGAGTAGTTAGCTGAGATGATGCCGTGTGTTTGAGGATTGAACAGGTGAGATTGAACAGGTGAGATTGAACAGGAGTGATTGCACAGGTGTGCAACTGAACAGGTGTATGGAGCAGTGTATGAGGGAGTAGTGGTGATTGCGTGTTGTGTTGACCAAATGGTCCAGGAAGAGGAGGAGGGTGCAGGTGGCACCAGGTGTGAGTGCACAGGTGTGCAACAACAGGTATGGAGAATGGTTGTGTGGAATACATGGAGTGTGGAATATATGGGGTATTGGAATGGATGGTCGTGGAGTGAGTATGGTGGAAATTGTGGAGTGGAGTGGATGGTGCGGAGGTGTGAATGGGGGAAGAGTGGACCCCCATCACGGATACCCGGGGCGGGTAGTGTAAGTGTTAGGTAGAGGGTACAGGTAAATTGTGGTTGGATATTGGCATCTGTGGTGCGGGTGAGAGAATGGTATTTGGATGGGTGCATTAGTGTTGTGGAAATGGCTGGGCGTGTAGCCTGTTAGTGTGTGTAGTTGGTTTGGGCACTCCACCACTGTGAGGATGTCGGCCAGGTGAGGCCGCAGGTGGGCTCTGGGAGCCGGTAGAGTTGTTGTGGATGGGGCCCGAGGATCCGGAGGACGGACCCGGGTAGCCCAGTGCCAGAGAGCACCAAGGGGTGACAGAGCCAGGAGGGGCCTTCCCCAGTTAGTTAGGTTAGGGTGAGGAGGTAGGTAAGCTCGGGTGGCAACTGCAGTGGTGGAGGTGTGCAGGTGGGTAGACCTGCTGGGAGAGCTACACGTCCCAGCCCAGAAATTGTGCAAGGGCACCGAGAGATGAATCGGGGGAGTGAGACCCCAAATTGAGAAGCACCACAGTTTGGTCAATGGGAATTGGTTATTAGAACCCATAGTGTAAGTGGCCAATGGATTGGCAGGGCAAGACCCCGGGTAGTGTAAAGTGTGTTAATGTCATTTAGAGGATAGTTAGGATTGGAGTCTCCTCGCACCATCTGCATCCACTCACCTGAGGTGACAGGTACTCCACACCATGCCATGTTTTGATTATTTTTTATGATGCAAATGTTTGGATTGTGAGATGCATCATGACGTGGGTGTGACATTGTGCTTTGTTGTTCCATCCCTTCCTCCCTATGAGGATTGATGATGAATTGGGTGATGGCAAATTTTGAGGTAGAGGGATTGTGCAGACGAATTTGGTGTTGAAGAAATATGGGGAGACGAGACATTAGCAACGAATTTGTAAATGTGTAGATTTTGTAAATATGGGGTAAGGGCAAGGGTAGTGTAGGTGACAGGGGGGTGACGTACGGTAGGGACGAGCTTTCTCACTTCGCCCTCCGTACGCATTTTGCCTTGCATTGCCTTATTGATGTGTACCCTTGTGACCTTACCCCTCGCTCATTTGTCTCTTTTGTCTCCCACATGACCTGTGTGCCATTGGGCGCCGAGGGGAGCGTGCGTGAGTCGGCCATTGTGCGCCCGGCACTCTCAGAACCAGCTGTCTGCATCGATGCACCACATTATGGACCACATGCCTGTGGCCGAGCACCACGTATGGACCCCATGGGTTAGGGCATGGCCCCTCTGCTGGAACCGGCCATGAGGGCCCGAAATCTTGCTGGCAGACCTTGGCCACAGGGCACCGATGCCCCACAGGTGAACCACACGTAGTCGGCCCTGTGGGCCATAAATAAAGTAAATAAAACGGACACATTAGGTGCATTCTTTTATTGCAAATAGGCCGCCAGTAAGACAATGAAAGAATGACAACAACTGGAAGACAATAATAATAGCCAGCAGATGGAGCCGAAAAGCAAGAGATCACCTGCAGGGTTAGGGGTTGTTGATTTATTTTTATTATTGAACATGCATTGAACACTGATGAACTATGGTGACTGCACCGATTGGTGCTTGAGGGTGCTTGTATTGGTGCGTTTTTGGGTGCTTTCATGGTGCATTGATGCAGAGCAGACTGTCTCCCCCCCCCCCCCCCCCCCCCAGAAAGAACAATTACAGGTCCTGGGTTAGTTTTGTAAATAAAAGCAGAGTCATTGTAAATAATGCTCCCCACCGTCAGTGTGTAGTTTGAAGACCATTCCGCAATTCGGTTAACTGTGGGCGTAAGTCTGTTAGGCAGGGTGCAATGGAGCAGCGGGACACATTTATTTATGTTTTAAAACTGTCGCACTCAGGGTCAGGTTAAAAGTAGAGGGAACTACACCTACGTGTCACACTAAATAAAAGTTGTAGGCCTGGGACGTGCCTAAGAGGAGGAGGGTGCAGTGTTGCGGATATGAGGACTGTATTTTTTTGATTGTGTTGTATTGTGGTAAATTGGTGATGAATATTGCTTGAGTCTGCGCCTCCTGCCTCCGGAGCTGTGTAAAGGTCAAAAGGGCGTCCCATAATTAGTCCACAAGCATACACGTCAGCCAATCATAGAATACCCCTGTTCGATAGTTATATCTTATTGTGTGTTTTAAGGTAAGGCTGTGTCTCCCATTAATAGAAGTACTCCATTGCACCAAGTGAAAGAGATAGATTCCCTTCATTCCCATTCCCAAAACCTCCATTCCCCCTTTCATCGATTGGAAACTACCTCCGCTCCAATTGCCGCCATTGACCACGAGGCAGGGTTGGGGAATAAAGGCGGGTCCCCACCTCGTCATAAAGGGGAGGAGTGAGTCAGCCCCACTCAACCAACCACGAACAAGGGGTTGGACTTGGAGAGGGTGTGGAAAGAAACATCGAGGAGGTTCGCGAAGGTTGAGGGGTGGGGCCTATATAACCCACGGCAGGGCGTTTCCCAAGCGGCAGAAGAGAGATGAGCCTTTACAGAGAGACGGGAGATGAGCTTTGACAGGGAGTTGAGTCCGAGAAGAAGTCCAGGTTGAACTGCAGCTCGAGCCACCGACACTGCACTCACTGCAGCTCAAGCCACCGAAACTACACTTGCTGCAGCTCGAGCCACTGAAACTGCATTTGCTGCAGCTGGAGCCACCGAAACTGCAGCCACAGCAGCGTGAGGCCTGGACGGCAGTTTGGAGCAGGGCCGCGAAGGAGCGACGGCTGCCCACGAGTCGATCAGCTGCAGAACTAGTTGGACCTCCCTATCCCGCCAGCCATCCATCTCCCGCCAGTCCTATCATCATTCCCCGCGTAAGTCTGTCCTTGTTTGTTCTGTCCCTGGGTTAATTAAGACTGTAGGTAAGCTAGCGTTGCACTGTGTATCTAATCTCGTCTGTAAATAAACGTGACTGCTTTCTTTTTGCTTATGTGTGTAAATAGTAAATAAATTTAGTAGTATTTCCAAACCTTTCTTTGCCTTCGTCTTCCTCTTTGCATTCGTCGTTTTAGTCTTTTCCCTCATTGAGCAGCCGCGGTGCGATCCGGCCAACGTTTGAGTGGAATCGGGTTCTAATCGGGGAATAACTGTTCGGTCGCGGTAATACCAACCGCTCGGTAAAATAACAGCTTTAACCGCGTCCGCAACAATATTTTGTGATAATCTTTTATTGATTTTAATTATACAATTAATCAATCAATTTATTGTACACCTCTCCCTCCCAATGCAGCCTCTATGAGCTGCACGGCGGTATTGCCGGGTGCCTAAGGCGCCCCAGAAATGCCGCGCTGGAGGATATTTAATTATTTGGCATGGGGCGGTGGACTTTGAATGTATCTGTACTTGTTCATCTGTTTATTTTTTATTTAACCTGTGACTGCTGGTTGCATTATTGCTGGGAGTACAACTTGCCAATGATGCAGTGCCCCCTGTAGGCTATGGCAGGAATGTGTAATTTGGCAAGAGTGCCGGTGATAGCTCGTCTACTCTTTGTGAAGGACACGGTGGGATCTTTAACGTCCACCAACCAATGCTGGCAGACCGGACGCCCAGTTTGACGTCAATCCGAGGGATGGCACACACAATGGTGAATCACTCTGCCTGTGAAACACTGGGATGACAGCTTTTTGCTGGGTCGAGATTCGAACCCTGCTTATACAGCTGAAAGTGAATACCTCAAGGCGATCCTGTTAGCCCATATTTCAACAAGGACAGCCATCAAAATTGAACAGGTGTATGGAGTGGTAAATTGCTTGGCGAGTGGGAGGAAACCAGCCCAAAAAGTATGCGGAACTACATCATCATGAGAGCAAGAACTCCTACAAACCTCCTCTTCTTCTTCTTTACTATATAAGAGAGTTGTCTGTCTGTCTCTGTGTCGCCATTTTTCTCAGAGATGGCTGAACGGATATTCGTCAAACTTTCAGAGGTTCATCAGTGAGTGCCTCGGAGTGTTTTAGGCAAAAAAAAAATTGAAAAAAAAGTTTATTTTGGGGGATTTCGCTCGATATCGCTTGATCGTGCTGCCTCCCTCCCACCCTCCCCTCCTTCCCCATTCTCCCCCCCCCTTACCTCCTCCCCCTCCCCCCATCCACCCTCCACACCCCATTCCCCCCCATCCACCCCTCTCTCCCCCTCCCCCGCCGGCAACGCCAGGTACTTCTGCTAGTATTAAATAAGGCAATTCTCAGTACGTGTGTATGTGTCTGCAAATATTAGAAAAACACAGGGCTGGCCCAATTGTCACCAAATTTTGCATACCTGTTGGTAATGCCCATTGTCAGGTCATGGGGACAAAAAAAATCTCCCTTGCAAGAGGGGTGGGGCAACTTACGATTTTCACCTGTACATGTGCCACAGTGCAAGTGGTTTGCTGACCCCTGCTGTAGACCCGGGGGATTATTACATACTGCACAGAATATATTTGCCCCACCTCCTCCACAACCCCTCCTTCCACACTTGCCTCCCCCAGGACGCCCCTGCCCCAACTCCCAGGCTACTCACAAAGGGATCAGGTGTTTGTAGCTGTTTAAATACATAAAATGTTTTCCCTACTATCAATTAACTTAGAATGATTTTTTTAAAGAAAATAATTGTATTTCCCTACAATTTATGCATTTCATCGTGTATTGTGCAAAACACCATATCAGGTCAGAAGCCAGCCATCAATAGACCACGGACTCACACGAAGTTTGATCGGAACGTGCACGCCTTGAAGGGTCATGACGCCAATCTTTCTCTCTTCCTCCACAGACAGCTTGTGCTTTTTAATTGTTTCAATGTCGGATTGCACATACCTGTGATAAACTTCCAAATGATGTCTAGATTTGTTACTGCAGCAGCAGAATTAACATGGCACGCCGTGACGTCACCAGGGAAGACCAAAGGTTCTCAGCTGGGCGTGGCCCATGAACTCCTTACATCATCAGGACCCTCAAAACTGGAGCATCCACTTTACCATCTTGCCCTAAAACTCTTAGGAACATTTAGATAGATTGCAACTGGGACTTGCCTTTTCTTCCACATTTTCCTTTGTTTTCAATAAACCAAAAAAACTAGAAAGCATCTGAAAATGCAAAGCCCGTCCACGTTCATTTGTATTCAGTCATCTCCTTCTCTTCTGTATGCTCAAAATAGCGAAAACAATTTGAAAAAAATACAATATGAAAATTTATGATTTTATGCAGCCTTGACCTTTGAGCTTTATATCTAAAAAGAATATCAGACTCTAGCTTTTGTTTGGTGAACCAATTATGTGACCCAATATGCAAAAAAAAAATTAATTTCTGGTCAATCGGATGAAAATTTACAATTTTATGTAACCGGCCAACCGCATTCTGTGACCCAATATGCAAATTATTTAAACTTCTGGTCAATCGGATGAAAATTTACAATTTTATGTAACCGGCCAACCGCATTCTGTGACCCAATATGCAAATTATTTAAACTTCTGGTCAATCGGATGAAAATTTACAATTTTATGTAACGCTGACCTTTGACCTTTTGACCAAATTATTAATTTGCCTTCTCCGTATTATCATAACTAGGGCGTGCCCGTACGTGGGTGCAAAAAAACATGCGTGCAAACAACAACAACAAAAAAAAACTTTGAAACCACGTGGCAGTAACGACCACAGAACCCCCCCCCCTCTATTTACATGAAATGGTTTGGTCCATTCGCAAAGCCAAAGCGAACGGCTTGCGAGTACGGTAGAACCCCCCCCCCCCCCCCCCCTCTATTTACATGAAATGGTTTGGTCCATTCGCAAAGCCAAAGCGAACGGCGAACGGCTAAATCGCCATAGCTCGGTAACTACTTCTCCGATTAATATGAAACCTTGAAAAGGCACATCCTCAGGTCCCCAGCAATATACCTGGCAAGTTTCAAGTATATCGGACCCGTGGTTGTCGAGAAACAGCGGTCACAGACAAACAAACACACAGACACACACACAGACACACACACAGACACACACACAGACACACACACACACACAGAGATTACTGGAATTATAGATAGATAAAGCTACGATGAAATTTGGTGACAAAAATCAAATGGTAAATTTAAATTTCAGGTCAATTGGATGAAAATTGATTATTTTAGACGAGGTTGACCTTTGACCTTTTTACAAAATTATTAATTTGTCTTCGTGTTATCATAATAAAGCTTCGATTAAATTTGGTCACAAAAATCAAATGGTAAATTTAAATTTCAGGTCAATTGGATGAAAATTGATGATTTTAGGTGAGGCTGACCTTTGAACTTTTGACAAAATTATTAATTTGTCTTCGTGTTATCATAATAAAGCTTCGATTAAATTTGGTGACAGAAATCAAATGGTAAAAAAGTTACGACCCGGACAGACACACGCACACACAGAGACAGACACACAGACACACAGAAGTGATTGCAAAACCCCGTCTCCTGCTGTGCAGGGAACGGGTTAACAAGGATTCTACTTACCAGTAAGTCTACACTGCACTAGGTTACTAGCAAGTAGAATCCTTGTTAAGGCAGTAGAAGTAGCTAAACAAGATCAACTTATGGGTGTTGCACCAATTATCACCCAGGGCCGAATGTGATTGACGAGCCCCACAATTGGCAGGATTTGAATGGTATTTTCCCACATGTTATTCACCGGCCAACCGCACGAGCCACTTGGGACCTTTACTGGTCAATAAGTGTTATTACTTGCCTCAGGACAGAGGACCAAGACTAAAATCGAACGAACCCTGTTAATGTGCAGCAAGAAGATTAGACAGACAATTTGGTGTTGGGTTTGAAGCTCAGTTTGTGTTGTGATCCTCTTCAAATGGGAATCAAAGTCGTCACCTCTCAACAAAGGTAAGGAAGCTATGAGCTGCTAGGTTTATCCCTGTCCCGGATTCAAATTGCTGTGTTGGTGGTGCACAAGCACAGTGTTGCATCAAGGAGTATGCATGTGGAGGGCACGAAGCTACTCTTCGAACTACTTGTCTTTGCTTGTGGATGTTAAAGATCTCGCAGTGACTTTCAAAACAGGCCATTGTGCACTGATACCATGGACAAATTCTAAATTCCTTATGTAATCTACAGATGGGAAATGCATTAGTGGCATGTAGGTTCACCTCCAGCAATGATGGAAACCAACAGCCAGGTGCTGCATACAAATGAATGACTATGGAATCTGCTATAATGGCTTCACTTCCAATTTCAGAAATGACTTTTTATAACGCCATTCAGTTCAAAACTGTCACATCGGTGTGCTTGTTCTTGTGAGTTTACGAGAGAAACAACGACGATTCTGGAATGGCTGGACCACTGAACTTATATTATCCAATGATTGCACATTGAAATCCAGACTTTGCTGATTCTACTCCCTCTCGCCTTCAGCCTATTTCAGTCCAGTGAATTCAAGCCATCTCGGAGGTTCAACAGGCCCGGGTTTGGAAGCCTCTGGATGACACATGAAAACAAAATAAAAACATCATCAGCTCAAAAAAAAGAGTAAAATATAACTGGAATTTTTTTTTTGCAGCCGAGCGAAGCAATGTCGACGCCATTTATTCCTGATTACGGAAACACCCTACAACCAATGCCTCCAGAAAACAGACTTTTTTGAATGGCGACCGCATTTTCCATCCAATCATCATGTAACTTTGTTTAACAAAAAATATCCATGGGTTAGTGCTCCGATGTTGAATGTTTCGTGGCAATGGATCAAGCGGTTGCTGAGAAAACAAATTAAAAAGGAAGCGAATGAAGATGAAAAAGTGAGGACGGAAGGAAAAAAAAAAGTGAGGGCCTCGGCCGACATTCTACGACATTGTCAAGGATGGTTGTGGATGTCTATAACTAATTAATTCTCACACTATAGGGTTGGGGGAGGCTACAACCCCTGTTGTAGGGTTTGTTTCTACAATTAGTGTTCCCAATTTGTAATGTACACCAGAGTTTCTTCATCCCCTCAGAGTACTAAACCACCATTTAGGTTTTCATGCCTCCGTTGACAAAGTCGCCGGAGACATTATGTTTTCAGGTTGTCCGTCCGTCCGTGATAGGTTTTTGTTACCCCAATAACTTGAGAACGGCTGAAGAGATCTTAGTCAAACTTGGTGCAGGTATGTATAATGAGGTAAAAATGAACTCATCAGATTTTGGGGTCATGAGGTCAAAGCCCAAAGGTCAGAGGTCATGTTAGGTAAAAATCCTGTTACCGCGATAACTTCTGAACTAGTGATGGGATTCTGACCACATTTGGTACACTTATGTAGAATGATACAAAGATGAACTGATTAGATTTTGGGGTCAAGAGATGAAAGGTCAAAGGTCAAAGTCTGTCATATGTCTATAACTTGAGAACGACTGAAGTGATCTAATTAAAACTTGGTACAGGTGTGTATAATGATGTAAAGATTAACTTATTAGAATTTGGGGACAAAGGTCAAAAGTCAAAGTCTGTAATAGGTCTATAACTTGAGAACGGCTGAAGTGATCTAATTCAAAATTGGTACAAGTATGTATAATGAGGTAAAGATTAACTGATTAAATTTTGGGATCTCGAGGTCAAAGGCCAAAGGTCAGAGGTCATGTCAGGTAAAAATGTGAGAACTTGTGAACAGCTGTAGGGATTTAAATTAAAACTTGGTGCAGGTATGTATCGCATCATTCGCCGCGAAATGGCGAATGATGTAAACATGAACTAATTAAATTTGGAGGTCAAGAGGTCAGAGGTCATGTCAGGTAAAATGTGATAACTTGAGAACAGCTAAATGGATTTTAAATCAAACTTGGTACAGGTATTAAAATGATGTAATAATGTGGGCAGAGGCAAATTGGTCGATGTCGTGACGTCGAAGAGTGTCGTTCTATTTTGTTTTTGTTTTTTTCTTTCCTTTTTTTCTGCCAATTTCTGAGCTGTATCTTGAAGCCAGCTGGGACTTTCAGAATGAAATTTGGCATCAACAATGGGAATACAAATTATACAGTGTTAACATTAAAAAAAGGACCTTGATCTAATTTAAGGTCATGACCTAATTATAGACTTTGTAACATTTTTCACCATAACTCGACTTTGTCGGATTGGAAAGAAATTGCACTACAGGTAGCCCAGTGCAAGTCGCATTTATGCTTTATTTAAATCATACACCTCCGAGTTAAACGTCAAGGTCTTACACCCACCCCTTGGAGCACTCACTACACCACCATTTAGGTTTTTCTCACGTTTTTTCTGCAAATGTCCGAAGACTTAATGAATGAAATTTTCAATCAATAATGGGAATAAAAAGTATGCGGGATTGAAATTCTTTATTTTACCTTGACTTAATTTTAAGGTCATGACCCAATTATAGTCATTTAAACATTTTTCACCAAAACTCGACTAAGGCTTGTCTGATCAGAACTATATTGCCCTTTCTATATGGCCTAAAACGAGGCACATTTACTCTTCATTTTCATTATACACCTCCGGGTTAAAGGTCAAGGTCAAATGGCGATCTGAAAAAAAAAGAATTTTTTGTCATCGCTGAATTTTGCCAGTGCGGAATCTCAAAGACCACTTGGTTTTCCAAGATGCTTTTGCATCATAATAGCGTACCTCAACTGAAGTTATGCACCTGATATTCGTTTAGTGTCCTTGACCTAATTTTTCGGATTGTGACCTAATGAACAAAAAATACATTTTTGATTATAACTTGAATAATTGTAATCCGATTTTAACGATGTTGTGTTTTCTGAATAGATTGTAGATGAGTACACATTTTCTTAATTTACACTCTATCTCTAAATGCTGAACGTGAAGGTCATATGGCAGTCTGAAAAAAATATGGCCATCCTTGGATCGCATGCCAATGGTAAGTCATAGACGATCACCAAGGGTAAGCCTCCCCCAGCTGAGAGAGGCTTGGCATTCTCTTTGTGATCGAAGATATCTAGCTTAAGAAATGCTTTTCTGGCCTTTTTCTGTGAGAAAGTACATTTCGTGCAATGTCACAGTTGATATTAAGCATGGCGATGCCATTCAAATGCTTTTGTTCCATAGTTGAATGGTGACAATTCTTTAGCTGCTTCAACACTTTGAAGGTGCATTCAACTGACGCCATTGATGCAGGCAAACTGACAAAAATACGCAAAGCAATTGTGATCTTCCAAACATCCTAGAGAGTCCAAGTTAATACATAACTTTCACTTCTACCAAATCACATCTCTTACCTGTTTAAATGTGCATCTCTAAGCTGAGAGTGTGTCAATATAGTGCTCCAATAGGGAGGCACATAAAAACAACAAGTTGGGAAACCTAAAATGTTTCAAGAGTTAACAAGTGTCTAAATAGGAGTTCCCCTTTGAGCTTGAGATCCAGATCAAATGAGCCTTGTGATTATTCATTTTTCTTTTTAACATACTTGCCAAACTTACAAGTGCAGGTTGGTGAGATCAAGCAACCATGGGAATCAAACCCACACCGGCCGGTGGAGAAAGAAACAAGCCTTTAACCACACAGCCAAACAGCCCCACTGCCTAGGTAATGTCAAAAACTACTCAGTGATGTCACCTACACAGAAGATGCATCACATAAGAAGGTTACGTGGAGGGATGCAAACCTGATGCAATCCGATGTTGGTAAAAAAAAAAAAAACTCGATTTACAATCTAGCTTTGGCAAGTACTTGGGAGAAGAAAGACATACTTAAAGAAAGCCTTATACTCAGAGGTGCAACCAGAATTTTCCTAAGGTGAGGGGCTAAGGTTACCTGCCATGGGGCTATCATCACCTGCTAAATGAGTAAGTAGCAGAAGCTCAGAAATTATTAAAGAACAAAATCCATGCGATGGGCTGAGAGTGCAAGAGTGTCAATCACAGTCTCTACTGAGATGTGCCCACTCCGATTTCCTGCCAGTAGTGCCAACACATTCAGACAATTTTCTCACAATCATAGTCCCAAAGACAATCATAAGCCAAGGTGAGGACTCAAGCCCCCTCTCCCCCCAGTTGTGCCAATGCTTATACTCATGCAAACATTCAGGTGATATATTGATCCGATCCGATGGTTCATTCACAGGAGAGAGGCACCATTAAGCTGAAATGTATCGGCAATAAGTTGCCCACCTGAAACTCAAGGGTAAATGTAGTGAGTACATTATCACCTGGAAAATGCTTTGAGCAGATATGGAAAAATTGGATATGATGATGCATTCTATCGTGGAGCATGTAGGGTATTTGGAGGGTTTCTTAGGTTGAAATTAAGCTTTGAAGGGTCAACACTAGGGCCATATC
>NC_136261.1:304563345-304612752 GCF_964187855.1 Myxine glutinosa
CTCCCGAAATTCCATTTATCGGGACTGCTCAAGCCTGTCATCCACTTCCAACAATTGTGTCCATAATGTATCTCTGTTAAAATTACTCCTGAATAGTATAATCAGGTTCACTATGTTTTTTCGTTCAAAATTTTTGCAGATTAGCAAAACTATACATTTTTGGAATATTCAGAGCATGAGGAATCCAAAAATTAACGTTGGCATTTGCGTAGACACCTGCATGAAAATGACACTCAGGACGGTGATGAATCTGTAAACGCATATTCCTGAACGGTGTAGACCTAGTATATCCTGTGTACAGGACTTATAGTTCAATCTGATACTAACAAGGCTGCTTTCTTGCAATATAAACCCATACCTATAACTTCAAAGGACTTGCAATATCATGTATCATGTAATAATAATAACTAGAACGGGCACTCGGTAGAGCGCATACCTTCGCCGCAGCTACTGTTCTGTACTTGGCATGGGAGTGTAGGGAACAGAACAGTGAACAGTTTGGTGCTGATTTCATGCAAATCGGATAAGAATTGACCGAGTTATGACAAAAAACGCACATTTTGCAAGGTCGTGACCCCCCTGACCTTTGACCCCCAACCGCTAACAAGGGTAATGTCTTCACTGGGTCATGTCGTATATCACAAGATCGGGCATTGAATTCTGAACATTTTGGCATTAGTTGCATGCCAATTGGATAAAAATTGACCGCGCTATGGTAAAAATACGATTTTGACCTTTTCGTGACCTTGACCTTGACCTTTGACCCGATTGCTCCCAAAATCTAATCAAATGTGTCCCGTATAATAACCAATCATCCCACCAAATTTCATGCAATTCGGTTGAATACTTTTTGAGTTATGCGAATAACATACACACACACACACACACAGACATACAAATAAATACACAGCGATCAAAACATAACCTTCCGCTTTTGCGAAGGTAATAATAATAATAATAATAAAGGAGTCTTATATAGCCCCATCAAGCAGAGTAAACGACCCTCATGGCGCTTTACATTATCATGCGAACGCACACACACCGCACACACATACACAAACATACACACACACAGACACACCTTCACTCTTGCCCTATTCCTCTCCCTCCCCATTCAAAACCCACAGATGTGTACTCCCCCCCTCCTCCCCTCCCTCCCCCGCACATGTACACAGACATACTCTCGATCTCTGTCCCACCTCAAACCAAAGGGAAAACAGGACTTAGACTTTGAAAGACTTGTGAAACAGATAGGTTTTGAGGGAGGTTTTAAAGGCAGGAAGAGAGTCAACATGTCGAACAGAGGAAGGCAAGTCATTCCAGAGCAGAGGTGCAGCAAAGGAAAAAGGATTTCTCGCCAAACGACTTGGTGCTGGTGCGCGGCGGCTCTCAGGTCATAGAGTCGTCGCTTGAACGAAGCCGTCGCCGAGGTTCATAGAGAGTGAGCAAATCGGACAGATAGTGAGGTCCCGTTCCACACAATGATTTATAACATAGTGTGCAAATTTTGTGTTGCACACGAGCAGAGATAGGCAGCCAGTGTAAAGATTCAAGAAGCAGAGTAACATGGTCAGACTTCTTCGCCTTGCAGACAAGACGAGCGGCAGAGTTTTGAACCTTTTGTAACTTATCCAAGAGAAACTGAGGGCAGCCAGCATACAAAGAATTACAATAGTCTAGCCTTGAGAGGACAAGGGCACAGACCAGAGTTAGAGCAGCTTGAGGAGTAAGAAAGTGGCGAATAGATGCGATCTTTCGCAGCTGAAAGTATGCTGATTTGCAAGTTTGAAGTACTTGCTTGGAAAATGTCATGTTACAGTCGAAAACCACACCAAGGTTCTTGGCCGACGAAACAAAGTTTACATCGGTTTCACCAACATGAATAGTGGTAGGAAGTGAACATTGTAGAGGACATCTGTGCGATCTTACAATCATAGACTCTGTTTTAGCATCGTTCAGCTGAAGTTTGTTTTGGGTCATCCACGCCTTCACGTCGGCAATACAGCCTTCTAACACTTCAACAGTGGGCACGATTTGTTGAATCGTGCTTCCTTTGTACAGCTGATTGTCGTCCGCAAAGGCGTGGTGATCAACTGAATGTCTGGCAACAAGATCAAATAGAGGCTGGGTGTACAAAAGAAAGAGGATAGGTCACAGGACTGAGCCCTGGGGAACGCCAAAGGAAAGCGGAGAACGGGCTGATTTCTGGCCATTGACAACAACTGTTTGCACTCTATCAGTAAGATAGGACATCAGCCAAGAAAGGGGAGTACCAGTCATACCAAATGTGATTTCAAGACGACGAATTAAGACACTATGGTCAATCGTGTCAAAGGCGGCAGACAAGTCCAAAAGAGCAAGAACGGAAACCTTACCACAGTCAAGAGAGGTCAGAAGATCATTGGTTATTCTTAGGAGAGCGGTCTCGGTGCTATGGCCTGGTCTATATGCTGACTGGCGAGAATTGAAAAGATTATTTGAAACTAGATGGTCATTCATCTGTGATAGCACAATTCTTTCTGTGATCTTTGACAGGAAAGACAGGTTGGAGATAGGACGGTAATTTTTCATGTCGTTAAGGTCAAGGGTGGGCTTTTTAAGAAGTGGTTTAACAAGAGCTTGCTTAAAGAGAAGCGGAAATGAACCCATAGTCAGAGAATCATTGATAACTGCAGTAATAAATGGGAGGAGGGTGTCCAAACACTCAATAAACAAATCGGTGGGAAGGGGGTCAAGATCACATGTTTTTGTGTTTGACTTGAGGATTGTACATTTGACAATTTCCTCAGTAACAGGAGTAAACGAACTAAGAGGTCGTCCGTGAAAGCAGTGTTCAGCATCATCGAAGGAAAGGAGTGACTGCTTGTCAAGATTGTTTCTTATTGACTGAATTTTATTGTGAAAGAAATGCAGGAAGCGTTGGGGTAGTTCGTTTTGAGGAAATACAGTGGGAAGAACTGATTTATTTTTGGTGGCAAACAGGCGGTTGGTAATGCTGAACAGTTGCTTGCAGGAGGAGCTCCTAGTAATCCGATCAGAAATATATGACGTTTTTGCTTTCAGAATGATTTTTATGACGAGTCTTTTAGCTATGTTATACAACTGTTTATGGACTGTGAGGCTAGTCTTCAGCCACTGTCTCGCGGCACATCGTCGTTCCTTTTTGGCAGCCCTGACTTCGTCGCTGACTGCGCTGAACCACGGAGTACTCCTGCGTCTAGGAACGGTGTGCCGTGTCGCTGGAGCATGACAGTCCAACGCTGCGCGGAGGCAACAGTCGAGGTCTTCTGCAGTGACATAGGAACGGCCAGAGAGACGGATGTGAAGGTCCTCTTTAAAGGCGGAACGGTCGATGGCACGAATGTTGCGGGCAGTGATGAAGGTGGGCTGAAGACGAGGAACAGCAATACTCAGGTGGCTGGTGACACTGAAGTGGTCCGAGGTGATAGCACAGGTCACTGACGTGGACTGCACCAACTGATCATTGCATCTGTGCACTAACCAATCCAGGATGTGTCCTTTAACGTGTGTAGGTTGGGAGACAGACTGAGACAGACTAAAAGTAGAAAGGAGGTCAATGATCTTTGAAGTGAGAGGATGTTGTGGTTGGTCGTAGTGGACGTTGAAATCTCCAAGAATCAAGACGAAACCAGGAAGAGTATTGCAGTGGTCGAGCAGATTAGGAAGCTGAGTCACGAACATAGAGTCAGTAAGCTTGTTTTTCCGGTTAGGTGGAGGTCGGTAGAGGCAGAAGAAATGAAGAGTGTTTTCTGACAGAGTGAAGGAGACGTGGGCTAGCTCGTAGGATGAATGGTCGAACGAAAAGGTCGTGGTGAAGGAGACAAAGGGAGAGAAGTTGTCTCTGTAAATAACAGCCATGCCCCCACCCCTAGAGGAAATGACTGCAGGGTGTATCCAAGTGGGGTGAGATCAGCACATCTCGCTTCATCGCCACTGGGTCGGAGCCAAGTTTCGGTCAGAAAAAACACGTCGATATCGTTATCTTGAATAAAAGAGGTAATTTCGGTTCGCTTGTCAGGACTACTTACAGACTGAGCGTTGAATAAGGCGAGATACAGGTCAGAACGGTGTTGTTTTGGTGCTGTGTATGTTCTACAGGGATAGATGAGGTTATTGAAGTTGACAGGGGACACTTTTTCGCAGGAATTATTAAAATGTGGGCCGGGCCGTCGCTGCTCGCGAAGAGAAATCACAATCGGTATTTTTCTCTGCTTTCTCCTCCCGCCTCGCTTTGTGCGTTTTCTCGGGAGACCAACGCCGATTTCAAGTTCTCTGAGGCCTGACACAAGTCCAGGAGTCAATCGAGTGGTGTTGTTTAAAGACAAAAGTTCTTGCCGAGTGTAGCGAATAGGCCTCAGGATAGAGGAGTTAGAGCGGAGAGTCGAGCTCGGTACATGCAGCGGTGCGTGCAGAGGTGGGGCGGGCGATGGGGCGAGCGGTGGGGCAAGCGGTGGGACGGGCGATGGGGCGGGCGATGGGACGTGCGATGGGCCAGGTGATGGGACGAGCGATGGGACGAGCGATGGGACGAGCGATGGGACGAGCGGTGGGACGAGCGATGGGACGAGCGGTGGGGTGGGCGATAATACAGTTAAGTCATAAATATAAAGACAATGGTTTTCAATTACCTTTGTTTGTTGGTTTTCTATCATCCTGAGCACCATTTGAGGCCTCTATTGGATTCCTTGACCCAGAAAACATAGGATTAGCATATTTAATTAAGTTTTGAGGTTGACTAGAAGCCGAGATAGCGCAAAATATATATTTTATGGCGGCCATTTTGAAAATCCAAAATGGCGGCCATGCAGGTGTCTGTGCAAATGCCAACATTGATTTTCGGATTCTCCATGCTCTGATGATTCCAAAAATGTACATGTTTGCTAATCTCCCAAATTTTTGAACGAAATTTTATTTGTTAACATAGTGAACCTGACTAGTAGTAAAATTGTTGGAACCCATCTGTGGATCGGTCCCATCGGCCGATGGGTCTGACCCGTTTGGCGACCCATCTGTGGATGCACGAGAAATGACAATGCAGACCCATCGGCCGATGGGTCTGCGCCATCTGCGGATGTGTTGTTCACCTTGAAGGAATATGCATCAATGGTGGATGAGTTAACCTAACCCTAACCCTAACCCTAACCCTAACCTAACCCTAACCCTAACAACCCTAACCCTAACCCTAACCCTAACAACTAACCCTAACCCTAACCCTAACCCTAACAACCCTAATCCTAACAACCCTAACCCTAACCCTAACAACCCTAACCCTAACCCTAATCATCAGCACCTGCCACTCTCTACCCTGCCACCATTCCCCTCCGCCATTATCAGAAGAACACCTAATGTTTTGTATGAATGTTGAGTATGTTATGTAAAGCTTTACTAAAACTGCCATGTATCTGTTAATTACAAAATGTATTGACAAAATGTATAAATAGATAGGTAGAAATAGATAATAAAACATTAAAAAATCATCTCTGTTAAATTCCTACCACATGTAATTCCAATGACTGTGTACCTGATTGAAGAGCACCATTCTGTCAACACATTCCTTCAAGGTGAACAACACATCCGCAGATGGCGCAGACCCATCGGCCGATGGGTCTGCATTGTCATTTCTCGTGCATCCACAGATGGGTCACCAAACGGGTCAGACCCATCGGCCGATGGGACCGATCCACAGATGGGTTCCAACAAAATCATTGCGTTTATTCCATGACGAGGGTTCCCGCACGGTGATACCGATTTGTCACATATCTACCAGCTCCGTAGAATGTCGACGTCCAAAGAGCTTTCCAAAGAACTCGTCTTTTAGAGCTCGATGGCAACTTGGACGTGAGGCAGCTTCAAGCAAATAAGCAATTCAAGCTCCTTCGACAATTTAAGAAGAATTTAAGAACCAAAACAAATGCTGAAAGCAAGGACACGGGCGGGGTGTCCGAGTGGAAAATTTGATTGGTCGAATGACGTAAAATGGCATAATATTTTGTCCACGGAATGCTAAACGGAAGGGTTTTGAAATTGTCAAAAGGCGATTTGTGGCTTACAGTGTTCAGGTAAACAATGCGTATTAAAAAAAAGGTAATCCGAATTCAAGGGGTAATCCGCAAGGAGGTAAAAAGGTAATCCGCATTTCTACAAGTTTGGCTAATCGATGCAAGTCAGGATAATTGGTGCAAAATGAACGTCAGATGTGAACTTTTCTCAGGAATGATTCGCCTTTATGCACCCACACCTTCAACATGTCCACCTCCCCTTTCATCACAAAGCTCACAGCGGCGGAGCATGCCCTGAACTGCTCGTCTCACCATAGCCGGGTCATTGCGCAAAGCATCCACTTCATGTCGAATACGGCCCTGCAATTCATCATGATCACGGGGAGGAGTTACGAACACCTTGTTCTTTAAATGTCCCCAAAGGAAACAATCACATGGTGTGAGGTCAGGTGATCTTGGCGGCCATTCTACTGCATGGTTGAGGGCAATGACTCGGTCTCCAAAGAGTTCCCTCAGTCGATCTCGGACTGCAATAAGACGATGTGCTGGGGCGCCGTTTTGGGCCCACAAGAGATATCTGAAGACACCATGAACCTGTCACTCAAAGTTCTCCTCCAGCTGCAGTAAAACTTCATCATTGATCATCTGCAGATACCTGTTACCATTGACATTCCTTTGAAAGAAAAATGGTCCGATCACCTGACCACTTCCATAAAGTCCCAACCAAACAGTCCACTTTTGTCGATTCATGTTGGTGCCAAAATTAAATTCTGGGGGTTGACCTGTCGGTGCATATTCAAGAACATTATGGGTATTGACCTTGCCGTCCATGGCGAAAGCAGCTTCGTCACCAATAACGAGATACCGCAGGAAATTGACATCTGCTTCACAACGTGCTATCAACCATCTGGCAAGCACCAGCCTCCTGGCAAAATCCCCTGGCGTAAGTTGATGCCGGATTTGAATCCGATATGGATGTTGGTGGAGGTCCAGTCTTGTGATTCAGTTGAATGTTGCCGAAGGCAATCCCGTCCCATTCCGTCTTGCACTGGCATCCCGAGGATGCTCCGAAACTTGCTGCCTTACTGCTGCAATGTTCATTTCCGATCGCCAGTGCGTCTCCTACCAGAATTCCCCTTGTTGCGGTTGAGGCTAGTGGCATGCTCTTGGTATTTTCTAACATTCGCCCAGATGGTTTTGGCTGCTGGAGGCTCCCATTCTGGGAAACGTTCCCTGAACGCATCACGAGTTCGCTGCAAACTTCCAGTTTGGTGAAAGGTTGTAACCACGAAGGTCCGCTGTTCAGTCATAAGTTGAACCATCTTTTCAATGACTCAGACTGTCTCTAAACCCATACACTGTGGGCCCATCTTAAATACCCATCTTAAACAAAGGATGACACAACCGACGATTACCAGACCAGCTTAACAATTTTACATAATCAACTTGGCAGTCGACAAGTAATGCGTCCATTTAAAACTGTCTTGCACCGATTAGCCAAACTTGTAAAAATGTGATTTGAACTTGTCATTTTCAATGAACATGTACTCGGTCATGTGTAGCAGCAATGATTCATGAAAGGCATCAATGGAAAGCTGAGGATCGCCACATAATATTGGTAAACCACATGTAAATTGTCAAACTAAATAACCTTTGCATATTAACCCCTTGAATTCGGATTACCTTTTTTTTGATACGCACTGTACATATCAATTGAAATATAAAAAAAATTGTAAAGGTCGAAAAAAGAAGAATATCGGAAGTTTACCGCTATTGCTGCAGCATCTTTTACATCACCTTGTTTAACACGTCACATTAGTTATTTGTGCATGTTGTTTGTGTTCTTTGTGACATCCTTAAAAACAGTAAGTTTCCTGTTTGGAATGATTTTCAAGTTTGTTTTCCGATGCATGTTCCGATTCGTGTTCAAAAATATAACACTCAATTTAAATTAAATTGATCCTTGATCATAAACTGACGTTTGTAGACAAAAGGACAGACAAATTGATCCAATTGCTTAACCCCGGGTTATGTTCGCTTGCGCTGTAATTGATAACCCGGAATTAAATAACTAAACTCTTTTTTTATACGAGGGCTAAGGCTCGTAATGGAGCTCACACACACACAAACACACACACACACACACACACACACACACACACACATAGACACACACACGCACACACACACACACACATGCGCACGCACACACACATACACACACATACACACACACACACATACACCCACACATACACACGCACACACACATACACACACGCACACACACACACACACACACACACAGACACACAGACATACACATGCACATATGCACGTGCACAAACACGCACACACACACATACACACACACATGCACACGCACACACACATACACACACGTGCGCACACACGCACACACACACACACACACATACACACACACATACACATGCACACACACATACACACACACGCACACACACACATACACACACACACACGCACACACACACACACGCACGCACACACACACACACACACACGCACACACACACACACACACACTCTAAGCTTGGGGAAAGTGCCGTCACTTCCCTGGATGCTCTGGGTACAGTGACGTCATAACAATGGCGCTGCTTTTCTCACCTTACTCAGTGGGGCATTTCCTGAAGAGGAATTTCCTCCTCCCTATGGATGCCATCCGATAGGGATTGTCCGTGCTCCATCCTTTTCAAGCAAGGAAGCAGCACGTACCATTTTAAAGTCTTTGGTATGACTTGAACCAGTCCAAACCGGATGGGTGTTTTTTTAGGAGACACCACCTCCTACTGGATGGTCGTTTGCTCACTTTGGGGGCTCATTCGCCCTTAGCCAGGTGTTGCTTTTGGTCCTGGTAGGATGTTACAGTCACCCTCCCCACCAGCAAAGCCAGTGAGGTATGTCGGTTTAGTCGTCGACAACCCGACCATGTGGCAGGTAGCCCTGGGTTACATGTTACCAGTGGCAGTCCCAAAAGACTGACCTGACTAATGTACCGTTCTGTAAAAAGACTCTCTCCGGTAAAATACTCTTCAGATGGACAACATTGTACACAAACATGACTTGCCTTCATGAGATTAGTAACATCCATGAATATGCTTTCATTTATTCCACATTTGAAGGCATCTTCATGCCACTGCCGAGGGTGTCCAATATCATTTACTTACATTTGGGCCCTCAAGTCTGCCGCGCAGGCGCACACAACGCCATCTTCCATTAAAGCTCATATTATTTTTAAAGAGCAAGTGTTTTCTGCAATCTATAGCAATGGTGTTACGTGTTTGTCAGCTTGTTAACATGTCGATAATGTAACAATGTTCTCTTGCCTAACAACAATGCAGTGTGACCTACCCCATAAGGTTCTGGAGTGAGCGGCATATACTGCAGCAGGAAGTCTATATGCTTCTTTCAATTGTCATTTTTCTGGCTACCTCTCGAGATATATGTGTGTGTGCACCACGGACAGGATGGTGTCGGTCAGACAGAATACATGCAGTACAATAGCCAGTGTGCCGCATGGTTCCAGGTGCCATAACAGTGAAGGGATTTATCCTTGAAATAAAGCCATATAAGGAGGCAAGGGAGCGTGGGAGCTCTCACTCACGAGTAGAAGCACCGACGATAGCCGAGTACCCAGAAACACATTCGTGGGTGGTGATCTTTCGCGAGCAAGCTGACCCACCGGTACAGGGTGAGCATTTCATAATGTTCTGGTGCCCATAACACAGCAATATGGCCAACTCTGTAAGGGCCTGTGATGTTCAGCGGGATGTGCTTTACGCAGCCTGTGCACAGCCAGAGTTTCAAACTTATTTTATTTGATACATTCTGTCCTTTCGCAAACTATATAGGTATGTAATAATTACATACCTATATAGTTTGCGAAAGGACAGAATGTATCAAATAAAATAAGTTTGAAACTCTGGCTGTTATTATTGGTATCCAAACAGAATACATCAAATAGTCTATCACTCATGCAATAATGGGAATTAATTTTCAAACTTTCTTAATCGAATGCAGGAAAGGTTTCCGATGTATGAGCTAATAAAAAAGCAATTTCGGGATGTTGGTGAAAATATACTCCACAACAATATGGAGTCTCTTTAAAAAGCTTTCTTTGTCAGCTTGTTCTCAAATCATAAGCATTACTTTTCTGGGCCTTGTCGTCTATTGCAGATTTGTGTCATTCTGTTCCTCTGGTAAAGGGCATTTAGGATCCGAGTGCACATGGATGGGTATTTTGCCAGGGGGTGCACACAAAAAAAAGTTTCAGGAGGAAGGTTAATGGAATAGAAAGTTGGAACCGACAATGGGACAAACATAAAGGGGATGAACCAACAAGAAAAGAGGAGAGGGAGGAAGATGGCATAGGGTTGGGGGGCAAATAAGGTGGTTGAAAAGAGCAAGTGAGATGGTTGAGTTAGGAAGGGTTAATGGGGGTAATAAACATCATGGGTCAGAATTGGGGATGACAAGAGCTTACTTCAAGCCCTGGAGGGAAGAGTGACAAAGAACAGACTGTAAAAGTTGCTTCCATAGAAAAGAACTGAGGAATAAAAGAGTTGAGATGGGCAATCACCATGGAGTTTGGAAGCCCAACCAGGAGGAAGTTACTGGAAGAACTTGTGTCTCCTGGAGTAAATAGGGAGGGTCAGAGGAATGAGAGAGCACAGGGAGCAATATCGAACTAGAGAGGTTCCAGGGAACCTGAACTCAACTGGTCTATATCAATATGGTTAGAATATGCATAATAGAACCACAAACTATATAGTTTATATGTGCTAAAAATATATGACAAAAATTTATTTTTCAATGTGGCCGCCTTGCCGCGCTCATTTTTGGGCGTGCAACGCCCAAATGCAATCCCAAATTAGTTTATGTCTTAAAGATGCTGCATAACAAGTTTCATCAAATTTAATCAATATTTATGACTTTTAGAGCATAGACGTCGAATTGTTTACAGACGACAGACAGACAGACAGACAGACGACAGACGGATGACGGACGACGGACACTGGGTGTCGACAAAAACTCAGCAGGACATAGTCCAATTGAGTTAAAAATAGACAGTAGAAAACAGAGACCACCGACTTGTGAGAGGCCATGTGCTTTGGCCTCATCGCATGAGATTGCAATAATGTTGAGGGCTTTAGACTCTACTTGCAGGAAAGATAAATGCGATGCTGGAGTGCCAGCCTTTAGAGAAGAGCCGTACTTCATTGATCTATGGAGAAAGGAAGGTCTTTCTCCATAGATATGCTGTGTGTAGTTATTATTTTCTAAGGAAGCACTTGGAACGAATGAGGATGTCCATATTGACGCCAGCTTTGGAGAACTGTTTGCTATGTCGTCTGCCCAGGAGAGGTCATGGATTATGGTTGAGGCCTAGGTATTCAATAAAATGCGCTCATTCAGTGCTTGTACATGGGAATATATACAGGAGGTGGTTTCGTTTGAGGATCTTTCCGGAATGATATGGTGAGAGTGAGATTTTCCAGGATTGAAGGACGTTTTCCATTTGTCAAACCAGCACCTTGTGCAATTCCAGGGAAGCAAATATTGATGAAGACAAGGCTTCCAGAGCATTGGAGATGTTATTTACGTAGATGATAAACAAGACGGGGCTCAAGACACTGCCTATGGAAATTCTGGGATAGAGAAGAAGGGAGAGGATTCCATTGAACGGCAGGGAACAGCCAAACCCAAACTCGTGGCTAATGGAGAACAGGTGTGGAGCCGAAGGTCGTGCCTGTAGGTTTGCAACAACTTTGTGAGAAGTGATTTGTGCAGAACAGAAGCTACAAACAACCCAGATTTGTGCAGCAATATTTGTTGTTCTGTTACTGTCACGGTACTGGTGAATTCCAGTGCTGTATGCCTGCTAGCTGTTTCTGGACTGGGCCACCCCACGAAGAGGGGGGCGTCATGTCGAGTTTACGTGGCGCTGGAGAATTTGGAATCTCTTCATAGACTATTTCCCTGTCCATCTTGTAAAGACTGTGGACTTGCCTCCAAACCAGAACTACCTCTTCTGTTTCCACCCTCACAGTGTTCTCGTTGCCAGGGGCTTTTCTAATTTTTTCACAGAGGCAACCGGCTTCTCCATAGTCTTCCTCAGTCTACGGCCTCATCTCCTCATGCTTCCTCTGTGGTCCCATGTACCTTTCTTCGGTGACAACCTGATGTGTGTCGGATTGGTTTCTTCTGACAAAACAGAGTGCCATGTGGGTCATGAGCCGGCCGGGCGGTGGAAACGTGGCAATGCTGGCGATTGGCGGAGCCCCAGAAAGTCTGGATGCACAGCCCGGGAGGCACACTTTGCAGGTTCTGCACCGTAAGTATTTCATCAAGCTGGCACACAAGGTTTGGGCTACTTTGGTGCCAGTCTACTCTTTTGGAGAAAACAATCTGTTTGAACAGGTGCCGAACCCCTGTGGATCTCTGCTGTGCAGAGTACAAGACCACCTGCAGTCTTTCATGAGGGTGGCACTGCCTGTTTTCCATGTCCCATGAGAGAGAAGAAAGGAAAGAGTAGCAAGGTGTTGACTGTGAGTGTGGAGGAAATCGGAGAACAAGGATTGAAGACAGTTTCCTATCCCACAGGCAGCGAACCTATCAAGCACAGCAGGAAATCATGCACTGTTAAATTCCCGAGATATGTCCCGGAAGACGGACCTATTCGAGATTTAGCACCTCCATCCATTGCTAGAGGAGAAGCAGCAGCCTGCCAGAGTTGAGTGACTTGGATGGAATCCAAACTGATGGTAAAAGATCAGGATGTTTGAAAACAGGATAGACTTGATGGCAGAATCATTCATGGATTCCATGACTTTGCTTAAAATTGAAAGTAAACTTATTGGTTGGTATTGAGAGTTATAGTTACTGGGTTATAGTTAATCAGTCAACCAATTAAAAAAGTGATGAATTACATCAAACAGGTTTCCCTACCTACTTTTCCTCTTAATCCCAAAAATTCTGGAGAAGATATTAAAAACGGGCTGCTAAGGCCAACAATAGCACCCAAAAAAGAGGTATGTTTTCAAGCACCTGTCTTGAAGATTTGATCAATACATCTAATCTAAATCTAATTCTGGTACTGTGCTCCTAAGTGAGACGCAGTGCTGAAAAAGCAGCTTCATGGCGAGGAATCCAGTGGGTGGTTTGTCGTTGCTTTTCCAATGGTAGTCAGGGTAGGAATTTAATTTGTTCAGGGTGCCGTGGCGATAGCTCAACAACTTTTCATGAAGGACACCATAGGACCTTAATGCTGGTAACCAACTAATGCTGGCAGAAAAGATTCCCAGGTTCAACGGCCATCTGAGGAATGGCACACACATTGAAGCCTCGCTCTGCTCTTTGTGCCAAACACTAGATGACAGTTGATAAGCTGGGCTGAGATGCAAACCCAGGAAAGACAGCTCAGAGGCGAGTGCACATACCTGTTGGATATCCTTCCAGCCCAGGTCAATGAATATATATGTAGAGAATATGTATCAGGCCATACATCATGCACATCACCAACGCTACTCTCCGAATGCTGCCCAGAGGCTGAACAGCAAGAGAAAGATGGAAAAGAAATGAAACACCATCCACTAATCTGATTTTTCTATCCCTCCTCACGCATCCAGCTCGTCGATTTGGATAAATAATGGTGCCACGCAGGGAAGTTCCCCGAACTATTATTCGCATATGGAGAACACGCTGCTGTGTCGAAGGCTCCGAGATATGATTGTGCTCCAGTTTCAAATATGATCGTCAATCTCTGATTGAAAACCGGATATGAAAGCGTGTTGATCAAATCAACTTTTATCTGCCTATTTCAAACTACGGCATGACAAATATCCTTCTAGTTTACTGATATGAACTTTTTGTGTATTTATAATGTCTGTTCTTCACAAAGCACGTTCCTCGTCCACTTCATTTCCCATTAACCTTATATAGGTGTACCTGATCTGGGTATACCCATCCGTACAGAATGGATGTACCCAAGGGTTAAATACAGATGAGATTTTAAGGCATTTCTGGGACAGATGTTGGCCTCCTGAATTCGGGCCCATCAGAAGACTGTGTACTTCATAACAAGTCAACGTGGCACGGATCTGCAGAGTGTGGCTATGCTTTGGCCAAGGCTAAAGCCATGCATACAGAGAAGGATGGAATTGCAGTTGCATTTCTGGGGCAGAGGTAGGCCTCCTGAATTCGGGCCCTTCAGAAGACTGTGTACTTCATAACAAGTCAAAGTGGCACGGATCTGCGGAGTGTGGCTACGCTTTGGCCAAGGCTAAGGCCGTGCATACAGAGAAGGATGGAATTGGAGTTGCATTTCTGGGACAGAGGTAGGCCTCCTGAATTCGGGCCCTTCAGAAGACTGTGTACTTCATAACAAGTCAAAGTGGCACAGATCTGCAGAGTGTGGCTACGCTTTGGCCAAGGCTAAAGCCATGCATACAGATAATGATGGAATTGGAGTTGCCTTTCTGGGACATCGGTGGGCCTCCTGGATTCAGGACCTTCAGAAAACTGTGTACTTCATAACAAGTCAACGTGGCATGGGTCTGCGGAGTGTGGCTACGCTTTGGCCAAGGCCAAGGCCGTGCATACAGAGAAGGATGGAATTGGAGTTGCATTTCTGGGACATAGGTGGGCCTCCTGAATTCAGGACCTTCAGAAGACTGCGTACTTCATAACAAGTCAACGTGGCACAGATCTGCGGAGTGTGGCTACGCTTTGGCCAAGGCTAAGGCTGTGCATGCAGAGAAGGATGGAATTGGAGTTGCCTTTCTGGGACATAGGTGGGCCTCCTGAATTCAGGACCTTCAGAAGTCTGCATACTTCATAACAAGTCAACGTGGCACAGATCTGCGGAGTGTGGCTATGCTTTGGCCGAGGCTAAGGCTGGGCATACATAGAAGGATGGATTTTGAGTTGCATTTCTGATACATAGGTGGGCCTCCTGAATTCAGGCCCTTCAGAAGACTGTGTACTTCATAACAAGTCAACATGGCATGGGTCTGCGGAGTGTGGCTACGCTTTGGCCAAGGCTAAGGCCATGCATACAGAGTAGGTTGGAATTGGAGTTACGGTCAAAAAAATTCGTTATATTTGAGAAAGTAATAAATGGATGACCCCTTCCAGCTGCTGTCCTCTGTGCATTCTATTTGAATATTCCACTGTGACATGTGATTTTTCTCTGGATTCAGTCTGCAGTGAATAATTGGTCACAGTGTGACAGCTCAGCAAGGTCTGCGGAACATTATGTTCAACTTTATTTTATTTTATCGAATTATTCCTGAGAAGCAGGTTCGCAAATTAGAAAATATGCTTTATGTAAAGATTGTAAATTATTAGACCATAGTTAGCACTGCAAAGCCAATAATTATTCGAGCTCAACTACAAAGCAAACAACTTTTGAAATTAAATTCTTCTTAGCTACAGCTTCTTGAATTAACATTTGGCGATTACGCTAAAGATCCTTTCTATTTGGGGAATACAATTACCTTCTCTTATAGTCTCAGGCCTTAATGGTTGAATGTCACATTGGAAAGAAGCTGCCATTAGAGTTTTCTTTCACACAGGTCATCCCCGGTGACTTAAAAACTTTTCCTGAGCCGTTTAAATAACTAATAAGTTCTAAATTAAATCGTGGTCAATTCCTGGCATGATTTTGGAAAGTCAGGTAAATGAAATAGTGTGGAGTGACCAGATACAAAGCTGTTTCGTTGTGGCAGACTGTTTTAATGAAATGTTTCTTGAGTCGCAGGTATTGGCCATGAGCCTTTCGTCTCGCGAGAGGTAGAACTCCTTAAGTTAAGGAGATGACAGCTTTCTATATGCGTGGGATATTTTGACATTGGCTTCACACTCTAGCTCGCCATGTTTGCTTCTACGTGCCAGTCCAAGGCTCGGGAAGAAGTAGGAGTAAGGGAGGGGCAGCTTCTGCAAGCCGGTGTGTTGCCATGACTTTGCCACCTTGCCGCTAATGACTCGCCCGTCCTCAAACTCAAACTTTTTGACCTTTTCCTCCAGCATGCTTGTTGTTTTCATTTGTTTTTATTCCCATTTTCTTCCATTCATCTTGTCACCTGTCTTGTTTCTTCTTCTCTGCGTTTTTTTTCAATTATATATAATTATTGCCTTTTGCTTGCCCACCCGCCTCCCCAAACCGCCCACCAACCCTTCTTCTCTCATTTGAAATGTCATCACAGTTTGTCACAAAGCTTATGGTAGAGTATTCAACACGTTCATCTCTGCTCTGCACACATTACGCCATTCTTGCCTCGGACCAAAAGTAAACAACTTGTTCATATTCAGTTATCATCCACTGCAAACGAGGCTTCTCCTCCATCATGTGCGTGGTTTTCATTTGTCTGCCTCTTTGCTCCATAGTGAAATCCGTTTGCAACCAAAGCAAACGGCTTTTAAGATTGAGCAGATGCAGACTCATAGGCCTGACCAATGGTGGTGTGACACTCTTGCGAGTGCAATATAGCAGCTCTTCGGAAAAGTTAATGAACGTTTTAGACATATACCGTAAGATATTTATGTCTACCGGTGGATGTTAGCAGATGTAATAGCTTCATGTTCCCTCCGATACGGTTTACTCTGTTGCAATCTTGCCTGTGGGGGAGCACCAGAGTGGCAGGTTATAGTTGAGCCAGGATTCGGATCTAGAGAAACTAGAGACTTCTTAGAACATCATACCGCATAAAGTATTGAGAAAAAGGACATGAAAAGGGCCTTTTCAACTCTTGTTTGCATTTCCAAGCACGATCTATATTCACTTTGTGTACTTTGAATAACAGGCGCGATGGTAACCATACGAAGCCGTTGGGTCAAATGCAACAACAACAACAACAACAACAACAACAATAGCTGAAACTTCTGCCAACTCTTCTCGGAGAAACCGATGATTTTGGAACGATCTTTGAGGAAAAGTTGCACTAAATACACTGATCTTTTGGACGAGGTTAGCTGGGCCGATGCATCGCTCGGCACAGACATTTTGTCCAAATCTGGCCATTACTCCACCCTCAGAATGGGCGGCAAATTTGATTGGTCGAGACGGCGTACAAATCCGCCCAAGTACTGCCAAACCGAAGGTTTTTGGAAGTGCAAACCAGACGATTTGTGTTTTACTGTGTTCAAATATATAATTAAATTGATATGAAATAAAAGTTTTAAAGGCTGTAGAAAAAAAAGGATTGAATTTACCACCACTCTTTTACACCACCATATCTAACACGTTACATTAGTTCTTCGTGCCTGTTGTTTGTGTCCTTTTATGAAGTCCCTTAAACAGCAAGTTTCCTGTTTGGAATGATTTTCCATTTTGTTTGACCGCCAGACAGGCAGAGTAAAAATATTATTTCACTCCTCTCTGCGCATGTGCGATCGGGTGAATTCAGAGACAAAATACTGTAAAACAGCAGACTTGTTTTCCGATTCATTTTCCGATTATTGTAGAAAATATAACATTCAATTCAAATAATTCGTTCCTTCATTATAAAGTTGTGTTTGTTGACAGATAGACAGACAGACGGACGGATAGGGATAGATGGGCAGACATGAAGCAATTGTTTAACCATGTTTTTCGCTTCGTGTTCTTGGGGTACATCTGGTTATGTGAATGGAAAAGGGGATCTAGGCGAACACCGAAATGCATGGAGACAAAGCGAGAAACCAAATTGACAAAAGGATTTACATCTAGACATAATAACGCTCACTACGAGGATATACTTAAATATCCTTAGTATATGAGCACAACATATTACTTACACAGGAAGGTGTAATTTATGTCGACTAAAAATTAATTTAATTATAAATATTATTCATTTAATTAATTATGAATAATAAATTAATTTAATAATAAAATGTAATTTTTGTAATTTATGGACCGACTGGACAACCCTCCAATCTACTTTCTCAATAATCCTAAAGAAGTTCTGTCGCTCAAGCTTTTGGGTCTCACTATCTGCCATTATCTTTCCTGGGAAAACCACATTTCCAAGCTGGCCTCCAAAGCCAGTCGCCGACTGGGCATCCTCCGTCGTGCGAAGTCCTTCCTTGGCACACCTGAGCTCCTCACCACATACAAGGCTTTCATCCGCAGCTCAATGGAATACTGCTCTCCCCTCGGGGCCGATGCTCCTGCCACACACCGAGCTTGGCTTCACACTGTTGAAACCAAAGCGTTCAGAATCATTGGAATCTCCCGCGATGAAGCCGATTGTGAGGACCTTTCACTTACTCACCGCAGGCAGGTTGGTGGTCTTTCTGTCTTCTACCGACTCCTCTCCGGCCTAGCTCCCCCAGCTCTCTCTGTGCTCTGTCCCCCAAATATTCCTACAGGTCGCACAAGATCTGCTTGCAACCCTCTTCTGGTGAAATTGCCAACATCAAGACTCTCTGCTCACCTTCACCCTTTAATTCCTCTTTTCTCCCGCCTCTGGAACAAACACCCTCACTCTCTTCAATCCCACTCCTCCCTCCAGGTCTTTAAAACAGCTGTTCACCACCATCTCTTATCTTCCCCCATCCAAAACCTTTATCTTTTCTACCCCCATTAATTCATCCCAGATCCACTTTTTTGAAATACCGACTTCTTCCGTGGAAGTCCTCGCAGTGTCCATGTGTTTTATACTTCTCCCACCCCCACGGCCCACCCCCCTTCCTGTGCCTCCTCCCCCCAAGCCCTCTCCTTCCCACAGATCTCCCATGTCCCTGTTCTCTGCTGTTGTACTTGAGTGCTTCCCTCTCTCTCCCAATCTTGTCTCCCGCTCTCTTTATCTTATGTTTTGTGTGTCCGTTTGTTTTTCTTTGTGATTAATGTTAGCTCTTACACGAGCCTCGATCGTGTGTACAAAAAAGAAAAGAAACAAAGGTGAGGATGGGAAGGGGTAGAGTACGTTGACAAAAAGAACATTGAGATAAGAAGGGAGTGATGAGTGGGTAGCGAATTTAGGTATTGGGCTGGGCAGAGGGGGAGAGAAGAAAGTGAGATGGGATGCAATAGTATATGTTAGAAGAAATGGGAAAGTCTGGAAAAAAGGAGAGAAGGGTCAAATCATAAACCAATTTGGTATGCAACACACATTGTCCCAGTATTTTCACCACTTAGTCTGCTGCACAAATTTAGTAAACAAAATATGACATCCAACATACCACATTTGTTGAGTGTTACAATAATGGAGGTAAATAATAGTGTTTATGGATCTACTGTACCTGTTATAAATAGGGTTCCTCCGTTGCATCCAAAAATGATCTCTGGAATTGACTGGTCGACGATGCCAAATACCTTAGGTCCATCGGATTCACAACCAAATGCTACTGAGGCTATAACGATCACGATTCCTCCATGCGAACAATATTGATATTCATCATGAATGAAGAGGAGTATGTATGATACAAAAAAGGCCCCTGATAACACTTACTGCAACCAGCATTACCTGCACTCTGGCTGAACAGCATCTGAGAAGTTCACCTGTCAGACAGTTTGCTTGCCTGCCAGACAGACAGACAGACCGAAGCAATTACTACACTCCTCCGTGCGCAATCGGGACAACATTCCATACAATTTGCCAAATTCAGAGCTGAAGTACCAAACTGCAAGTTTGTGTTCCAATTCGTGTTCCAATTCGTGCTCTAGAGTGTTTAAAATATATAATTCAATTGATATTAAGTAGTTCCTCGATCATAGACATAGACTGACGGACAGACAGGGTGAACCGATTGCTTAACCCCGCTTTGCGCCATGTGCGTGGGGTAACAACTCAATGTTGAGTACACTACCTCTGAGGTGTTATGCTTGCCTAATATGAAGGTTGAACTCAGACTAATTCTGAGGTGTTATGCTTGCCCAATATGAAGGTTGAACTTTAAACAAATAGAGGAGATTGTGAGGCTGAAAGAGAGACAAGAGCTTCAGTGTTGGCAATGGCTGCCACTTTCCACCATAGGACTCATATCAAGAAGAGGACCGCTCTTTTCTACCTTTCGTATCTTCACATGTTTCTCTTCCATAATTGAAAGCATTTCTTGGCTTTATTGTTGTTGTTGTTGTTGTGGAGGTCATCAGAAGTGGACGGTTCAGGCAGTAGTGTACAGAGGAGAAGGTGCTCCATCTTCTGTAGATCCATGCCACAGTCAAATGGTGTGCTACCAGCACCGTCATTGAAGCCCCACTTCGACATCAGCACCCTACAGCAGCCGACAACAGTTTTCGAGCGGTTAGGACACTGACTGCCAAGTAGGCCATAAGTCTTCTGCACCAAGGGGAAGTTTCTCATCCGATTCACCATCCACTCGGTCATGTCTCTGTTGTAAGTGGGATTTGAAATCAACAATTATTCTCCGTTTGATGCTGGAGCTAGGGGGGATATAGGTGGAGATGGGTGCTATGGTACAGCGACCTCAACATTACCGCTCTCTTCCTTTAACCATCTTGTCACTTTCTCGGGACACGTTCCACCTCAAGTAACATGGGACGGACTGACAGCATTACCCAGACAATTCCTTCGAGTCATTTGGAATCTCTATCTCTATCCGTTTCATTTGAACGGTCACAGCTTCCACACAGCCACACACCTTTATCTTTAACCGTTAAAGCAGACATGACACTTACACCATTTCCATGTCATAGCATCACATTTAATTATACATCAGACTTCAGGTTTTTCAGGGAGAGAAAAATAGGAAGACATCTGGAGGAGATACATCCTTAAGTTTGTATCGCGTACTGCGCATTCACGTAAAAAAAATCCATTTTGTACGTTGAACTCCTGCGGAATATTTTGGTCTTTATTAAACATTCATGTTTCTTTATGGAAATGCATGTCTCTGCATTTCTTTGGCATTCCAAATTGGAAATCAAATTAGCCATTTGTATTCGGCAATTTGCAAATCCTTTCCGCTCAACGGAATAATTCTGATTTCTGTATTTTGTTTGTTTTCTGAATAAAGACAACTCTTTAATTAAACCCGTCAGTTTCCCATCCCACCATCCCTATTCATACAACCTTTACTATAATATAGCCGGTGCTTCAATACAAGAGCTTTTTCTTATCCAATGCACTCCACTCGTCCACTCGACGCCTCTTCCCTCTTTCCTTCAGGTGGCTGAGCGATGCATTAGAAGTCCTTTGCACTTGACGAATATCTAGTTTATGCGTTTGGTGGGGGATTTTATTTTAAGGTCGGTTTTGTGGTTGTAATAATAGCTGCGCAAACTATTCCTTCCAGAAAAATCTGTCTGTGATGTTAAACTGATTTGCATGATGTGAACCTGGAGGAATCTGCCCATGTTGCATTGACCTCGTTCACAGAGATAGTCTTACAACACCGAGCCAAACTTCAAATGAACCCTCTCTACCTGCCTGCTCTTGTTTCTCCCCCCCCCCCACAACTCGCCCCCCCTCCTCCTCCCCCACACTGAAAATCGAAACTCGTCTATCTATATACAGTGCATTCAGAAAGTATTCAGACCCCTTTTTCACATTTTGTTATGTTGCAGCCTCATACTGAAATCGTTTAAATTCATTTTTTCCCTCATCAGTCTACACTCAATACCCCATAACGACAAAGAGAAAACAGGATTTCAGAAAGCTTTGCAAGTTTATTCAAAAGAAAAAAAATGAAATATCACATTTACATAAGTATTCATACCCTTTGCTATGACACTTGAAATTTAGCTCAGGTGCCTCCCATTTCTCTTGATCATCTTTGAGAAGTTTCTACACCTTGATTGGAGTCCACCTGTGGTAAATTCAATTGATTGGACATGATTTGGAAAGGCACACACCTGTCTATATAAGGTCTCACAGCTGACAATGCATATCAGAGCAAAAACCAAGCCATGAGGTCGAAGGAACTGCCTGCAGAGCTCAGAGACAGGATTGTGTCGAGGCACAGATCTGGGGAAGTGTACAAAAAAAATTCTGCTGCATTGAAGGTTCCCAAGAGCACAGTGGCCTCCATAATGCTTAAATGGAGGAAGTTTGGAAAAACCAGGACTCTTCCGAGAGCTGGCCGCCCGGCCAAACTGAGCAATCGGGGGAGAAGGGCCTTGGTAAGAGAGGTGACCAAGAACCCGATGGTCACTCTGGCTGAGCTCCAGAGATCCTGTGTGGAAATGGGAGAAACTTCCAGAAGGACAACCATCACTGCAACACTCCACCGATCTGGGCTTTATGGCAGAGTGGCCAGAAGGAAGCCTCTCCTTAGTGAAAGACACATGAAAGCCCACTTGAAGTTTGCAAAAAAGCACCTAAAGGACTCTCAGACTGTGAGAAACAAGCTTCTGTGGGCTTTCATGTGTCTTTTCACCACCATCTCTTATCTTCCCCCATCCAAAACCTTGATCTTTTGTACCCCCGTTAATTCACCCCAGATACACTTTTTTGAAATTCCAACTTCTTTCCTGGAAGTCCTTGCAGTGTCGATATATTTTATACCTCTCCCACCTCCCCCGAAGCCCTCTCCCTCCCACATTTCTCTCGATGTCCCTGCTCTCAAATGTTGTGTTTGTGTCCTTCCCCCTCTCTCCCCATCTTGTCTACTGCTCCCCTTATTTTTTGTTTCATGTGTCTGTTCGACTTTTTGTGTGATTAATGTTAGCTCTTTCACGAGCCTCGATCTTGTATACTAAAAAAAAAAAAAAAAAAAGGAGTCATGAATAGAAAAAATTGAGAAATGGCTCATTGTAAAGAGCTCTCCATGGGGAATAAAATATGTTAATGATGATGTCATAGGTGCCTCCATTATGAGGTCAAAATTCGACAAATACAATACTTCATCTGATCAAGATGAATTTTCTTGAGCATCATCAAGCAATAAATTAGTTTAGAAAACAAATAATGTTGACGTCATCGGTCACGTGGTTCGGCCGCCATATTTGTCCAAAATGGCCGATAAAAAAGTACATTCCGGCAAGTCCTCGGTCTCTGACCGATTTTTCATTTGTTTGTTTTTCTGCACGCGCTAATCTCCTGAACTGTGAAAGATAGGAGGAAACCTCTGAAACAAAAAATGTTGGGACGAGCTCCGGGAAGGTTATAGGCGAGGTGGCGAGGCCGGTCGAGGCCGCCTGGGGCCATTTCACAATTAAAAGCTGAGCTGAATTATAGGAGTCAATCTTCTACGGCCGCGAGTAAAAGCTGAATTATAGTAGTAAATTCATTCAAAAAGAACCAAAAATGTCGGGACAGGCTTCGGGAAGGTTATAGGCTAGGTGGCGAGGCCGGTCGAGGCCGCCTCGGCCGGGCTGGGCCCATTTCGCAATTAAAAGCTGAGCTGAATTATAGGAGTCAATCTTCTACGGCCACGAGTAAAAGCTGAATTATAGTAGTAAATTCATTCAAAAAGAACTAAAAATGTCGGGATGGGCCCCGGGAAGGTGATAGGCTAGGTGGTGAGGCCGGTCGAGGCCGCCTCAGCCGGGCTGGGCCCATTTCGAAATAAATCTTCTTTCAAAATTATCTTGAAGTACAACTTATGCACTTAATAGGAATATCTGACTGATTGCAACACATGCTTTCAAAATTCTCTCTCGCGGGTCCGACAGAAGAAAGAACAAGGAATCGTTGAGCACTAACTGATACTGGGCTCGCGTCAGACCTATGTACAAAAGATTAAATTCATTCAAAAAGAACCCGGGCAACGCCGCGTGCATTCAGCTAGTCTACTATATAAGAGAGTTGTTGGTCTGTCTGTGTGTCTGTGTGTCTGTCTGTGTGTCGCCATTTTTCTCAGAGATGGCTGAACGTATCTTCGTCAAACTTTCAGAGGTTTATCAATGAGTGCATGGAGGTGTTTTTGGGGGAAAAAAATTCTGAAGTAAAAAAAGTTGGGTTTTTTTGGATGATAAAAAAAATCGTTCGATAGTGCCTAAGCCGCCCGGACGAAGATCCTGCTCGGCAACGCCGGGTACTCCTGCTAGTATTTTATCAACATGTCTAGTTGTGATATTGTGGATAACGCTGCACTACTATATTTAACGCAATGCTATGATGAAGGCCATTCTGACTTTCAACACAAAGATGCACCTCGCCATCATGCTGTGTCTGGTAGGAATTGGGTCTAGGAAACGACGTTGTAATCTGGTGTGGCCAATCCAGAGAGCCGATTTAAACTCAACGATCCATTTCTGGATCGTCTTGGAATGCCGCCTCCGGGTCAGAGTCAACGAGCGATGACCCAACGGCCAACACGGAACTTGCATTGTTCTGGGAGATTAGCAGACTTGCCTTTCTTATGTGCAAAACTTTGTTAATGTACAACACTTAAATCTGAAAATTTCAAGGTAATATAATAAGGTCTAAAAAAAACTGGTAGAAATGGTGGACTTTATACAAGTTCGGCTTAGCGGTTAGGTGTTGGCTTAGCAGTTATGGGATCCGAGGATCCTGAGTTCAAATCCTGGAAATTGAATGATTGTTGAATTAACGCTAGGGGGATTGACTCAGCCTGTCATCCTTCCAAGGTCGACAAATTGAGTACCAGCTTGCTGGGATGAATGTGCTGGTGTGTGCCCAGGTTTAGAATAGGGACACCATATCCCTGCATGTTGTAAGACGCGACTAAAGGGTTGGCGTCAGAAAGGGAATTCGGCCATATAATTTTTTGCCTCAAAAAGAGAACCATGATGATTGTCATGGGGCCTGCAAGGTTAACTCCTGCTCTAGCAGGGAAAATGGCCTTAAAAAGGGATTTTTTTGTGAATGTGTATGTATTATAGCATACTATCCGAAGTACCTGGCGTTGCCTGGGGGGTGAAGGGGGGAGGGGAGGGGAGGAGGGAGGGGAAGGGGGAGAGGGGAGGGAGGGGGAGGGGGGAAGGGGTGGGGTAGGGGGAGGGGGAAGGAGCGGGAGAAGGGGAGGGGAGGAGGGAGGCAGGAGAGGAAGGGGGTTTATATATATTCTGGTGGGTGAATGTGTCGTTCATCACGTTTCTGAGTTAAGTGTGATGCCGATCAGGAAGAAAAAGAAGAAGCCGCATTGGCAACTTCGTACACTTCCGGAATTGTTTGATTTATTTGTATTCAAATGTCTGGTGATTGTTTTGTAATTATTTATGCGAATGTGTACTTGTATATAACTGTCATTAATTTAAAAAGGCGTCGGCACTCTCAAGCGATTATATTTTTTAATCTCCCAAAAAACGAAAAAAAAAAATTTAATTTTTTTTTTTTTTTCCCTTTGGCCTAAAACACTCCTTAGGGCTTCAGGCACTCAATGATGAACCTCTGAAAGTTTGAGGAAGATCCGTTCAGCCATCTCTGAGAAAAATGGCGACACAGACAGACAGACACACACACAGACAGACAGACATCTCTCTTATATAGTAGACCAGCTGAATGCACCCGGCGTTGCCCGGGTTCTTCTGTGAGATTTATCTGTGAGATTAAAAAAAAAAAAGGAAAAAAACGCGGCTTTGCGAAGCAGCGAAGTTTGACTATCCAGCCGCGGCCGCATTTCGTTCATTTACTACTATAATTCAGCTTTTACTCGCGGCCGTAGAAGATTGACTACTATAATTCAGCTCAGCTTTTAATTGCGAAATGGGCCAAGCCCGGCCGAGGTGGCCTCGACCGGCCTCGTTACCTAGCCTATAACCTTCCCAGGGCCCATCCCGCCTTTTTTTTGTTTCTCAGAGGTTTCCTCCTATCTTTCAGGATAGATAGTTTCATGAGATTAGTGCGTGCAGACAAACAAACAAACAAACAAACAATAACTTTCTTTTATATATATATATATATATATATATATATATATATATATATATATATATATATATATATATATATATATATATATGTGTATATATATATATATATATATATATATATATATATATATATATATATATATATATATATATATATACATATATATATATAGAAGATAGAAAGTAGATACCAGGCTGGCGGCAGGCAGGATAGCCGACACACACTCGCCTCTAAGCTGGCTAGCCTGGGTTTGAATCCCGATCCCAGCTCTAAACTGTCACCCCGGAGTTTCACAGGCATAGTGGTCCATCAAAGTGTGTGCCCTCCATCAAATGGACGTTAAATTGGGCATCCCTACTGCTAACATTAGTTGGTGGACGTTAAATATCCCACGGTGTCCTTCACGAAGAATAGACCAGTTATCGCTAGCCCCATGGCCATGGCCCAATTCCTGCACTGACTTTGTGTGGCGGAGTGGCGACCCAACCAGGATTTAAACCATAGCCATAGTAACCGCTGCGTTTGAACAGATGTGCTGCATAGATAGAGCATGCTTCATGATTAAAACTAGAGCAATGCAACTGTCGCCAATATGCCTCTGCATATTCCCACAACGGGTAGATGCCCTTGTGCAGTCATAAAAATAAACAAGTTTGATTTAAATCCCTTCAACATTTTGAAGTATCACCTTATCACCAGCCATGACAGGTTTCACATCGATCGGTGAAGCGGTTTCAGAGAAGGGATTTTTTTTTTAATATCGGCTTTCAAGCTAATATGGCTGCTCCTCCACGTGACATATGACCTTAAAAAATGTACTCTCTGCATATGTATGGGTAAGGGATCATGTTTGTGAAGTTTCCTATTGATCGGATAAGGTTCGTTCTTCTATCCAAGATGGCTGCCAAACCACGTGACCTACATCATTATTTTCAGACAATATGCAACAATAGCGTTAGATGATATTTGTAAAATTTCGTATTAATAGCGTAAGCCTTTTCAGAGATATAATTATTTCGTATTTTCCTTTAATCCAATATGGCTGCCACACCATGTGACCTATGATGTCACAAATTTAATATTTCAATACAAGTGGGTCATAGATCATGTGCATGCAATTTCAGATTTTTAGGATAAAGAATTCGATTAAAAATTACAACATTTTTGGCTGATATACCACTTCACCTATGATGTCATCATTATCATCGTTTGTTCCCCATTGGGAGTACTTGACAATGTGCCAGGTTTCAAATTTTTCCATTCAGCGGTTTGTGAGAAATAATTTTTTAATTATTTGCGTTTAATCTAAGATGGCTGCCATACCACGTGACCTATGACATCACAATTATCATAAAAACATTCTGCATGGGTATCATTCCTACCCTGAAAGTTTCGTCCCAATCAGACATGTGCTTGCTGAGTAAAACGATGTTTAGCCCATGGACGACGGACGGATGGACGTGCAGACGGATGGTGGACGGACAACCCGAAAACATAATGCCTTCAGGGGCGGATGCATAAAAATACCGGGATCTGAGTGATGTTCAAAAAGAAAAAGACTGCACACAGTGGCAAAAAAGAAAGAGTTGGACTTCTGACTTGTGATGAAAGTTTTTCTCAAGGTTTTCTTTTTCCATAGGATCTCCTGCAGACTCGGTGTAGACACTCTAACGTCATGGTGGCTGGTTAAATTCTTGAAATGACAGTTTATTTTTGTGCATACTTACCCCTGTTAAAGAAAGATCGAACACAGAAATAGAGAATCCTACACAAAAAACTCCCTTTTTAAGGCCATTTTCTCTGCCAGGGTGTGGGCGAGCCTTGAGGGCCCCATGACAATCATCATGGTTCCCTTTTTGAGGCAATGTTTTTATGGCCCGATGCCATTCCTGAGGCCAACCCTTTAGTCACCTTTTACAACACTAGGGCATGCCCGTACTATATATAAGCTAGGACGTGCCCGTACGTGGGTGCCCGTTCCTTGCAAAAAAAAAAAAACTGCAAAAAAAAAAAAAACTGCAAAAAAAAAACAATGGTTTGGTCCATTCGCAACGACCACAGAACCCCCCCCCCCCCCCTCTATTTACATGAATGGTTTGGTCCATTCGCAAAGCCAAAGCGAACGACCACAGAACCCCCCCCTCTATTTACATGAATGGTTTGGTCCATTCGCAAAGCCAAAGCGAACGACCACAGAACCCCCCCCCCCCTCTATTTACATGAATGGTTTGGTCCATTCGCAACGGCAAAGCGAACGGCGAACGGCTAAATCGCCATAGCTCGGTAAGTACTTGTCCGATTAATTTCAAACCTTGAAAAGGCACATCCTCGGGTCCCCAGCAATATACCTGGCAAGTTTCAAGTATATCGGACCGGTAGTTGTCGAGAAACAGCGGTCACAGACAAACGTACAGACGTACAAACGTACAGAGATTACTGGAATTATAGATAGATGCAGGGATACGGTGTACCTATTCAAAACCAGGGCACACACTGGCACATTCATCCCAGCAAGAAGAACCACCTTTAGAGGCCATTTTTCCCTGCAGAGCAGGGGTTAGCATTTTTTGGGCACCATAGTCCTCTTTTTGAAGCACTTTTACAGCCGGATGCCATTGCTGCAGCCAACCCTGTTAGTCACCTCTTGCGACACAGGGAATTACCAGTGAACTGGTACTCAATTTGCTGACCTCAGAAGGATGACAGGCTGAGTCAACCCCCCTGGGGTTAATTCAGCGATCGACCGGGATTCGAACCCAGGATCCGAGGATCCCAAGCCGGCACCCTGACCGCTAAGCCAACACCAGGCTAGAATCCTACAACAACAACAACAACAACAACAAACAACAAACAACAGGCATTTTAAGGCCATTTACCCTGCGAGAGCAGGGGTTAGCCTTGCTGGCCCCATGACAATCTTCTCCATTTTGCCCTATTTTCTGCATCTCTCCTTGTTAAGCCCCTTGCCCGCATTTCTTCCTCCACCACCTTTTGCCAAGTCTTTCTCGGTCTTCCCCGTCCTCCACTTCCTTCTACATTCATTTCATCACTCTTCTCAACCAGTCACTTTCATCCTTCCTCAACACATGACCAAACCATCTCAACCTGTTTCTCTTCACTGCATCCATCACATGCTCTATTCCCATCATCTTTCACAATTTATCATTTGTCTTCCTCTCTCTCAACGATACTCCACACATTCACCAAACCATTCGCATTTCCACCCTTTCCAGCCTTCGTTGCTGCTCTATGTTCGTTACCCATGTCTCGTTCCCATACATCATAACACTTCTCACACATGCAGCATACACCTTTCCCTTCAGCTTCAACGACACTCCCTTCCTCGTCAGCACGCCACTCAGTTCCAGAAACTTCTTCCATGCACATCTCACTCTCGCAACCGTTGCTGAGTCTGATCCACCTTCTCCATTCAACATGTCTCCTAGGTAACAAAATGTTTTCACACCTTCCAGCTTCACGCCGTCTCCAAGATCCAACTCAATATTTCCTCCATCTGCAGCTCCCTCTGTGCACACCTTACACTTGAATGTAGCTGCCACACTGATTAATGACCCTCTCAGACCACTACATTTTTGATGAACCCACTCTGCCCACATTGTACATTGAATGGAGTTCACTTCGACACCCTTCCCGCACACAGCACACGGCCACTTCCCAGTTCTTTCCACCTCACCACATGCTTTACCACTTGCCATCACCTTCGTTTTTCCGATATTCACCTTCAGACCTTTTGTCTCCATACATTCCTTCCACTTGTTCATCTTCTCCTTCAGTCCATCCATACTTTCCGCAATCAACACCAGATCATCGGCATACAACAACTCCCATGGTAAACCCTCATTTACATTCCGAGACAGCACCTCCATCACAGCTACAAATAGTAGTGGACTTAGTACTGACCACTGATGCACTCCCATCTTCACCTCAAACTCACCACTGTTCCTGTCCTTCGTCCTTACAGCTGTGCGTGCTCTCTCGTACATTGCCAACACTACTCTGATCAACCATTCCTCCACTCCTAACTTCCTCAATGCCCATGTCACTACTTCGCATGGAACCCTATCGAATGCTTTCTCCAGATCAACAAACCCAAGAAACAACTTCTTCCTCTTCTCCATGTACTTCTCCTGCAACTGCCTTGCAATAAAAAGCGCGTCTGTCGTTCCTCTTCCTGACATAAACCCAAACTGCATTTCGTCGATCTTCACCTTCTTCCTTATCCTCCTCTCCAATACCCTTTCCAATACCTTCATTCCATGCTCCAATAACTTTATCGCTCGGTATGAGCCACACTCCAGAGGGTCACCTTTCCCCTTGTATAGAGGGACGAGGGCACTCAGTTCCCAACCTACTGGAATGCGGCCTTCTTTCACCACCAGATTACAGATCTCTGTCATTCTCTTCACACCCCAACTTCCTGCTGCCTTCAACATATCTCTCACAACTTCCGCCGACCCTCCTGCTTTTCTACTCTCCATTGCTTTTATCGTTTCCTCAACTTCCTTCTCAGTTATCTTCTCTGCCGGTCCTAAAACTGGGTTACTCTCTATGTTGCCATCCCATTCATTCTCTGCATTCAACAGCATTTCCATATTTCTCTTCCATCTTCCTTTAATTCCATGTGGGTCCACAACGATGCACATCTCATCATAATTCCATATAAACCCCTGTTCTAGCAGGGAAAATGGCCTTAAAAAGCGATTTTTGTGTGTGTGAATGTGTATGTATTATAGCATATAGTAGATACTGGGCTGACAGCTATGTTGTACAGCGGTCTGCTACACCACGCACCCCCGCCGGATACACAACCACTGGGTGACACAGCAATTGCAGGAGCTCTCACTGATATTAAATGTTCTCACTAGACCTGGGAGGAAGATAGTCCCCATGCTGTTCAGACTGATAAGCCACACCCTCAAAGACAGACAGACACTCCATCCACTAAGGCTGGTGCTACATTCCTGTTCTTTGAGATGATTGGACATCTCGGACAAATTAGCAAATTTGGCCAAACAAAATTAAGGCCTTTTCGGGCATCAAACCCCAGGCCAAGCAAAAGATCTTACACCTCCTCTCTCCCCCGCATCGTTTTACACATGTTCAGCTCTCCCTGGAGCGGCTCATCCTCGGGTTTACCATGAACGTTTTACATTTGAAGAATTCAACCTGGGCGAGAGATCATCGTTTGTGCACAGGCATTTCACGGGCTGCCCACAGAGGAAGCTAAAGGTTGCGGTGCCAAAAACACACGTCGTTTGGCACAAAATCAATAAAAAAAGTAGCAAATATTTTACTTAGGACCAGAGCTACAATTTCGGGAATGCAAAAGTGAAAAGGGAACAATGCAGAATTAAAATCCACCGAGAACCTGCTTTCATGTTTACCTTTGTACCCCCAAACATGTTATGTTAATTACGTTACTGCTCCCATCACCCCGAAGCGAACTCGACCCTCTTTTGTTCACACCATACTTTAGGCACAGTGCTGTGTTCGCCCCGGGGTGAAACCAATCTTGGGTGTGGCCCCTGGGCAAAACCAGCAAATGTAAAAGCTTGAATATGTTCATCCCCCGAGCTGCCCTGGGGCCATCCCCGACATATGATCCAGAGTAAAAATCCCTTTAGAAGATAACCGGACACACACTTACATGAGGTTACAGTGTATTTGTCTTCAAAAATAATTTTCCAGATCAAAACCAAAACGGGCTAATAACAAGTCCTTGCAAACGCAGCCATAATCATGTCTTCATTATTTAACCTTATCCTAGCAAGTTACTTAACTCTCCTGGTCTGGAGACATGCTTAAAATGGTGGAAGGCTCATGGATGCCCTTCATGGAAGTGGTGAACTGCACATACTGGCCATTGGAGAATGGCACTGATAATGAGGAAGAAGAGTAATGAAATTCTCTGTGTAATGAGCTGTAATGATGCTTTCTCCATGGTGGTGATCTAAATATGATGACGTGTACAACGAAGGCTGGGAAACATAAAGCAGTCTCCGTTGCTCTGCACAACAGCATTTTCCGGTCACAAGGTTGTGGTCCACCGATATAATGAGCTGTAATGAGCATCACGTCGACAGCCATCATTGTTTAAGCATTGTTGCTTTGTGCAATTATTGGTTTTAGTGTTTTGAGCTCATTGCTGACAACTTCTTTTTATAGGATATCCTGAAAGTGACAAATTGCATCATCACACCAGGTCACTTTCTCTTGGCACGTCGATGAACTCACATGTGTTTTTCTGCATTTTGTAGCGGGAATGGGATTGTGGGCCGATGAAGCATCTCACCTGAGCGACACAGCCCTGGAAGATGACACAGTTTAAATAGGTATGCATTGGTAGTTGTTGTTTTAGAAATTCCTATTCCCTGGAAGTATTAAGTTAGCTAAAAGTTATGTTTTATGCATTTTTGAACTCAATGTTAGTGTTGTGATTCCTGTTGGTAACTTTGGGATATTCGGCAGCATTCCAGGCTTGACCGGCTCCAGCACAGCAGTTGCTGCACAGTATGTTCACCATATCTTGGACATGCTTTAATGCGTGTAATGCCTTAAAAGCTGGTTCTTGATAGGAAAAAAAAAGAAGACAATCCGTGGTACCCGCAGCACTCTAATCCACGGGACTTGCTCAGATGTGCGAATAAACTCTTTAAAAAATCCGCACCTCCTCAAGCAAAGCACACAGACACGCTGAGTGAGGGATCAGGGTTGAATCGTCGGGGATAATTTAAGCCACGGGATAACCCACGGAATTTCAGAGGCTAGGCCGCAGAGCAATTCGCGAGCTCAAACCATCGAATTAAACAGCGGGGGAGACAGATGCTCCAGCCGCAGTGGTCACACAAGGCCCATTATGCTGGCTCTTGCCTGCTTACAACAGCATCGGTGCCTCGAAGCCTGCGGAGTCCTTTATTTTCATCTCCGGGTGCAAACCTGGTGGAAAAAAAAAATAGGCTGGAACCATTGGGGAAGCCTTCCTCATAATATGCATTATGCTTATTAATCATAATCCGATGGCCATACAGCCTTGTTTGAAGTTATTAAAAATGGGGGGGGGGGGGGGAACTGCGCCCGACTGGTCGGGTGGGCCCTGGATATCCTGGAATTTATGCGGACCAAGACCTCACAAAATCATGTTTGCTATGCTAATCAGGATAAGCAATAAACCTGCAGAACGCTTTCACAAATTACATTCGCCATGATTTGTTTTTCAACTGTATTTTGAATTCTTGCGGTGTTACCTTTAGGGCTTGTAATATTCAATTCGCGGGTTTTCTTTTATTTATTTATTTGTTTTTTTGTCCTTGCCTTTCATCTCGTCTTTAATGAATGCCTTTGTCTATTCCTTATGAGACAACAGCGAAATGGTCCAACCTTCCGCATGACTTTTCAGCACGTTGTGCAATTGGCTTCGCAAGGTTTCGATGATGATCCGGATGTGTTTAGATTACAAATTCTGGCCTTGCTAGCTTCCTGAGGCCATGGTTTCCCGAAAACAAGATGCCCTTGAGCTAAAAAAATAAAAAAATTAAAAATAACAATTCGAGGGCGCTTACTCATTTTGACTGATGATAATGGGGAAGATGATTATTATTTTGATGAATACGGAGCCCAGCCAAATGATATGTTTGCTTACAGTTTAGCAAATAATTTGAATTCACAGCCTAGGTCTTTGTAACCGTTGTATCCCGCAGTGAAGATGCTAGTACAGCAGTTACTTACCTTTGGGAACTCAAGCAAAACTCTTTCAGTGTGCTCTTGAAACTACCGGCATTACCTCCATGACCTAAACACTGAGTGTCACCGCTACGCTCGCTACTCCTGCTTTTGGAGTTTTCAGAAGGTTTGCCTCCTTAAGGGTCATTTTGCACGCCCACCGGGTGTCCGAGCACATCATTAAAGGCAGGCCTACACCATGGCAATCTAACACAACTTGGCATATGTGCAGGTGTAAATTGTATTTCTTTTGGGAATATCTCGTTGCTTGAGGTTCCTTGGCACACTCTCTCTACCCAACAGCTCAAGGCAAGATTAAGTGCCCGGTCGCTGTCCGTCCTTCAAATGTTCATGTCCGGTAATCTCTTTTTTGCTGTTTTGGCTGTTCTTCCCGACATGCTTCCCGATGATCTCTCGTCCCAGGTTGAATTCTTCAAATGTAAAACGTTCATGGTAAACCCGAGGGTGAGCCGCTCCAGGGAGAGCTGAACAGTGTAAAACTACGCAGGGAGAGAGGAGGTGAAAGAGCTTTTCCTTGCCCTGGGGTTTGATGCCCGAAAAGGCCTTAGTTTTGTTTGGCCAAATTTGTCAATTTGTCCGAGATGTCCAATCATCTCGAAGAACGGGAATGTGGCACCAGCCTTCGGGGATGGAGTGTCTGTCTTTGAGGGTGTGGCTTATCAGTCCGAACAGCATGGGGACTATCCTCAACCCCAGTCAAGTGAGAACATTTAATATCAGTCAGAGTTCCTGCAATTGCTCATAGATATACAATTGGAGCAGGTAATCTTTACAAGATCATGAGCAATGTGATGGTTTCACAGGAATCTCCAATGAAATGGATGAATATTATGGCTTTCCAATGGTGTCATATAGTATCCGCTGAAACTGCTTACACCCATTGTGCTCTCCAAATACAGAGCTCATTACCCCACACACGTAAAGCGAAAAGTGGGATTAAGCAATAGGTTCACTTCTGTCTGTCTGTCCGTCCGTACTGTTCTGTCTACAACCCCTGCCGGATACTATTCTACCCAGATTCAGTACTTAACATTTTTTGAGAGCAAACCACAACTAGAAAGCATCTGAAAATGCAAAGCCCATCCACGTCCGTTTGTATTCAGATGTCTTCATCTTCTTCCGTATGCTCAAACTAAAAGAAACAGTTTAAAAAATACAAAACGAAAATTGATGATTTTATGCAGCCTTGACCTTTGAGCTTTAGATCTAAATTTTAAAAAGCTTTTAGCTTTTTAGTTGTGAACTAATTCTGTGACCCAATGTGCAAATTCTTAAAATTTCAGGTCAATTGGACGAAAATTGATGATTTTACACTACCTTGACCTTTTGTCCTTTTGATCTAAAAAAAAAAAAACAACAACAATCAGCTCACTGAATTAACAAGTGCATAAAATCACACGCTTTTGATTGGGGAACCAATTTAGTGACCCAATATGCAAATTCTTAAAATTTCAGGTCAATCAGATGAAAATTGACGATTTATGTGATACTGACTATTGACCTTTTGACCATATTATTAATTGCCTTCTCCATATTCTCATAATAAAGCTTTGTTTAAAATTTGATGACAAAACTCAAATGGTAAATTTCAATTTCAGGTCATTGGATGAAAATTGATGATTTTAGGTGATGCTGACCTTTACCTTTTGACCTTTTGACCAAATTATTAATTTGCCTTTTCCATATTCTCAAAAAGCTTTATTGAAAATTTGATAACAAAACTCAAATGATGAATTTAATTTCAGGTCAATTAAATGAAAACAAAGGATTTTATATGATGCTGACCTTTGACCTTTTGACAAAAATTATTAATCGTTCTCCATATTCTCATCATAAAGCTTTGGTGAAAATTTGATGACAAAACTCAAATGGTGAATTTAAATTTCAGGTCAATTAAATGAAAACAAATGATTTTATATGATGCTGACCTTTGACCTATTGACAAAAATTATTAATTTGCCTTCTCCATATTCTCATCATAAAGATTTGGTGAAAATTTGATGACAAAACTCAAATGGTAAATGGAAATTACAGATCAATTGGATGAAAATTGATGATTTTATGAGACACTGACCTTTGACCTTTTGACAAAAATTACTAATTTGCCTTCTCCATATTATCATAACAAAGCTTTGGTGAAATTTGATGACAAAACTCGAAAGGTAAAAATAAGTCATGGCCCGGACAGACACACACACACGTACACACACAAACACACACACACACACACACACACACACACACACACACACACACACACACACACACACACACATATATAAAGACTTGGCATTTAATATGGAATATTTTTTTGTGGGGGTGAACTTACTTTTCAAGATGACTTAGAACCAAAAGTTCATTGGAATTATGTTGAAATTATTCTAGATTTTGTTAATGTGACCTTTAAAAGAAACAAAAACCACATTTGACATTTCGAAACAAATAAATTGATCCTTGAAAGAGATGTAAACTGATATCGAACTCAATTCATGGACAGTACTGTGTTAAACTTCTGTGCGTTTTCCAGAAGTATCTCTTTATTTTGCACATTAGCCAAAAAAATTTTTTAACAAAAACAAAAGTTAAATTACGACTGGGATTATGGACAGTAAAATTACAGTTCAGTACTTCGTGTAACCCCCACGAGCATTCAAGAGAGCATGTACACGTTGAGGCATGCTGTTCATGAGATTTGTCAAGGTTTGGACAGGAATCGCTTGCCATGCAGTGACAATAGCCTGCTGCAATTCACGCACAGAGGCAGGCTGCTGGTCCAAGTTGTCGATTTGACGCGTTAATTTTGCCCACAAGTTCGCTATCAGATTCATATCCGGGGACATGGCAGGCCACTCCATATGCTCTACACCACGGTCAGCAAGAAAGTGTTGGATCATGTGAGCACGATGAGGCCGTGTATTGTCATCTTGGAAGACAAAGTTTCCTCAAAAGGCTGCACGAACAAATGGAAGCAATGTTTCTTCCAGAATGGCCCTGTGCTTGTACTGGTTCAGGTTTCCATTCAGAACAACCAGGTCAGTTTTGCCCCCTGCATGAAAAGCAGCCCAAACTGCCACCCCACCACCTCCAGCTTGGACTCTTGGCACTATACAATCTTCATTGTAGGCTTAATGCACACGCACTCGCTCGGACGCGGCCATATTGACGATAGACCAGAAATCTAGACTTGTCACTGAAGATCACGTGATTCCAGTGTCCTGGCTGCCATTGACGGTGCTCTCTGGCCCACTGCAATCGGCGCTGGCGGTGTTGTCTGGTCAGACCTGGCTTTCTCAGGAGACGCCTGGCACGATAGCCTGCTTGAACCAGTCATTGGTTGACTAGCCTTCTGGATACAGGCACATTCGTCAGTTGCTGCCACTCAGCCCTAAGCCGATTAGCTGACTTGGTACGGCCATTGCAGACTAACCGGTGCAGCTGGCGATCATCCCTCCTTGTGCTTCTGCGGGGACGTCCTGACCTCGGTATTGGAGTAGGGACACCCCTCTGAGCATTTCGTTTCAGGATCTTTGACACCTGACCTTGAGTGATGCCATACTGCCGAGCAATGGCACGCTGTTTCATGCCGGAATTTCGTAAAGCCACCACTAAATGACAAACAGCATTGTCGAGTTGACGGACCATCTCCAGGGGAAGCGGCAATAACCTTTGTAGACGTGCAGCAGTTGTTTTCCACTAATACAGAACGCAACAACCCTTATATACCCGATTGTGAAGCCAATCGTCAAATGTACCTGTCCGTACATTTTGTCACGCCACCTGTGATATAATCCTGTTATTGACTTCTTGCTGCGACAGACAATCAGTGACATGGTTCTTTTAACAAATAAATCACCGAAGCGTAAAAGAAACTCACCAGATTGATATACCGAGTTCAGAAAGTAAACCCAAGTCAAGAAAAAAAAAATTCCATATTAAATGCCAAGTCTGTGTATATATATACAGACACACAGACAGACACACAGATAGACAGACACATAGAAGTGATTACAAAACCCTGTCTCCTGGGTCCTGGGCAAAACAGGCTAATAATCTGGACAGAAGCAACATCTGCACCAACATTATTACAAACATGCTGTACATGATCGCAAAGACTAAGAAGTACTCAAGTTGAGAGTGAATGAAATAAATCAACACGTAAACGTTCTTCATGTCGGACAAGACAGCATATAATTATTACGCATTTTATTTCATTATGTAGAAATCAACAGCAAAGCAAAGAAGAATTTAGCTATCCATCAATTGTCCAGACAAAAGAACAGAGCATTGTAATGTGAACACCCACCAGCCAAAACCAGCCAATTTCCTTGTCATCACAAGAAAAGCATGAGGATTAAAATACAGTAAACAAAATAAGAAATGGGAAATTTGGAAAGCTTAAATCGTATGGCGTCTTCCTTTATGGGTGATGTCCACTGGAGCCACGATGTGTGCTTGGAAAATATTAAACGGATTGAAGAGTGCAATTATGAATTAACCATGCGCACATTGTATATACAGTACACCCTACAGCCATATTTTTAGGAATATTTTATATTTGCTTAACTTTAAACATACTCCATTTGTTTACATTTGTGAAGGAAACAGATCACGTGATGGATTGAGCTGTGCAGTTTATAATGATTCTGTTTGCTGTAATCAATCTGGTATATAGTCTCGGCCCAGTACCCAAAGAAGCCAAGTAAATGTCAGGTTCAGTGCGGAGTTGTTGGCAAGAGGTTATGTCAAGCTATTAATGACCTTTAAGAACCTTAAAACAACTCTTTTCTAACAGAGGAGTTTTAGTTTTTCTTGACCTACAGTATTACTATATAATACATGTGGGGCCAGGAGGACCCACCATGCACGCCCCTCAGCATTCACCGGGACCACTATTTTTGTCCCCCGTCGCACCGCGGAGCGAAAAGGGGACTATGGTTTTCTCCTCCGTCCGTGTGTGCGTCCCTCCGTGCGTGCGCGCGTGCGTGCGTAAGCGAAGGACCGAATTCTAATTTGGTGTGTGGGTGCAACGAGGCATATGGAAGAACCCTATTGAAAATTACGTCGCCACGTCAAAATCCAAGATGGCCGCCGCCATGTATGTCTGACGCCATGTATGTCTGAACCTTGTGAGCAGAATATCTTGAAAAACAAGCGAAGTACCAATTTCTAATCGGTGTGTGGGTGTATCTAGGCATAAGGAAGAACGCTATTGAAAATTGTGTCGCCACGCCAAAATCCAAGATGGCCGCCGCCGTGTATGTCTGAACCTTGTGAGCGGAATATCTTGAAAAACAAGCGAAGTACCAACTTCTAATCGGTGTGTGGGTGTATCTAGGCATAAGGAAGAACGCTATTGAAAATTGGGTCGCCACGTCAAAATCCAAGATGGCCGCCGCCATGTATGTCTGAAACTTGTGAGCGGAATATCTTGAAAAATAAGCGAAGTACCAACTTCTAATCTGGTGTGTGGGTGTATCTACGCATAAGGGAGAACGCTATTGAAAATTGGGTCGCCACGTCAAAATCCAAGATGGCCGCCTTGCATCTTCCACTTTGTCAACTCACATCACTTCACCGATGGGGGACCAAGGCGTAATGCTTGTCTTACTTATTAAGTAGCTGGTGAAATTTTAAAACATGTACCCAAAGAATAAAGTGTCACGATCAAGTCAGGTTCACTATGTTAACAAATATAATTTCGTTCAAAACTTTGGGATTAGCAAACCTGTACATTTTTGGAATCATCAGAGCATGGAGAATCCGAAAATCAATGTTGGCATTTGCACAGACACCTGCATGGCCGCCATCTTGGATTTTCAAAATGGCCACCATAAAATACATATTTTGCGCTATCTCGGCTTCTCGTCAACCTAGAAACTTAATTAAATATGCTAATCCTATGTTTTCTGGGTCAAGGAATCCAATAAAGGCCTCAAAATAGTGCTCAGGATTATAGAAAAGCAACAAACAAAGGTAATTGAAAACCATTGTCTTTATATTTGTGATATAACTGTATTACATAATACATGATATTCCAAGTCCTTTGAAGTTATAGGTATGGGTTTATATTGCAAGAAAGCAGCCTTGTTAGTATCAGATTGAACTATAAGTCCTATACACAGGATCTACAAGGTCTATACCGTTCAGGAATATGCTTTTACAGATCTTCATCACTGTCCTGAGTGTCTTCTGGAAAGTCCTAAAAGTGAAGCAAATGTTAGCATTAGAAGTCTAATGATCCCACCAATGGTTTTCTTGACCCAGAAAACATAGGATTAGCATATTTAAATAAGTTTCTCGGTTGACTAGAAGCCGAGATAGCGCAAATTATGTATTTTATGGTGGCCATTTTGAAAATCCAAAATGGCGGCCATGCAGGTTGTCTACGCAAATGCCAACATTAATTTTTGGATTCCTCATGCTCTGAATATTCCAAAAATGTATAGCTTTTCTAATCTCCAAAAATTTTGAACGAAAAAACATAGTGAACCTGACTAATCGACGTATTTTTGGCGAAAAACAATACCGGCTTTACAGCAGTAGAAATTGCACGAGATAGGGGGGGGGGGGGCGGAAAATGAATACGCATCACTTTTTCCCCTCCGGGGTGTCTTCTTTGTCAATATTTTAGGTGAATACGTTTAATTGGACCCTATTTCAGCTTTTGGAAGAGATTTATAAGCACCAGTTTCTTATTTTAGTCTCAGTACGAACAAATATCATAGGGAATCTCTAACGCCTTATATAACACTTATTTACACAATCCTATCCGCTAATAATGTCCTTTCCCTGAATACCCACAGTAAAATATAATGTCCCAGTACTCCATTATCACAAATTTAACTTTTGCTGTTCTAGTCCTCATCAGAGGAGCTATCTGTATCACTATCTGCAGCATAATATTCCTGTTCTCCTGTTTCATCATCAGATTCCTCCAGTTCTGTTGCATCTCTCTCCAGCACATCAATTCGTTTTTGCGGTAAGATCATTTCATCTGCACACCAGAGTGGTTCTCCATCCTCTTTTCATCCATGTCCTTCCCAGGGTTTGGGGATCTCATATATGGCAACATTCTGAGGGTTTCAGCTACATGAGCAATGCTGTCATTGGTACCCAATTTGTATGCCAGCTTGACTGCATCAGCTGTTTCTATGGCATTGCTGAATATGAGTTGTGAGGAATATTTACCCTTGCCCTTTTCATAAGATGTAAATGAGATTTTACTTCCTATGTCATGCTTCTGCAGTTTTCTTTCACTTTTTCAGCTCTATAATCAGGACATTGATACTCTGTTGCATTCATTAAACCAACATAATATCGCAATGCATCACTAAGTTTCATTATTTCTTGCTGTATCAAAACTCTCTCTGTGATCAGATTGCACAACTTGTCAAATGACTGACTGTGAGTTTGTTCCATCTCGATTTGTCTCCTTCTCTGTTGGTCATCCTGACTCCTGCCTAGTCCTGTCTCTCCAGTGTATTGCCTCCTACAAGATGGATGGTAATGAGCCTCCACAGAGAATAGACATTTTCCTCCGATTCGTGTGAGTAACTTCTCATCACATTTTCTTTCAGCTTGCTCTTGTACTGTTTTACCTCCTCCCATATCAAACACAGTAGTTTTCTCCGAAACAGGCCCTTTACCCTTCTTCCTTGACCATTCCCGTCCTTCTTTGTTACAAAAGATGCAGTCCTTTGCAAACAGTATATTTTCAGTGGACGACCTTCTGGATAATTTACTGGACCCATCTGAAGATTCACCAGCATCAGACTGAACAAGTCTCTCTTTGTGTTTAATGAACTTATTGTAGCAGGCTCGGTGATACCCGTGATCTTCCTCGTTTAGTTTTTCCGGAATACTTTTGCATATATCATCCATCCTCCTACTGGAGCCAATGGGCTGCTGCTGTCTCAAATTAGAGATTGTCTTGATTGCTTGAAATCGTTCATGTGGCTCTTTGAGACTTGAAATGAAGGTGAAAGTTTGGTCTGTGGTTCCTTTGAAATGAATAATACACATTCCAAGCTCCTTCCCACTTCCATGCTTTCGCTTCTTCACTGGAGGTGAGTCACATGTAGCCATTATTCCTGAAAGAATTGTTTCTTCTTGATCTTTTTAACTTATTTAGTGGGTGCTGGATAGATCACACCTGAAAATAAACAAGGAAATCAACATCACACATCATGAAACGTGCTCTTGATTATAAGAAAAATGGCCAAGCAAACAAAAACATTCCTATATGTCACAGGCTGAAAGAAAAAGAAAAGTGATAGCGATGAATCAAATGTTCTGCTTCAGATAACCAACAGGCCCACTGGACACCTTCTCCTTAAGTATTACAGAATACATGTACTAGACAACTACAATAACTCGATTTTCACAGGGAACTCTCACAATTTAAAAATAAAAACTAACATTTCTCTCTTATAGAATACAATACGTGGGCGATTTTCAATAAATAGTTGGTGGTCCCGGTGAATGCTGAGGAGGGTGCATGGTGGGTCCTCCTGGCCCCAGGACTATAAGGGTGTGTTGGAAGGAGATGCATATTTTAGCTTATCTAGAATTGGAATTCCAGATAAGGTATCGTCATCATTCACCGTCCGTCCGTCCGCCCGTCTCCTATTTCGACATCTCCGGCCAAACTGCTGGGCCGATCTGCCTGAAATTTGGCAGCAAGGTTCCACTCTTAACTGGTAATGGGGATTGCAAATCTCGTTACGGTCACGTGACTTTAAGTAGGTCAAAATGGCGGACTTAGTAAATTCATTCAAAAATCTTCTTCACACCCAACCGTCAGAATGTTACCAAACAAGGGTTTCAATATTAAGCCAGGGTAGGGATGTTAAATTGCAATGTGACCAAGTGGAGGCAGACACTGGACTATTTCTACGCTGTAAACATGCTGCCAAGGATTTTAATAATTTCCTAATACAGAGTCCTGACACAGATGTCGCCGTCCTCGCCTTGTCCCACATCTTGAATATTCCAGCAGTATGACTACTTGAAACAGGCCCCACACAGAAGACTCAAATACTTCACATCAGCAAGCTTGCCAGGGCGATCATCAGATTGCATGCATTCACAGGTTGCAATTCAACAAGTGCCTTTCGTGGAAATGGGGAAAAGAAGGCTTTTGACGTCATGCAGTGATGTCAAGTTCCATGAACTATTCTCTAAGGTTGGAGGGAACTACAAAACAATTTAAGTTGAAGATTTAAGTTGAAAAAAAAAGATTTTTCAAAAAAAAAATCTAAAACAAACAAACATTTTTTTAAACTTTTTAAACAATACACTTAGGACATACACATGGGAGAGATAGGTGCACACCGGAAGTTTGGTAGAATTTCACAAAAGTTAGAGGGAGTAGTTCAGTGACAACACAACACAGACACTGCACAGATAATTATATATATATATATATATATATATATATATATATACTGAAACGCAAAAAAAACTTACCACCTTTGAAACCTTTAAATATCAACAATAACACTGCGTGTAGTAAATGTGTGAACTTATTTGTGGACAATAGTGTCCTCGCTGTCAGACAAAACGGTCACGGATGGTGACTTGAACCTTCAATGGTCACTTCATAGCACAGCTGTTGAACAGCCGTTTTGACTGTCAGTGATTAGCCAAGGGGTACGGGATGATTTTAATGAGCTGCACGTGATGTCTTGATATTGGCTTTAAAAAGGCCAGTGCAAAATGGGCATTTTGACCGAAAGATTTGACCATTTTGACCAACTTAAAAAAGACCGAAAACACAAAAGAAACTTACCACCTTTGAAACCTTTAAATCTCAACAATAACACTGCGTATAGTAAATGTGTGAACTTATTTGTGGACAATAGTGTCGTCACTGTCAGACAAAACGGTCACGGATGGTCACTTGAACCTTCAATGGTCACTTCATAGCACAGCTGTTGAACAGCCGTTTTGACTGTCAGTGATTAGCCAAGGGGTACGGGATGATTTTAATGAGCTGCATGTGATGTCTTGATATTGGCTTTAAAAAGGCCAGTGCAAAATGGGCATTTTGACCGAAAAATGTGACCATTTTGACCAACTTCAAAAAGGCTGAAAACGCAAAAGAAACTTACCACTTGTTTGAAATGTAATAAAATTGTAACAGTTCAAAATAAAACAAACCAACAATTGCTAATTGAAACATTGGCATTTTATTGATGACATGTCAAGTGTTTGACCAAGATACACCATCTCATCAGTTTGTTCTGCAGTACAGAACAGCACAGGGTGCAATGTCAGTCCCCTTTCAATAGCGTGTATGGCCACCATTGTTTTGGATACAGGCAGTGCATCGTCGGCGTATACTGCCTACCAGTCTTTGGATGGATTGCTGCTGGATTCTGTCCCACTCAGTCCTCAATGTCTGAAGCAGCTCTGCCCGTGTCCTGGCCCTGCCAACTACGCGTCTCCCAAGCTCATCCCACAGGTGCTCTATGGGATTCAGGTCAGGGGAGAGCGCAGGCCACTGCATGGTGTTGATGTTCTCGCCTTGGAGAAATGCAGTGGTAAAGCGAGCAGCATGGGGACGAGCGTTGTCATGCTGAAAGGTTCTCAGTTCTGGGTGGTCTAGCAGGAATGGCAGCAGATGAGGTCGCAGGATGTTATCCACATACCGCTGGGCGTTAAGATTCCCATCCACAACCACCAGTGGCGTCCTGTACCGGCCTGATATGGCGGCCCACACCATCACACTTGGGCCACCCCACCTATTGGCTTGACGCACGCAACAATCGGCATATCGCTCGCCAGTTCTTCTCCAGACACGCTCACGCCCATCAGGACTGTCCACACAGAACCTTGACTCATCGCTGAAAGCGACCTCGTTCCACTGCGCCAAGGTCCACCGCTGATGCTGCTGGCACCATCTCTGACGGTTGCGGCGATGGGCAACCGTCATCACGGAGCCTCTGTATGGTCTTCTGGCAGTCAGACCATAGTCATGCAGTCGTCTTCGTGCAGTATCATTGGACATCCGTGGGTTTGCACGCCCCGGAGTTTCTGCCGCAGTGCTGGATGCTGGACGGAATTGATCCCGCAGGTGACTTCAGACCATCTGCCTGTCCTGCCTTGCAGTGGTGACTCTTGGCCTCCCTGATCGAGGTCTGTCATCTGCAGAGTTGTGGAGGGTGTCTCTGTCCACCAGAGCCGATATCGTCTGGGGTGAACAGCCAAGGCGACATGCCACCTCACGGTAGCTCAGTCCGCCTTGCAGCATGCCCAGGGCACGCTGCCGTTGATCCCTTGACAATCATGGCATGTTGATTGAAATGCCCATTTTGCACTGGCCTTTTTAAAGCCAATATCAAGACATCACGTGCAGCTCATTAAAATCATCCCGTACCCCTTGGCTAATCACTGATAGTCAAAACGGCTGTTCAACAGCTGTGCTATGAAGTGACCATTGAAGGTTCAAGTGACCATCCGTGACCGTTTTGTCTGACAGTGACGACACTATTGTCCACAAATAAGTTCACACATTTACTATACGCAGTTATTGTTGATATTTAAAGGTTTCAAACAAGTGGTAAGTTTCTTTTGCGTTTTCAGCCTTTTTGAAGTTGGTCAAAATGGTCAAATTTTTCGGCCAAAATGCCCATTTTGCACTGGCCTTTTTAAAGCCGATATCAAGACATCACGTGCAGCTCATTAAAATCATCCCGTACCCCTTGGCTAATCACTGACAGTCAAAACGGCTGTTCAACAGCTGTGCTATGAAGTGACCATTGAAGGTTCAAGTGACCATCCGTGACCGTTTTGTCTGACAGTGACGACACTATTGTCCACAAATAAGTTCACACATTTACTATACGCAGTGTTATTGTTGATATTTAAAGGTTTCAAACAAGTGGTAAGTTTCTTTTGCGTTTTCAGCCTTTTTGAAGTTGGTCAAAATGGTCAAATTTTTCGGTCAAAATGCCCATTTTGCACTGGCCTTTTTAAAGCCAATATCAAGACATCACGTGCAGCTCATTAAAATCATCCCGTACCCCTTGGCTAATCACTGACAGTCAAAACGGCTGTTCAACAGCTGTGCTATGAAGTGACCATTGAAGGTTCAAGTGACCATCCGTGACCGTTTTGTCTGACAGCGAGGACACTATTGTCCACAAATAAGTTCACACATTTACTACACGCAGTGTTATTGTTGATATTTAAAGGTTTCAAAGGTGGTAAGTTTCTTTTGCGTTTCATTATATATATATATATATATATATATATATATATACAGTATATATATATATATATATATATATATATATATATATATATATATATATATATATATATATATATATACTAGCTGAGGTACCCGGCTTCGCCCGGGTTGAATAAGAATAATACAAATATATGATGAAAAGAACATGTATATTTTAGAGCAATATCACAGTACATTTCCTACATGACGTTTTGTCAATTTTCAATTTCTCAAAACCTCTTGGTATACAACATTTCTGGTTTTCTTACTTGGTGCCAAGACATAAAGATTGCTTGGTTTTCCAACACCCTCGAGCAGCCCACGTACAGCTGGCCATGGGAAGTACCCGGCATTGCCGGGCGGGGGAAGGGAGGGGAGGAGGAAGGGGAGGGGAGGGGAATGGGGGGAAGGGGAGGGGAGGAGAGGGTGGGGAGGGGAGAAGAGGGGGGGAGTGGAGAAGAGGGGGGGGGAGGGGAGAAGAGGAGGGAGGGGAGGAGGAGAGGGGAGGGGGGAGGGGGCAGGTGAGGGGGGAGGGGGGAGGTGAGGGGGAGTGGAGCAGGAGGGGGAGGGGGAGTGGGAGGGGGGGGAGGTGAGGGGGATGGGGCAGGGGAGGTGAGGGGGGAGAGGAGGGGGGAGGGGGAGGGGAGGGGGGGAGTGGAGGGGAAGGGGGGGAGGGGGAGGGGGAGGCGGGAACGGCTAGCTTGGCAAGCGATAGCAGGCTTTTTACTTTTATTTTTACCTCAATGAGGGCTATATATATAATCCGTGCTTGGAGCCTTAAAGTTCAACATAAAGTTTTTTTATGAAAAATAATGCAGATGTATAACAATCCACCAATGCAAGTTCAGAAATGAATGCAGATCCTTTACTTTGCGATACAAACGCAATTCCCGCCATTTCCACTCACGATCGAGGCCTCCACAGTGACCGCGCCTCTTCTTCCTCCTACAACTTCGTCTCACTTCTTTCACTCAAAATGCACGAAATTCTGCCGCATGAAATTATGTAGAGGCCTCGTCGGGGGGATATAAGGTAGATAAGGAAGGCGTTGTAACAGAAGAATCAAAATAAAAGTGGAAGTACATAAGGAAATGGGAGCTATTCTGGACCCACAGCCAAACCCGACAAACCATTGCAATACACCCCGAACGTCTCGCGCCGCCACAAACTACACCATGGAATTGCAGCTGGCGCGGTTTTTTTAAACCATTGATATTAAAATAAATCGTAGCCTAAAACCACCGGGATTTTATGCTGATTCCGAATCTGTGCCTAAAACTTTTCTCCGATGTGTAGTTCTTGAGTTATAAGCGGACATCCAGACAGACACACACACACACACACACACACACACACACACACACACACACACACACACACATACACACTCCTCCTTTATATATTATGATATATATATATATATATATATATATATATATATATATATATATATATATATATATATATATATATATATGTATATATATATATATATATATATATATATATATATATATATATATATATATATATATATATATATATATATATATACATATATACTAGCTTGGCCCGGCTCGCGGCGCTCGTCTCACCAAGCGTCGTTACTGAGGAACGGGCTTATTTTAGCTGAGGATAATGACTGTACCTGAGTTGCTGTTTTGTCCTGATTTACACCAATCATAATACAAACAATTATTTTGCACAAATTTATTTGTCGTGTTTGTGATATTACATTTTTATAAGCAATTTAGGTTGAAGATTTAAGTTTAAAAATTTTTTTTTTTTTTTAATAACCCCTGAGCACATGCATACGGGAAGGGTAGGTGCAGACTGGAAGTTTGGTATGGTTACACCTTACCATCACGTAATTAAAAACACCTCACCACCACTTAATTAAAACACCTCACCATTACGTAATTAAAAACATCTCACCATCGAGTAATTAAAAACACCTCACCACCACTTAATTAAAAACACCTCACCACCACTTAATTAAAAACACCTCACCACCAATTAATTCAAAACACCTCACCACCACGTTATTAAAAACACCTCATCACCACGTAATTCAAAACACGATAATATATGATCTATGATATATATGATATATATGATACACATATATAAACACAACTGGTCAAAAGTTTTAGAACACCTCAATTTTTCCAGTCAGTTTAGTGGCCAAACAGTTCAATCTTGGTTTGCATCAGACCACAGAATCTTGTTTCTCAGTCTGAGAGTCCTTTAGGTGCTTTTTTGCAAACTTCAAGCGGGCTTTCATGTGTCTTTCACTGAGGAGAGGCTTCCGTCCGGCCACTCTGCCATAAAGCCCAGATCGGTGGAGTGTTGCAGTGATGGTTGTCCTTCTGGAAGTTTCTCCCATCTCCACACATGATCTCTGGAGCTCAGCCAATGACCATCGGGTTCTTGGTCACCTTTTACCAAGGCCCTTCTCCCCCGATTGCTCAGTTTGGCCGGGCGGCCAGCTCTAGGAAGAGTCCTGGTTGTTCCAAACTTTTTCCATTTAAGAATTATGGAGGCCACTGTGCTCTTGGGAACCTTCAATGCAGCAGAATTTTTTTTTGTAGGCTTCCCCAGATCTGTGCCTCGACACAATCCTGTCTCTGAGCTCTGCAGGCAGTTCCTTCGACCTCTTGGCTTGGTTTTTGCTCTGATATGCATTGTCAGCTGTGAGACCTTATATAGACAGGTGTGTGCCTTTCCAAATCATGTCCAATCAATTGAATTTACCACAGGTGGACTCCAATCAAGGTGTAGAAACATCGTTTTTTCTTTTTAATAAATTTGCAAAACTTTCTAAAATCCTGTTTTCTCTTTGTCATTATGGGGTATTGAGTGTAGATTGATGAGGGAAAAAATGAATTTAAACGATTTCAGCATAAGGCTGCAACATAACAAAATGTGAAAAAGTGACGGGGTCTGAATACTTTCTGAATGCACTGTGTGTGTATATATATATATACTAGCTGAGGTACCCGGCTTCGCCCGGGTTGAATAAGAATAATACAAATATATGATGAAAAGAACATGGATATTTTAGAGCAATATCACAGTACATTTCCTACATGACGTTTTGTCAATTATCAATTTCTCAAAACCTCTTGGTGTACAACATTTCTGGTTTTCTTACTTGGTGCCAAGACATAAAGCTTGCTTGGTTTTCCAACCCTCGAGCAGCCCACGTACAGCTGGCCATGGGAAGTACCCGGCATTGCCGGACGGGGGAAGGGAGGGGAGGGGAAGGGGAAGGGAGGGGAGGGGGAAGGGGAGGGGCGGGGGAGGGGTGAGGGGAGGTGAGGGGGGAGGGGAGGTGGAGGGGTGAGGGGAGGTGAGGGGGGAGGGGAGGGGGGAGGGGGGAGGTGAGGGGGGAGGGGGTGAGGGGTGAGGGGAGGGGGAGTGGAGGGGGAGTGGAGGGGGAGGGGAGGGGGGGAGTGGAGGGGAAGGGGGGAGGGGGTGAGGGGGGGAGGGGAGGGGGAGGGGGGAGGGGAGTGGGAGGGGGAGGGGGGGCTTCACCCAGGTTGAATAAGAATAATACAAATATATGATGAAAAGAACATGTATATTTTAGAGCAATATCACAGTACATTTCCTACATGACGTTTTG